>NW_017306286.1:3194327-3354012 GCF_000935625.1 Nanorana parkeri
TGTTGTGGGGTGGGGTGGTGGGGGGGGTTAATAAGGGGGAGTGTATTATTTTATGTGTGCGGGGGGAATTTTATTGTTATATTTGTGAAGGGGGAGTCGGGGGGGACGTTGAGAAGTGTATTATTGTGTTTTAGTGTATATGTATATTAGGCCCCATTCACACCTACAGTATATTTCAGGTGTGATTAGGGATTCCTGAGTCAGGAACTTGCGTTTTCCTGCAGCAGGAATCACTAATCTGCCGTTTACAAGCGGCAACTATCATAAGATAAGAATTATCATAAGATTATTTAAGAGGGTGTGTTTAGGGGCGGAGTTAAGGCCGGGGCCAGGGTAAGGGTTGGTAGTAGCTCAGGACTTGAAATTTTGAGCCCTGATCTAGCAGCTAGGTGGGACTGAGGATCAGGTGAGTATATCTTTTTTATTTTTGACCCCAGAACAAAATGAGCATTTAACCCTTGCAATGTGGGGGTAGCTCCATCGCAAGGGTTAATTTTGTACATGCCTAGAGTTGTTCTTTAAGGCAATATTACTTAGCATGTGGCTACCTAATACTAGGGCATATTGTTTTCAACATTGTGCAATGCAGTTAAGTCTTTATATAGGTGAAAGCTCAGGATTGGTACGTTCCTCAGGTAATAGAACGATAATGAATAACACTGTACCTGGGACATGCAAAATATATTTTAAAAGTACATTTATGACAAGGACAAAGGAAATAGTAGATAAAGGGTTAGTCCATCCCAATGTAACATTTTAGTTATATATGGACCTTGGCGGGCTAACTCATATTTGTGGTTGATACTCCAACAGAGAGCTCTGCCATAGTTCACGGTTCTATTTCTGCCCACATTTGCTTGTCCTAGTTCCTCATGTTGTATTCTCCATAGCATAAAATAAACAGGTAACCCTGTGGGAACCCCACATCAACTGGGAGTGCAGACCCAGACTGACCCAGAAAAAATAAACAGAAGGGCTACATGACTGTGGGGAAGAATAGTACCTGGGAAAGGGTTAAAGATTAGAGAAAATAGCAGGCTTTACCTGACTGGAGGTCAATGGTCAGGTGGTAGGGAGGATCCCTGTATAGGCTGCTGGGAGTTCTTGTACCATGCACCCTCCCTTGTTCACTGCTGTTGACGGATTTAGATTTGTATGTGTTTGTCATGGCAGCTTGGTGGGTTGAGGGATCTTTGGGATCTGTGAAAAAGGTGAGATGGTTACAAAAAAGGGTGCCCATCTGGTAGCATGGTGCTCCCCCTGTTGGTGTCAATTGTTGACGGGGCTCAGCCCCTTGGGAAGTTGGGAATGAGCTGTCCTCAAGCCAGCAGGGATGTGGCTAGGGATATGTTTTTTTTTTAGGTAAAGCCTTCTTTTGGCTAATGGACATCAAAGATCCCTTCTTGTAACCAGAGTCTTTAGGTTATTTATTTGGAATGTTTATTCTGGTTATTGTGAATGGTAACTGTTATTTGTTATACGGTTAAAAAAGGGCTGCTGTGGCTATTTAAAACCCTTGTCATGCAGTCTGTGTGTTTATTGGGTGTTTGACTAAGGGGACAGAATTAGTCCATCAGTCATGAGATAGTGGTACAAAGCACTTGCACATTCATGAGAAATTAAGGTATATTTCTGGGAGTACACATTTTCAGTTAATTTTGTTACATTTATCTGTAGGGAAATTAGAATTTTTAAAATTTTCACATTCTTGCTGTTAGCTATGCTTTCATGGCTGTATTTCATAGAATGCCTAAATGTTGCTTCTAGTAGCTCTATATCTATGTGTTTAGTCCCTGTAGTAAATAGTGTTGAAATGAAGCATTAACTCACATAGCAATGAAGAGCCTGTATATGTAATATAAGGAAAATATGGCTGTCTTCCTGTACACCTGTACAGGACATGTACAGCCTGTACACAGAAATTAGAAAATTCTAACACATTGATAAGATTATTTACATTGAATTGTACCTGTAGTGTGATCTGCAGATTAGGGACCCACCACTTGTAAAATTATGTGTTTTGTAATTATTCCCCGCATTCATATTTCTCTTGTAAATATGTGTGCAGACGTGGATGTGTCTGTGTACACACATACTTACATAGACAATACAGTTGTAAATAGGGCTGCTATTCATATTCAACCACTTACAACTGCAGCTTTGGCCCATGACCCCTCAAGGCCAATTGCTTTATTTCCCTGGCTAAAATACAAAACTTTAAGACCATGAAGATTTTGAGTGTTTAGTGGTGCAGTCAGGGACTTCATTAGTACCAAGCTCCCAGGGCACATGCCCCGCATCTCCTGTTGGGTGCCCTGGGTCATGACACCTCGACCGTCTGCGACTCCAGCAGCTGGAATCCATTCCAAACCTGTGGCTGCCTGCCAGGAAAAAAAAATTCAAAGGGAAGTTTTTCCTAATTCTTCCTTGGCTTGGAATCCCCTTGTTTGCCATACTGATTCTGGTGTCTGACATGTTCAAGAAGGGAGGGGGGAATAGTGCAGGGGCCTGGATTGTGCTGGGAAGACTTGTACTGGCAGAGGGGGGAATGAACAAGTCTTCATCCCCTCCCAAAAAAAATTTGGGGAGAAGAAGAAGACTTGTAGAAGACTTGTGCTGTGAAAAAGATTTGGAGGGGCTAGTTTTTACATTTTAGGGAGAATTTGGGCTTGCAGATGGAATTTGTGCTTAAAAGGGTGAGCGTACAGATTAGTTCTGGATTTGTTTTGCGGGGAGAGGGAACTTATGCAAGATAAAGGTGAGGGAGAGTGTTGTATTGCTTGCAGGGGGGATTTTGTAGTTCCCTGACCCCTGCACTCTGTGCTTTAGATATCTATCTAGATACTCTAAATACTCTACTGTACTCTGTGCATTATACACTCGTGATCCCTTCACATGAGGCGTTACACAAACTTGACCCCTGTACACCCTGTGGTGTGCATTACACACCTCTGAATTCTGCATTTTGTGCAATACATACGCCAGACCCCTGTAATCTGTGTGTTGTGTGCAGGGGTGTAACTAGAAATCACAGGGCCCCATAGCAAAATTTTGTATGAGGCCCCGTGATTGCTAGTTATGCTACTTGCAGAGCCCCAACGGAGAGTAACTCTGCAGAGCCCACCATAGACTCTCTATAGTGGGCTCTGCAGGGTCTGAGATCTCTTACCTGTCAGCGCCTCTGTGGTCGCCAGGCCCCGACTCCTGTTCCACCCCCGGGCCCCACCTCCTCTGCTATCGACGGGCCCCGCCTTCTCTTACATCACTGGCCACACCTGCTCTTAGGTCGCTGGTCAGTGATGTAAGAGGAGGCTGGCACCGCCTCCTCCGTTCCGTACACCGCCCTCATCTGCTGCAGCGGCTGGCTGTCACTGACACAGCTCCGCAGCGGCTATGAGGAGTAATGCCCCGTGGCCGCTGCTGAGCTGTGTCTGTGACAGCCAGCACCCCACATCCCCTGGCCGGGCCCCCCTGTGCCCGGGCCCCATAGCGGCCGCCTGGGTCGCTATGGCGATTGTTACGCCACTGGTTGTGTGCTCCTGACCCCTGCAGTCTGTGTGTTATGTAATCCTGCCTGCAGCACTCCATGCATTACATACTCCTGACCCCTGCACTCTTTGAATTACACACCTCTTACTTCTGGCTAAAGTGTTCATCGTCTCAACAGTTGTTGGTTACTAATCAGTTCCTGACTATTTAATGAAGTTTTTCTTGCTGGTTGCTAAGCAGTCTCTGACGATTGTAACAATTATAATGAAGTTCTTCTTTAAGGTAATCTCAAACAAAGTGTTAGCTCTGTCTATTTTCAGTGTGCACAAAAGCATGTGTTATGATTGTGCTGAGGCTTATACACGATTAAAAAGCACATATATAAATGCTGATGTGTAGTAGTGACTGATTTTTGATTTACACAATATGCTTTTTTAAGTGGAACTTGCAACTAGGGCTGGATTTATTTTTATTTTTTTCTTCACTAAAACAGCTAAGGTTCCCTGGTCACCAAGGTATTTCCCTAGTCTCCCAGGCCAGATACAAACTACACCAAGGAAAACAAAGGTTCACTTTAAATGTAGATTTTGTTTTTTCTGGTGGGTTTCCAAACTACACCTCTTAAATGATAATCAATGCCTCCACCTAGGGCAAGCAATTTTAAGTGCTAGACATTGCCTAGGTGCCTCTCCTGGTGCCTTAGGCCACAGCATATTGACCCAGTGAGAAATCCAGCCATGTTTAAAGCACAAAGTAAAGTCTCATTTTATATGTAACTCACTATTTACCCCCATGCAAGATTGCTGCACTGATTGCACAAAATGTTTTTTTGACGCGCACTTACCGCGCACTTACCTTATACACTGAATAAACTTTAGTACACATTGCAAGAGCCTTTTTTGCACGTGCATGAGATCAGGCATGGCACATTATAAGTGTGCCAGCTACATGCTATTTTTAACAAATAGCTGTGCACGTTTAGTCACACTTTGGTGAGTGAGGCACAAGGTTTGCTTTACATTTTCTGTAAATGTATCAGCCATTATATTGGTATATATTTTTGTATATGTGAATCCATATAGTTGGTTTTAAAGGGCTTGTTCACACCATGGCTGTTGAGTTGCCTTTAGTAAAACAGGCAAGGACGCATTGAATACGATTACTTTATATGTGCCCTTCTCACAGCATACAGGTGCATTAACATCAAGGGATGGCAGTGTGCTTTAATGCAACGCACGTCCAACGCGTCTCAGGAAAATAGTTTTGACCTTTCCTGTAGCTTGTACAGCAGCTATTTTGGGAGAAAAGAGTGTGGGAGAGAGAAGAACCAGATTTTTGGACCAGTGATTTGACATGTGTTTTAAAAATGTTTAGCGGCTGGATCAATACTGACCAATTTGCCAGCAAAAAGGGCTGTATGATGAGCTCGGCCGCAGCTATAAAGACAGCAGGATGACCTCCCTTATTTGGCAATCAAAAACATCAAATCAAATTTGCATCAAAACAATAAATATCCCAACAAACAACCACTGGCGAGTACATGTTTATTTACTATTAGATTGCAGTGTGACAGAATTGAGCAATGTGATTTTTCACACACAAATGTTGGTACACATGCAAACATTTTCCTGTCATTAGAAATTTGCATGATTTATCACTAGTGTATAGATCATAAATTATTCATAGGGCTTTCACTTACCAGAGGGACTGTGTCGTGAGCAGACGTACGGCTGACAGCTAAACGTGAATTATGTGGAGCTGGTTGTGGTTGACGTTGGATTTACATTGAGGATATTGTTCACTTTTTGTAATAAAGGACTTTCTCTTTAACCTTTTATGTAGCCTGTACTCGTTCCACCGGGCTAATATCTGGGACTGACTTTTTTTATAAGGGTGGCTTTCTGATTCCGATAAGTTCTCCCCAGCGCAAAACTCCACATCCCCTTTGGAGGACAGTGTACTGTGCCTTGCCAGGCGGGAAGACTGGGGTGTGTTGTAAAAAAAAAAGAAGGTAAACAATGTCCTCAAAAGTAAATTCAATGTCAGTTATGTCATCCAGCGATGTAGATCCTTGTTAATCACAATGATACGCCTCCTGACAATCTTCACCTACGGCACACCCACTACAAAATGGCTGTTCCCTGGCCTTTGCTGTATGTCCACATTTATACCCAAAGAGAAAGGGACACCCCAAAAGGTTACCCTGAAAATGTAACTGTTAGTGCAAAAAAAGAACAGAGAAATCTCAACAGAACCACAATGTGCTCTCGATCCCCACAACATGAAAAGGAAGTGATATCAGATGTCAGCCAACGTCCAGTAAAAAGTTGACGGATTAAATATGCATGTCAACGCATATCAACACACACGCATTTACTGTGTATTTTTATGTATGTTCTGGTGTGAACAAGCCTTTAAGGTAATGTCAGTCTTGCACATTATAGACAAAAGTTAGGCAACATGATTAACATTATATATTCTCTGGGGTTTTTTGTTTTGTTTCTATATTTAGCCTAGCCTGATAAACAAGTTGTTTATTGGATTTACAAATAAGTGAAACCATGTGCGTCTAACATGTCCTTTCTTTGATGACACAATATTAATAAATTTAACCACTAGGTTTTATACAATATGTTTAAAGCTCCAGAGACACAGCTAAATGCACAGTTGAAATACATAAACGAGAAATGTTTTACCTATGAAATGAGTTCTAACTTTGTTCAGCCATGTTTATGATCCAGGCCCCACTGCAAGACACCATAGATAAATTGTGAACCTCCCTGCAGAATACAAAGCAGTTAAGTGATACAGCCTGGTCTAGAACCTGCCCCAGCCTGTTATTGGACAATGCAGATTGTAAGCTTGTTTGGTCTAATCGATTGTACAGCGCTGCGGAATATGTTGGCGCTATGTAAATAATGAAGCACCAGGAGCACACTGGTAAAGTCAACTTGCTACTCCTCCAGTAGTGTGATATTTGGGGAAATTAGCACAAATGGTGAACACTCAAAGACGAGTCTTGAAGCCACTTTAACATAACAGGAGAGACTTTATTTATTTAACAAAAGAACGACTTTATTCAGTGATAACACAGGGTCGCTTGTATTTCAGCAAAACCGAATGTATGACATAATCTCACCCACTCCAGGTTGTTGCACATACTCCTTGTGTCCCAGTCCCTGGGTATTAGGGTTTTTCTTAACGGAGCCACAGTCTCCATATGCACTCATATGCATATGGAGCATATGCAACCACATCCCTCATATGTCTCCTCGGCTGTCTCCCAGGTGCCTCCAGCACACACAGCCACCTGGCTCCCCTCTGACTTCTGGGTGGAGTCCTCCTGACTCCTGAACACCTCTGTTCCTCTTCCCAGCTGGGGCCCTGAACACCAGCCAGCACCCTTTCCGTAAGGGCTGTGCACAGGTGTGCAATCATTAGGCGTTGCCCACTACTAATCCACGGACCAAGGACTGGAGATCTCATCCCTCCCAATTCTCTTTGAAATCTCCCACTCCCATGCCAAATGCATTAAACCTGGGAAGAACTGCAAAGTCCGCTCTATCCCCGTACAAGAACTGGCTTCCTGGAACTGCTCAGCCCCTCTGGCTGAGAGTCCTGGGTGACTACAACCCCCAGTTCTACTGTGGGATTGCCACACAATACCACAGTATGTTGTATGACAACACTGTACAACATAAGAGAGCCCTGATTGACTCAGTGTGCCGACCCTTCCTCTCCCAATGTGAGTGTTGCTGTACAGGGAATTACAGGTGGGTTCTTTTTAGATTTGTTACTCTAAAAGCAAGTGTCATTGCATTGTGATGTAACTCCTCCATCTTCACCCAATATTTCAAATTGTGAGGGTGAATATATCATATGGGAGTGATTTATGAGAAGTTAAAGCCCAACTTTAGCCAATACCTTTTCTTTTGTTCTGGACATTGGATAAGGGTTGAAAACTTTGTCTGGTTTCATTGCTGTTTCTGCAGCCATTGGTGAGATTTTTTTTAACTTCCCGTGTGGTTACTAAAACAGGTAGTGACCAAAATCTCCCCAACAAGGCCACAGGCAGTTATAAAACATGTTACAAAGTAGAATAGGGGAAGGCAAAAAAAACAGTGCTGCTCCAGGTTGGTACACATTCCTCCACCTCATAGGTGCCTCAGCACGGCTCAACTCCGATAAATATTTGACAGATAAAAAGGATGTGGCATAGAGTACTCTATGATTATGGGCAAGTTGTGTGAAACGAATTTGTCTTAATGATCTCCTGGATATGGCTTTTTGATGTGAATAAAGAAGCAGCATAATTATATGTAGCGTTTTGCAACCTTTTCATGTGTTATATAGAGCAGGGAAGAGTAAGAAGCACTGCGAAGTTTTAATTGCTGACTGGGTACCCACCAGGAAGATCTCTTCTCCTCTCAGGAACAGGGAGTGAGGGGATATCTCTTTAACAGGGACACAATAAGATCCAGATTGGATTTCAAATCCTTTCCTACTGTAACCCAAACTAGAAGTTTTGTTTTTTTATTATGGCTATCACGATCACGACTGTGTTCATTCACTTACACAGTAGCTCTCCTCCTCTCCCTGCTGGTGATCTCCACCGCGCATGCGCCTGCACACATGCTCCTGCATGGCCGTTTGAGAAGCTGCATATTTTAATGTTTTTGCATATATCTACTGCTTGGTAGCAAAATGGAGACTTTAATGTCACCTTAACACTAGTTCAGCAAAATGATAAGTGTTTTTTGTGTGGGCCTGGAAATACGTTTTTATTCATATGCTAAACTAGTTTGTAAAGTGACTGAAACATCTAATTTGCAAATGTGTCACATGAATAGGACATATGATATGCCAATGACCAGAAAGCATGTAAAAGTCAAGTCCAAAAATATTTATTTTATGTCATGCTAATGATATGCTTTTACCTGTTATTTGCATTGCCAAAACAGTTTATTGCACTTGCTTTCTTTGATGTAGTAATCCGATTTTAGAGCACTTAGTCCGTTATGGTCCCCTGTGTCAAATTCATAATTGTACTTTGTATGCGTGTCAACATGACAATCAGCTGCTGACATTTTTATAGTATTCAGAGTGAATTATGAATAAAAGGCACATTTGGCTGCTATACAGTACACAAGGGCAGGTAATACATCTAGTGAATGCATCCTCCCATACAAATACTATTACATCATTCTCCACTGGGCTTTGCGAATATGTTTTTCTTTTTAAATCAATTATTTTATCACCATCTACCTGACAAAATTGGTCTATAAATGTTTACCGCAATTTTTTTCCTACTACTAAACCTTTACAATTAAAAATGTATTACAGCCATTTTTTTTCCTTGTCAGTGATCAAACTTTTTGGCAGCAAAATTGTTAATTAAACAACATCTGCTCTTCACAAGGCTCGCTTAAAATAGCCACATGGAAAATGTAATGGGATTAAAATGTATCAGAGGATTATAGAAACACTGTAGAGATTTGGGCACTCATTCCTCTCATCTAGGAGAGCTGCTGTCTTTATAGCACACAGACACGGGACAATGTCTCCAAGGAAAAGAGTTTGTATTATGAGACATAGCAATTATTTAACTGCTATCTAAATTGTATTAATGAAAGTTTCCAATAGGGTTTACAGATGTGTCAAAATGAACCCAACTGTAATGTTTAGTTCAGGCATTTGCGCCATCTTCAATGATAGGATTATCCATAAGGTAATTAATGACAGGATACAAGGTCTTAGAGCACTGTATTCTGATTTACCATAAGTGGTCAACACTTATGTTCACTGGCAGTTTACTATGTCCCATCTGTCACAATCACTATTAAAAAACATCCCTTATTGTATTACCTCTAAATAAGTTTTACAAACATGGCAATAATTGGGACAGAAACAAATATCATGGTAATATGCATTCAGTGGGGTTAATTTGCTGCATTTTCCTGCACCAGGTATAAGTTAAATGATTTCAGAGAAAATTGTTTTCCTTTCCCCATCCGGTGAATTTTGGTAAAGAAGCTTTCCATTTTACTCACTAAGCTGCTTAGGTGGAAAAAAAATCGAACTTTTTCCTTTATTTAGAGGGACTTTTTGTGTATTTAGGGTAGCTTATTTTATTTACTGTTCTTTGTATTTGTTTTCCATGTGTGTATTCGATCGTGTTCTGTTGCTTTCCATTTTTTATTTTAACTTTTTTTTGCTGTTTGTGGTTTTCTTGGTAATAATAAATGCTAAATAATGAGGCTAAAGAGGGACTATTTTTGCACTACAACAGATCTAGGAAAGGCAAAAGACATCCAATTGTTTTCTACATGCCTTTTTTTACTACCGACTTTTTGTAAGTACAATACAGTTGTGCGTGTTTAACATTAAAATTCGTTTTACACTATGGAGGCACTGGTCTTCTGGCCTGTGGGAGCTGCCTCTTCAGTGTGTTTGTTACCATTGCAACTGGTCGATATTGCACGTGGAGGCGCCGGTATTGTTTCCTGTCAGATCTGGGAAAGCTTCTATAACCGTCTGGAACTATTTAAAGCCCATTGCACCCTTAAAACCCCCCAAAAACCACATTGATTTTACCCACCCTATTGACATTAAAGGCAAAGTTTTGGGGAAAAAGAAAACTCTCCACTTCGCTAAACCCTGCCCAGCACATCAATTGTGTGGAGACAACAAAATGATGTCCTCACGCTATTTATTATGCAACTGTGGTTATTCACAAAAGGGTGAAGAGTTTGGAGAAGGCAGGGAAAGTGAACAATTTAAGACAAAATAGCTGAACTGGAAAGTGAGCTGAATTGGAGAATGTTTCCAAATCAGCTATGTTGTCCTAGATTGTTCACTTCTCCTGCCTTCTCCAAACTCTTCACCCTTTTGTGAATAACTGTGTAAGAGTATCCAACATTGAGCATGAGACTTGTCTGGTGTTCTCTGGAGTTTATGCCACTGCCACCTGAGGTTATGTGGAAAGAGAACAGCCAAGGCTTAATTTCCTTAATTGCAGTGCTCCGGATAGCAAGATGCCCCCCAGATGTCCCTAAAAAGTGGATTCAAGTTCATCAGTTACAAGAAATACTTATTGAAGGGCTAAGGGTTACAATTTGATTGCTGTAGATGTTGAGGTTGATGGTGGAGGGCTCTATTTTTTTCAGGATCCAAAGTTTTCAGGATCTCACCATTGGGAGAAAGTATATTAGAAGACAACTTGAAAATGACACTTTTAAGTAGCCACCGCTCCAAGCTCGCTCCCGTGATATACTACAATCTCAGGTTTAGTTAGCTAATTTGTAGTGAAGTTATAGTTTATCATGGGAGCGAGCTTGGGGCGGTGGCTACTTTACAACACACAGGGACCATGGGGAACAAAAGTAGCCACCCACCAGAAGGAAGGACAGTGTCAGCACCAATTCAGAGATGATTTGAGGATCTACAGCTGAGTGATCCACAGCTGAGAGATTCATTTTAGTTAATAGTCTAGGTGCTTGAATGCATTTTTAGGATTTAAATCTTGGGTTTAGTGTCACTTTAACATTCCTAGTCCTCAACCTGAGGCCTTACCTTTCGTCTTGGTTGCAGATGACCTTTACATTGTCTATCAACCTAATGAAAACCTTACCCAAAAAGAGAACTTGATGTTTTCAGCTACCTGTTTTCCTATTTTTGGCATGTTGTGGAGTGTACTTCAGAATTTTGGCGAATATATGACACATTTTTCCCACTGCACTACATCTGGACCCTTCCCATGTGGATAATGTCAGAAAGGCTGCATGTGTACTTCACAACACTGTGAGACAGAGAGAGGGGTACATCTTTGAGGATACACTATGCTTGACTGATATCTACTGGCAAGGAGTCAGAAACCCTTTGTCAGCCCTTGAAATTAGAAATAAATGTAAACATGTGCTAGAGAACTTCCTAAGCAATTTAAGAAAAAAGTAAATCATATGGTTTATACATACTGTAACAAGGACACTCCACTGTAGTCCAGGTAAATCAAGTAGAATGCAGTTTATTAAAAGGGCAAATACAAAATAGCTTGAAACAGCAACATAAGACAGTCCTTGTTATGGCTCTGTAGCTTTCCTCAGCTTCAAGACACTCACGCTGCTCACCCCTCGTGAGCCCTCACTCTGCTCTCTTAGCAGTCTGTACCTCAGGTGCTAGGGTCACCGACCTTCCTGACCTCTCCCAGCCACCCCTGGCTGTTCCGTGTGCGTCTAGCATGCACCCGAGGTGGTCTGTGTCCGTGTGCTCCCTGCACACACACAACTCCAACACTCTCTGAGCACTCGGCTGGCTTCCTGATAAGGCTGCTCTCAGCCACCTGATTAGCCCAGGCTGGTCATTGGCAACACCTGCCCCCAGGACTGGAGATCTCATCCCACGCAGAGCTCTACGAAATCTCCAGAGCTCCAGATCCCAGCTACAAATAGGAAAACCTGGAATAACCTGAAAAGCCAGGTTCTTCCTTATAACCTGCTTTACTTTCTGGACCCTCTCAGCCCCTTTGGCTGAGAGTCCTGGGTGCCAAGGTCGCCATCCTCCACCGTGGCATTGGCTTACACTGCCACAATACTGTATGTGCAAAAAAACAAGACATGTTAATATTGTTTTTGCTTACTTTTAATTTTCTCCAACAGGGAGAATTCCTGAAGAAGCAAGTGATTTTACAGGTGATGGTTTTGGACTTTGGTCAAGACTCTCTAAACAGGCGATGGTATGGGTGAGTAGTCAGTTGTGACAAATGAAGAAACCAGAAAATAGAGCATTTGCTTTTTCCATGAAACTCTTCTTGTTGGAGAAAATCGCAAGTTAAATATGAATTTCTATGTATAAGAAATAGCTGCTATTTGTTCAACCAAGAATTAAAATTTCTTGAAATTTAAAGTTTCTTGAAATGTTAAGAAATTAAAAGTTAGTCGAAAAAAAGCACTCTACCAGCATATTGCCTCTTATTTGTTACAGAGGAAGGAGAATCCTGTCTGCTAAAGTACTCCAGACAAAAAAGATTCTTGCAGCAGAACTTGAAATATTATAAAGACATATTTGCATCTAGAGGTGATACACTCAATTTCATGAGGCAGTGAACTGATATACAGCCTGATTAATGGGTCCACTCAGGGGCGTTACTAGAAATCACAGGGCCCCATAGCAATATTTTGCATGGAGCCCTGTGATTTCCAGTTACACTCTTTGCAGAGCCCACCTGAGATCCCAAACAGCCCACCTGAGAGTAACCCTGCAGAGCCCACCATAGACTCTCTATGATGGACTCTGCAGGGTCTCAGGTAGCTGGTCACACGCCTGCACACCACTTACCTGTCAGCCACGATCTGCTGTCAGGCTCCTCCATAGCCGGGCCCTGCCTCCTCCATGGTCGCTAATGGGCCCGCCCCCTCCTCCTTTGTCAGGCCCCGCCTCTTCCTCTGCAGCTGCTGGCTGTCACTGACTCGGCAGCGGCTGTGAGGCGGAATGCGCCACTGCACAGATCACTGACAGTTTGTGACCCCTTTGTTCCTCATCCTGGCCGGGCCCCCCTGTGCCCTGGACCCCATAGTGGCCACCTAGATAGCTATGGCAATAGTTCCGCCACTGGGTCCGCTATGTCTGACAGTGTTTTGAGTGTATCTCCGCCTGTTCAAATATATTGTAACACTGTATTCCAGAGTGGGCTGCCAGAATCTTTTCTTTCTTCAGTGTAAAAATGAAAATAAATAAAGTAGTGCTGCAGCTAATTTTTTTGTTTTGGGGAAGTGACACTAGGAACAGGAAATTGGTTTTTTTTTCTTCTACACAAAATTCAGTCTTGGCTGGAGTTCTACTGTAAATTTAAAGTTTTGTCAATGTTCCCCGGCATTCAAATCTGGGTTGGGAGCCACTGGTTCAACCTTTACTGCATGGTCATATGACTGTCCTTGAGAATCTGGGCTATGTAGTACAGGAGGTTAACCTCTTGCCGTCCGCCCGTAGTAAAAAAACGGACGGACGCGCTGCCGCATCTGCGCTGCCGCATCTGCAGAAAAATTTTTTTTCTGCTCGCGCGTGCCCCCTAGCGGGCAAAGACCCGCTAAATGCACACACCCGTTACCGGGTGTTTCACATATAGGCGATCGGCGGGTCCAAGGACCTGGAATTGCATTTCTGTGTAAGTAGCCTGAGGAATGCAAAGGTGCAGATGGATTTGGTGAGGGTGCACTTGGTGAATACATCGGAGAGTAGACATAGTTAAAGGAAGGGGAAGGTGGTGCAGTGATTGCCTTCTGATCAACTGCCATCATTTGAAATTTGACCACTGAGAGCTTTTCAGCTGGCAGGTAACATAAGTCTTTTGCCAGAATCTACAAAGCAGAAAAGCCTTACCCTCTTCATCTTTATTATTTTGGCTAGCAATGTTATATCTGTTCCTCCATCTGGTTCAAAATTTACAGCATTTAACTAGCTTCATACACTCCCCACAAAGGTTGTTTCTTACCTTTCATCTTTGGGTCCCACCTTCTTTTCTGCAACCTTAGTTTTCAACATCATCAACAACATACATGCCACATAGGTCATGCGACCTTACCTCCACGCTTCCAGAGTGGATTTCAGAAATTGAAGTTCCTCAAAAAAAGTGATGCCTCTTCACCTTTGCCCCTGGGGCTCAACTTAAGATAGAATTTAATTCTTTCAGATTTCTCACAAATTAGTCTCCATTTTAAGCAGACTCTTAGTTCCTCCACTGTGAAAGTATTATCTTCTACTCACATATAAGTAAAAACTATATATATACATACATCTATCAAATGACTTTCTTGTGACTATGATCGTTTCTCGGACACAAGCCTCAGCAACTTTCTGCCAGGCCTCCTGTTTTTTGTAGGAATCACTGTAGTCTGCTAGGAACTTGTCATATAACTCTGGATGCTTTTCAACAGCCTAAATAAGAACCTTAATACTGGGCATCCTCAAAGTCTTGTCATCTATCGGGATAAAGACATTCTTGGCAGTAACCCAGCAAACTTGTTATATAAGCTGAAAAAGGGATTAAAACACAAATAAACCACAAGCAAGAATGCTTTATTTTTTACATCAAAACTGTTCAGAGGTGTGTAATGTATTCTCAATGGAAGCAGTGCTAAGCAGTTTTTTGGATTGCTGTCCTTTAACAGTGCACATTATTTTTTTAGACATGACACAATGCTTCCGCTTCTGTGCATACTGTCACATGAAATTACATCATAGCAATCGAGGCGGCTATTGGGCGTTTCAAGTGCAGAAAAAATAAAAAAGCATGAAATATGTTGTATTTGCTATCAGTGAAGTCAAGGCCTTACTGTATAACAGAATGTATTAAAAGTACATTATGAATGATTAAATTACTGGAATGCTAGTAAAAGGTCCGATAATCCTAAACAATAGATTTTTCTTAACCAGTTGACATCCGCGGTGTTAAACCCCCTTCCCATCCAGGCCATTTTTCAGTATTCAGCGCTGCGAGAACTGATCTCCCTTCCTCCTGCCGCCCTCTCGAGCCGGTCCCGGGCCGCAGATGGGGCAGCGGATCCCGGGATTGAAGGTGAGGGGTCAGGAGGGGGGCGGCAGCAGACGCGGGGACAGAAAAAGCGGCGGCAGCGGTCCGAAAAAACAAGCACATATAGACGATCGGCAGGCTATAGAGCCACCGATCCTCTATATGTGAAACACCCGGTAACGGGTGTTTGCATTGCACGGGTCTCTTCTGCCCGTGCGCGCCCGCTAGTAGAAAAAAAATGCCGTCTGGAGACGGCAACCCGCCAATGCAGCAGTGCCGTCCGTCCATTTTTTTACAACAGGCGGACGGCATCTGGTAAAATAACTTCCTCAACCCCTCTATAAATTCAGAATGAAATAAAAAAAACAGTGGTTATACTAGCTAAGAAATACACTTGGATAAACCCTTGGTATCAATGTACTTTCCGTATTTTTCCGTGTATAAGACGCTACTTTTTCATAAGAATCTTGAGCTAAAAATAGAGGTGCATCTTATACACGGGGGCTGCGGTTTTGAAAGTGCTGATACCACTGCAACCTAGACTCACGGATTGCAGAGACAAGATAACAGTTCTCCTCCAATCATAAATCTTTTGAACCTGAGGTCAGTTGTTGCTGGGGAGATCGTGTAGGCAGTGCCCAGAGCGATAATGTCGGAGCATTCTGTGACCATAAAAATGTCAGAAAGTGAAAAACAACCTGTAAAGCGGCTGGCTTACTCATCTGAATTTATCAATCACCCAATACCTTTTTTTCTAACAGCTGACATCCTCATTATCCTTATTGAAATCCTTATTATTTGTCCTTTGCTTTGTAACTGCCATTGACCAGGAATGCTAACATTGAATGTATAACCAGGTAACAGAAATAATCCATAATTCCAAGAATAAACATGAGTCACTATATAATAGTATTTGTATTTACCTGTCGACATTAGAACTGTAAATATTTGTAAAGGGCAAGGTCAGCACAAGAATATTTATATATGGCAACATTCAGACTTTGCCTATGGCTCAGAAATAGTTGTCTAGATAAATACATGCTATGAACTTTAGCTTTCTTTTCTACACAACACTCCTAGCATTACACAATAAAACAACAGTCATGGGTTATATATTTTTATAAACAGAAAAAAAAACTTACATTAAAGCAATATGAATAACAAAAATGGCAAAAAAGTTAAGGTGACACTAAACTCAGGAGTTAAATCTCAAAAATGCATTCAGGTACATTAACTATTATGTATTTGTGTATTACTCGGCTGTAGATCCTCAAATCATCTCTGAATTGGTGCTGACACTGCCCTTCCTTCTGGAGGGTGGCTACTTTTTTTCCCCATGGTCCATGTGCTTGTTGTAAAGAAGCCACCGCTCCAAGCTCGCTCCCGGGATGGACTGCAATCTCAATACAGATTAATAAACTAAACACGAGATTGTAGTCCATCCCAGAGGAGAACTTGGAGCGGTGGATACTTTATAACACACACAGAGACCATGGGGAACAAAAGTAGCCACCCTCCAGAAGGAAGGACAGTGTCAGCACCAATTCAGAGATGATTTGAGGATCTACAGCCGAGTGATACACAAATAAGATACATTTTTGTTAATAGTTGGGGTACTTGAATGTATTTTTAAGATTTAACTCTTGAGTTTATTGTCACTTTAAAGCAAATATGCAGAAACAATAATTAATTGAGTCACATAAGTTCCTTACCTTATTTTATGGGGCAATAAAAGAAACCCACCAAAAAAAAAAATGCTCGCACTCCATTAACATAAAGCCTAATACAAACAAACCTTGACTTCAACCAAACCTCTCACCCTAAACACCAAATTTACCCTTAAAGTATATCTAAAGCCATTTTTTAAAATTCTGGATAGAGTAGAGAATGTTTAATACCCATATTGATTCTGTTTTTGTCCTCTGTGTCCCATTACCTGAACTTCCTGTAGTCCTAACAGGAAGCCAGAAGAAATCCACCCGAATTGAAAAAAATCACCTCTTGTACAGTTGTCACTAGAACAAGTGTCCTCAATGGAAGATTTCCCCTCTGTTCCTGTTCTGGTGGCATAATTTAGGATTTTCCCTGCCAATGGTTGCCTGGGCTAAAATAGGGGAAGAATCTATAACAATAGTAATATAATAATAATAATACCATTAATAATAAAAACCTGACAGAGGCTCCAATCCTACCACATTATCTAAAACTCTAAAACACATGTTTGTTTTACACTTTAAGCCACTTTAACCCCTTCATGACGGAGGCCTTTTTAAAAAAAATATTTGCACCCATGTTATATTCCACATTTTAGGCCTGAAAATGACTTAAAACCCCCAAACATTATATATTTTCTGAATGCCAAGACCCTATACAATATAATGGTGGTAGTTGAAAATTTTTATGTTGCGCAATATTAACGCAACTCCTTTAATAAACCACAAAATTTAGTGACAAATTTAATTAAATGCCCCAAAACACAACAAAATACCAATTATTTTAATGAAATATAAAAGATGAGGTTACAACGAGTAAAACGATACCCAACATGCCCAGTTTACAAATTGCGTGCGTCCGTGAAATGGCGAAAAACTGCAGTACCCCAAAAAGTCCACAGAAGACACTTTAAAAGCCCCCCAGGTCATCAATTTAGAGATACCCCAAAATACTGGCCCTAGAATTATTGCTCTCACTCCGGCGTGCGCGGCGATACCCAACATGTGTAGTGCATTTGTCGTTTTCATATGTAGGCGCACCCGACGCGTGTTTACGTGGTGACGCGCGTGCTCGCGGGGGACTTTTAACATTTTTTAATTATTATTATTAGATTTATTTTATTTCATTTTCATTTTAAAAACAGTTTTTTTGTTTTTGTTTTTACTTTACTTTGACTGCTATCACATGGGGGGGCTGACAAGCCCCCCCATGTGATAGCAGATGGTGGTGACAGGTACTCTTTAAGGTGATGCTGGGGGTCCAAAAGACCCCCAGTGTCACCTTTACACTAGAAATAAGCTATTGAAGTGCAGATCGCACATCAATAGCTTATAGCTGGGATGCAGGAGCCCAGAACTGACAGCCCAGGGACCGGAATTTATGCAATCTGCATCGCTCCCATAGAACGGGGAGGGGATCGATGAACGGAAGTCGGCTCCCCCGACAGTCGGCTTTACAAGTTTAAACAGAGTCCCGGCGGCAAAAGTCGCCGGGAGTCTGTTTAAACAGCCCAGATGCTGGCGACGTACATTGTACGTCATCAGTCACAAAGGGGTTAAAGCTGAACTCCGGAATGATTAAATATTGTGTAAATGTAAGAGGCGTGTGTATTATTTCTTCCAGATTTGTGCAGTAACCCAATGTGAAACTTTTCCTCGGCACAGGAACTTTATGTAATAAAGAAGACCCTTTACTACTTCTCCCTCTTTTCGCATGGTGACTGGTCTTCACTGTGGACAGATGTCACCAGCACACCAGAATCATTTGAAATTCAAAGGGTTCATTTATTGAAACATGTCATCGGAACAAGCGCTTTTGGGCCACGCAGGGTCCCCTTCGTCAAGCTCAGCAATGACAAAGGGGATCCTGCGTGGCCCCAAAAGCAAAAGGTTGGATTTCAAATGATTCTGGTGTGCTGGTGACATCTATCTATAGTTATTGCCTGGCGGCACCATCCGCAGTCGTTGTGGGCACCATCCAATCATTCCGGTAAGGAGTGGTTTTAGAAGTGGTTTTAGTGGCTTTTGAGGACTATATTTAAATAATAGTTTTTTGTTCCTGGAGTTCAATCTTCTCCTAACTGATTATGCAGACCCACAAGCTTTTTAAAGCTACTAATCATACAAGAGGAAAAAGCAATATAGCAGAATTCAGAGGAGGTAAATAGGTATATGCACCTTTTTACATGCCCTGTTTTATCCTAAGTATATTTTTGTCCACGGGATGGACAATTTTATTATTTTATATTTACCATGAGTTTCTAGATTACCAGTCTGTATGTTATTCAAGTGTAGGTGCAGTTACACTTGTGAGGCTTCTCCTGTCCTAGACCCTCCTGCCAGTCTTCTACCCAACTTTCAATAATCCGGCAAGATTTCACAAGCACAAATTCAGCTCAAAAGATTTTAAAAACAGTGAGTTTAAGACTTCAAGGTGGCTGGAGGAAGGCAAAGCTTCAGTTTAACTTACATTATATGGTCTATTGAATTGAATTAACATTTCCTTTTATTTGTGTAATAAAATCTGAGTTAGTTCGGGAAAAGCTGCGTGAAACTTTAAAAAGCTAGTGGGCGAGGCATCTGCTTACAAGCCTGGAATGCAAAAATGTACTTTAGTGAAATGAATCCTGTGGATATTTACATGCTGACCAGGACAAACAGCCACATGTCCATGCAACCAGCACTGTTGCAGTGCTGCCCACAGGTCAGTATTCCTGTTCATGAGTATAGCATTTTCTTTTATGTGAAGCTTATCATGCCCAAAATTTTGCAAAGCACCAACAGTAATAAAATCCAAAAGTGCATTTACTTTAAAATGTATTTTTAAACTGCCAGGACCCCCAAACCTGTTAGGGCACTCTGGTATGGAAATCTCACCTTTCTTGGTAAAAATGAGACCTGTCAAGGTTTGGTCCTTAAGTCTCCTCCTGCTATTAATTTTTAAATATCATGGATGGTCTTAAAAACCAATAGCTAACTGCAGGAGGCAACAGGGGGTTAATCAACCATTAAGTTCTGCAAGGCAAGGATTTGTATATCACAGATGCCCAGGTTTGTAGGATCCAAGAAAGCTCATAAAAAGTGGGAAGTACATGAAGGCAATTGAGCAGTGGCGTAACCAGAGTTCTGGGCGCCCGGGGCCAAAAAAATACAGGAAAATGTCACTTTCGGCATTTAGCCGAAAGTGCCATTTTCGGCGCCCCCCCCCCTTCACTTTTCGCCCAGGGCCCGCGCCCCTGCTGCACCCCCGGTTGTTACGCCACTGCAATTGAGACTCTGCACTACTGGACATGACACAACTATTTGAATAATAATGTTCCAAGATCAAAACAATATAAATAACCCTCTGTGCTTGGAAACTCAAAAAACTTATAGAACAATCAGCCAGTGTTTTAGTGCAAACAAACACTCCAATGTAGGTAATTAACTTATAACAATACAGCGCTATATAACATTGAAATGTTAAATTTCAAAAATAAATGTGAATTTAACACAATATAAGTGATAACATAGTGAATCCACATTGTAAAACACTTCAAAAAAAGGGGGAGGGGATGCTGGGGGTTAACAGTGTGTCTTATAACAATGTGTGCAGATACTCTGGTAATGTCTTTTGATCCATTGAAACCCAAATACTTGTGATCTTCTGTGCAAGTAAAAAGCCACACAGGTGCACCCAATTGTCAGATGAAACCACCGGGAGTGCTGCTGGATATTCCTCCAATGTGAAATATGTGCTCACACACAAAATGCTCTCCTGCTCACCTTATATACATGACCATCACTAAAATATTTTAGTATGGTCTAACGTGCTTCCCCTTCTCTCAAGGCCGGTAATGATGTCTCTCAGTTCACCCACATAATGTAATATCTGGAAGAAAAAGAATGGCATATAGCAAAATATAGTTTGAAAACTTTATTAAATATACATTCAAACTACTCACATGGTCCTTTATTGGAAATAGCCAGTTCCACAGATCCCACACTCTAAGAGGCAGCACACACTGTAGTATAGCACTCTCCACACTCCCAGTTGTTGGTGATTGTGTGTATGTGAGGGTTGTGTTGATGGACTCCACCTTACACGTTATATCTCTGTGACTTCATCAGAGGTTATATGCACATTTATTTTTAGACTTAACATTTCTAATGTTATAGTGCACTGTATTATTAAAAGCTAATAACATGTTCTAAGGCAGGCATACAAACAACCAGTTTTGTAGTTTCTGTTTGATAGGGGGAATTCTCTTTAAACCCCCGACAAATGGATAGGGAATCTTTTCTATGGCATTTTATAACTTATAAAGACAATGAAAACCTTTTCGAGGAACTTCTCCTGTGTTGCTACAAAATTGGGTGCAGCAACCTAGCTTGGGTTTGAGAGCTGGACGCTTTCTATTTAAAACATTTGGCCCAAAAGATCAATGTTAACAATCCAACTGGCACCCCAGAAGTGGTTGCACAATAACTGTATCTAACACAATATCCAAGTGGGTACTGCATTTTAATATCATCTGTTTTCTTAAAACAGATTGGTCTTGGTTTATGTCCCTTGATTTGCTTTATTATGAGCAGAGAAGGGTTTTTCACTTCATGGTGTAAAAATGAAGACTCTTCAGTATTAGAGTGATAGCACAAAGACTAAACAGCAAAGCAACAAATCATTTTGTGTAAAGCAGAGCAATTTTTGAGCTAACGTATTCTGTTTATTGTAGTCATCTTTATATGTAGGAATGCGATTTTGCTATTATATTCCAAGCTCTGGAAACCAAATCAGCTCAATACTACACATGAACAGACTAATATAAAATCAACATTGTCAAAGAATTCCTGGTGTCAACAGCAGCATAGAGCCATTTTCATCTTATGCATCTGCAAAATAAAAGGCATCTCAGTAACTGTGCACATTACTATGAACTAGAACTATGTTGACTTTTTCTTGTGCAGAGATGTTATGGCTCCTCTGGATCCCAGGCTATTCATTTTTTATGAGTCTTACATTAAAACCATTATCAAGTATTCCCACATTAACACAATCACATTGGTAATATGGAGCAATTACGTGAAGAGCTAGAATCATAAGAAACATTTTTTTTTTCTATTTAAAGTTAAAGGGGCTGTTTTATGAAAATTAGAGGAAAAAAGAAACTGGATTGAAAGTGGTTCTGATGTCCATAACAAGCAATCAGACAAGAAAAGGGAAAGGTTTCTACAGATTCATTTTTGTTCCAGTTTTTATAGAGAATCTTTACCATGATCATGCACTTTTGTAGATTGTCTTGTACTGATGGTAGATTCTTGTGTTCTGGCCAATACTGGATACATACATTTCCCACTACATAGCATTCTGGATTGATTCAGAAGCATCAAATAGCAGTAACTGATCTAAATTTGAGCAGGTACCACACATTGACTGTAATTGTATTTATTAGCTAGTAAACACTCTTCTGTGCCTTGCTGATACTAGTTTTTTGCAAGGAGCCTGACGTCTCTGAATTCTTGAATAAATCTTTCCCAACTGCTTCCCATCACTGTGTGGTGTACTGAACATTTCTTGCTGTTTTTCTATTGGTTATTTATAACCACTTGTTGATCTAAAAGTGACTAAATAACTTTCAAAAGCATTTTGACTGCATTTTTTTACTTAATTTTGTGGATTACTTTAAAAAAAAAAGACAATCAGGTGACACAGAAAATTTCAGATCTGCAGTAAAGAATAGTGGTGTCACCCTTCTTGATATGCAGTGTGGCAGAGGTATGTGTATCACAAGATTAACTGAACAGAATCGCAATTTTGTTTTTGCCAGTAAATCAGTTAATTGGTATGGATTTACCTGTGTATTTAGCTGTTTAAGGGGAGCTCACCATTTAATGAGGCTAAGAGCTACGTGAAAAGCGCAATAATCAAGCAGTATTCATTATTCACTGGTTTGATTGGCTGTTGTGGCTTACTGCTTTTGTGCATCACCACTGGACTCTGTAAGTGTAATATTGCTTTAGTTATATGCTATGTCTATTTACTGGTAGGTTTACTAGTCTGCTTTGTGTGGGTAATAGCTGCCCTTTAACATATAGAAAGCAAACAGATGGAGTTAAATCAAACTGTAAGCAGTGTGAATTAACTAATTCTCCAGCTTTCTTTAAGAACGGTCATGAGGCATGCGTTTAATAATTAGAGTACAGTAGCCTACATAAAACATACAGTGTACACTTGCAAATATGTGACTCATGAACTGCTTCTCAGGCTAAGTTTATTCCATGTATGATTCACATTAGTGTACTTACTTCATTTATCTCTCAGATCTCTCATAAAAAATGAACTCATTGCAATAGGAATGGGAAGTCACATTTTGGTTTCCAAAGTACCTGTCATTTTTTACATCTATTACTGAATAGCACTATTAATCAGATGTGAATTATCTGACATTTTCATGGATGTTCTCCACTCCACAGATGTGTTTATTAGTTATTATATATCCCATTGATCATCCAGCATTATATTTTACCACGTTAACAGCTCTATATTATGAAATCTTTAGTATTCTTGTTATCTTAGGTTTCACTGACACATGACAAGGTGATACCATTTATTGTAAATAGTTCTTTATGGGCTAACAGCCCATTAAAAAATAAAATAAAACAAAAGTAATCTTTTACTGCAGTACTCACCTTCAATCTGGAGCCTTTCTCTGCAGTAATTTTGTTCTGCAACTAGCTGTCATCAGTCTTCCTGGTTGAATGACAGCTTGAGTGTCATTCAACCCATTTCCTATGAGCCCAGCTGTCATCACGCAGCCCGGGCTCAAAGTATTATATGGGTGCTGCTCAGTGCAGCAGTAAGGACCATCCACCCCCTCAACACCGATGAAGGAGAAGCGGAAGGATTTGTGACATCAGGGGACCAAGAAAAAAAGATATCTATATATATTTATATATCTATAGATATATAGATATATCTATAGATATATAGATCTATCTATAGGTACATATAGATATATATTTATGTGCAGGAGGGAGGGCAGAGGGGGATTCAAAATACTAGGCTTCTACTTTATCAGTGTGTAGCTTCTGTCTGTTGGTGCATACATTATTCAGTGTCTGTGAGTCTGACATGCTTCTGCAGAACTTACGCATAGTCTGACATCTGTTCTTATATGTCAGGACTTCATTTTCTAATCTCTACTTTTGGCCACTCTTAGTCATGCCTTGATCTCCCCCTTGTCCTTAGCTCTTACTTTCCAGGGGAGCATTGTTCTTCTCAGTAGACAGATATAACCTTCATACATGTGGCTTGTTTTGTTGCTGGATTCTACTTTTTGGCTGCTGCAGGTCATTAGGCTCACATTTATTACACCTGCCTCCTCTCTTTCTCATCAGTGCCCCCCATTATTTGAAGTTGAAACAGAGCGGGCACAAATGTCTCACAAACAAAATCACACAGAGATGGCCCAGGGGCCACATAAAACTTCTGTCAAGCCAAGGAAGATCTGTAAAAAATAAGTCAAGGCAACTGGACTTGCTGTATTTTTCTTGAAGACGTTTCACTGGTCATCCAACCGCTTTCTCAATTCAGAATGACTTGTACAAAAAATTATCTTGGAATAAATATGGTGAATGTTGCTACAATCCACATAATCTGTTAGTCGCAACCAGATGTTGATTTCATTTGCATAATTGGAGTATAGAGAGGTGTTAAAACAGCATTGTATGTGGCAGACACTAGGGGGGTGATTTACTAACCTAAACGCACGCACGCACTAGGTGCGTGTGATTTTCACACAGCAAAACGTATTTATCAACCAAAAAGTCTCTAAAAGCATATTTCCACTAATGCCATATATGGAAAAATCATGCACATGATGCATATATAATGCTGCTTCACAGTTTAGACAAAAATGGTTAGCTCATGCATTTACATTCCTGCATTCATCAACGCAAGCAACACAATGTAGAGCTAATTTACACAACATCACCTTGCAATTCATGCAGGGCTTTGCACAACACACCTGCTGGGTGTGTACACACTACAAAGGTGTCTAGATTCCACCAATAGATCATGCTGGGAGGGAACACACTACAGAGGTGTATACTTGTTCGTGGCATGTTTATAAGGTTAATAAATCCACCCCTAGATGTCTCCCCCTCCTCTATTAAAGCTTGGCTTCTCCATTTTTACATAAATGTACCTCCTTTAAACCAGTCCTCCTCCCTGTCTAGGATGTGTACTTCACTGTCTTCAAAGGAGTGACCTTTTTCCTTTGGTGTAGGTACACTGCCGAATACTGACTAGTGGGTTTGACTCTCCTATGCTGTGTCAAACGCTGGTGTAGCTGCTGTTTTGTTTCACCGACATACAATTCTGAGCACTCCTCAATGAACTGGACTGCATACACAATGTTGTTCATCTTGTGTTTTGGCGTTGGGTATTTTGGGTAAACCAGTTGTTGCTTCAGTGTATTGCTGGGTTTAAAGCAGACAGGGATGTGATGTTTTTTTTTAAAATCCTTCTGAGTTTCTCAGACACACCAGCTACATATGGGATGACCAAATTCTTCCGTTTGTCATGCTTTTCACCCTCACTGGTACTCTTGGCATTCTTTCCTCTCCTTTTTTCTGTTTTGACAAAAGCCCAGTCTGGATACCTGCAAGTTTTAAGGGCACTCCTGAGGTGTTTGAATGCCTTTGTCTTGGCCTATGGTGGGAATTTTCTCTGCCCGGTGGTATAGAGTCATGATGACTCCCAGTTTGTGGTCTAAAGGGTGGTGGTGGAGTCAAATAGCAGGTACTGGTTCCCCTTTCAGAAAGGGGAAATATAGACATAATTTGCACTCTGTATCTGACTATTTTACTTACTGTTGTTGATGTTCACCTACAAGACTTGATGCAGTACAGACGACGCAGGTTGATCTGAGTTGTTGTTTTGTGGGATGTTGACCATGTTTTTCAAAAAAAAGAAAAAGGGTTCCTGCTGTCTTCAGAGCCTAAGGAAACCAGCAGAGTTCCTTCTCTTTTAAGATAACCTTGGCACAGACAGATCATATTAAATTAAAACTGTCACAAACTACTAGCTACTGACTTTGCTATGGGCTTACTTATGAAACCCAGGTTATATTGTAGCAGGTTATAGTGTAAGATTATTCAGGTTTAATACTGCAATGCCAGTGAATACTCTTTACCTGACATTGCAGCATTAAACCTAATTTTTTACCACTGCTGACAGCAAAAAGGAACTGAAATATGAGGTGGCATTTCAACTACCACATCGAAAGGTTACTTGCTATATTACCAACCTTCTTTATTATGCGCACACTTGCTCACAACTACTCTTTGCTGTATCTTCTTTCTTTTTTTTCTTTTGTATTTTAATCATATTTAGAGAGAATGAACATGATACAAAAAGAAGAGAAATATGTGGAACAGACAAAATAACATGTACATACAAATAACAAAATAGCATACAGTGTATGCTTTAAAAAGGAATATACAACCATGAAGTCGTTTCATCCAAACTTGTCTATGGTAGTCTCTTCCACTTATTCCAGTAACATTAAATATAACGTATTTCAATCCTGGGAGACTGAGGTGTCCACTGCTTTGTAGAGTGTTTTCTATTATGAAAAGTGAAGAGAAAAAGAGATAGCGTGGTTGGAACATGGTATGTGTTGGTGTTTAAACAAGCATATAGGGGAGTCAAGAAAGAGGGAGTAAGGGCACAGGGGGTGGGCGAGGGATAGGGTAGAGAAATAATAGAAATGAGGGGAGGAGGGTGGACAGATAAGACGCAGGAGGAGGGGGATGTGAGAAAGAGTAAAAAGGGGGTGGGGATAAAAAGGCATAGTTATGGGTGAGGGTAGGAAGGGAAAGTTGATCCAATATTGCCAAGTCATATGGTAAATGTCTGCTTTATCTTTCAAGGAGAGAGTAAGATCTTCCATTTGTCTTCTTTTTCTTTTCATTGATATTCGAAGCTCTTCCACTATGTGTAGCTACATAGAAATAGAGGTTGGGGATATCTTTCTCCACATCAGGGGTATGCATGCTTTAACTGCATTCTGGAAATGTCTCAGTAGGGATGTTTGGCATGTTTTACCAGGGATCATGTTAATATTTAATAGGAAGGTTGCATTTGAATAGGGTAAACTGTGGGATATATCTGTAACTTTTTCTTTAAAATTCTTGAGTTTCCAGCACAACCCTCTTCCTTACCACATATTCAGCAAAAAAATCTGGATGTTTGGGTAGATCTTATTTTTTAAAGATGGAGTTCCATAGCAATGTGATAAGAACCTAAGAACTATGTGATAAGAACTAATTGGTTTCTGAGTGAGAAGGTAGGGTTGCGACCTAATGGTGGAGGTTAAGGGCCCTCTAGAAGACCTGCTGATAAGAGCCTGATAGAGAGGTCAAGGTTGGGGACTGTGGGCCAATGGCCGTGGTGTGGAATTGGGAAGCTCAAAATTGTACATTGGATAGTAAGTTCCAAAATGGGCCACCTGCGGACCCAATGATAAAATTGGGGCTGCCAAGTTTTGTGTATAGTGGACAAAGGGGATGAGAAAGTTGTATTTTAAAAACTACTTGTAACACAAGCTTAAAGGAGGACCTATTGGTGGGTGCTGTTTTCCGTGTGTAAGGGCTAGAGGTTAACACCATGGAGTCTCTTTATGTGTGGATTGGAAAAGGTTTGCTCTAGGGTAACCCATCATTTATTAGGTTTATGATTGCGCCAATCCAAGCCATTCAGTGTGGTAATTTATAATGTTGAGCAAGACATTCTCCTGAGAGATTTAGGGTAGCAAAGGATTTGATGTATAATGCAAGGATATGTATTAGCCCATATTATTTGGATAACTAAGCAGTTGACTGATCAGAGGTAAGTAAAGGGGATATGAATGGGCAACAAGTAGAGTAAAAAAGGAATTTCCAGATGAGCTAATGATGTTGCAGCAGCTGAAATAAAATAAGCCAGTGTTCTAGCTTGGCAGCATCTTTCGGTTTGTCTGTAAGAAAGGAGGGATAAGATGGAGAGTTGGAGAGAAAGTTGTTGTTGTTGGGCAATGTAAGGAATAGTAACTTGTATTGTTATATAAAATAAATGATTACTCAGCCTCAGTGCCATATACAATCACGAGCATGCATCAAGGGCTCTGGAAGTCACTACCTTAAGGGCCACACACAGTAAAGCTTCAGACGTTCCTCTACTGAGGTTAGGAGATGCATTTTTTTAAGAATCAGATACCGTCTGGCAGGCTTCCAGTTGTGACATGTGCGCTGTCTCTCTCTCCTTCAATTCGGCTCAGCTCCTGCTGGCTCTGAAGTCAGGGCCAAAGGGGAGATCACTCTGCCGCTGCATCTATACTTTTCCTTAAGTACTCATCGATACCAATGACCGATGCCTTTTTTGTTTTAGTTTCATGTGACATTTTTTCTAAAACAATACAGACTAATGATTTTAGGACAGTGGTGGAGCACCAGGGTCCTGTCACAGCTGCGACCGCTCCGACCCTGGTAGTTCTGACACTGGCTGCAAGGTGTAGAGGGACTACAAATCTCAGCAATACATTATACAGCAATGCAGGATACCACCAGCTATAGAGGACTACCAATCCCAGCAATACATTATACAGTAATGTTATACACCAATGCAGAATAATATGAGCTGTACAGGGTCTGAGGAGAGCAGTGTGGGGTCTCAAATGGACTGTAGATGGTCTCAGGTGGGCTGTGTGGGGTCTCAGGAGGGCTGTGTGGGGTCTCAGGAGGGCTGTGTGGGGTCTCAAGTGGGCTGTGGAGGGTTTCAGGTGGGCTGTATGGGGTCTTAGGAGGGTTGTGCAGGATCTCAGGTGGGCTGTAGAGTGTCCCAGGTGGGCTGTGCTGGGTCTCAGGAAGCTGTGGAGGGTCTCAGGTGGGCTGTGCGGGTGTTAAGAGGGCTGTTCGGGGTCTTAGGTGGGCTGTGTGGGGTCTCAGATGGGCTGTGCGGGGTCTCGGGAGGGCTGTGCAGGGTCTCACCATGGGTTCTCGCAGGTGGGTGTGGGTGGCGGAAGCACTGTAAGCAGCGATGCATGGTTCCCCCAGTAAGGGAGGAGGAGATGTAACCAGGCGCCATGGTTCACAGGAAAGGAGACGAGATCCCCAGCAAGTGCAGAACATCAGGCAGCCGCTTAAGTTTTAAAATTTAAAGCGCCGGCATCAGCGTTTAGTATCGGGGCATTTCATGAGTACGAATATCAGTGTATCCCTATCAGGCAAGTTGTGGGCCCTAGTTGTGCCAGTGGGCCCTGGGCAATTGCCCACTTTGCCCATTGGATAAAGCTGCCCTTTACATGCACATGCTGCCCTATACATCCAGTGGCAATAATAAAGGAAATATAAGAGGTCACAGTTACCTTTCTTTGTCACCATTCTTCAAGCCATCAGCAGATGAGGTTGCCAGTATCACAGCTCCTGCTTAGTCATTTTGAACACCTCCTAACATGATATAATGCAAAATAAACTGTACATTGTTGTTTTCTGTGATGGAATGTATGCAGACAACATACTATTATTTTCCAAGGCAAAATATACAGTTAAATTCTGCATGAATATGGCATATGTCACAGAAAACTGTCTCAGAGAACCTATAGTATCATTTTACTACTTCTGTTAGCAATAATTGGTCTGTTAGGTGCATTAGAGGTTCAGGCAATGAATATTGAAATTACAAGCTGTGGCTGAGGATGCATATATTCATCTATACATTTTGTAAAATAAATATCAGAAAATTCTTTACTCTTTAGATTTAATATGATGCTACAATAAAGTTGATGCTAATCTCTTGTGACATAGCTGCCCCTATTAACCAACAATTTGTATACAATATACATTTATTTTTTATTACATTCTGTCTAATCCAATTATTTGTTATTATCATTTGCTCTCTTGCTTACAAAGAATCGTGTCTGCAAGGATTTTATTTGCAATAGAAAGGAATGGCAGATGTGGTTCACATGGTGCTATTGCCAAGAAGGGCTTGGCTGCAAAAACTGATATGATGTATCATAGTATGTAAAGCATGATGCTGAGATGAGCTGCAAAGTGGCAATGATGTCCTGGACTCAGTGTAATCAGGCAAACAGGCAGCTGAGCAGAGTATATGAAAAGATTAACCCCTAGCATTAAATGTGCTAATTAATAATTGTATTCTTTTTATTATCATTGGTATCCCTTGTATAAGATAAAAATATACTTGTAACCATTGGTTTTTATTGTGATCGTAGAAATAGCATACACGACTAAATGTTTCCCCTTTCCACACATTTAGCATAACACAACAGTCAAAAAAACAAACAAACTAGAAGGTGTTGCACAGCATTGAAATCTTGGCTGTTTAATTTAAATCAGTACTGACTCCAAAACTTTTTTTTTTTTTGGATAGAGTAAGGGAGGGCTATAACCCTTGTAAACTTTTCTTGTCATCTGCCTCCAATTGGGGAGATTACCCAGCCTTCACTTTCTGTCCAACAGCCACAACAGGAAGTAAGAGGAAATCCCCCCAAAGTAAGGAAAATCCCTGGTGGTCAGCAGGGTCACCAAAACTAGCACCCCATTGGAAGATTTCCCATCTGTTCCTGTTCTGATGTTTTCAGTTCTGAAGTTTTGGCCTTGGTTGAAATTTAAACCCCAGTTGACTCGCTTTTTTTTCCAAAATATTTTATTGTGTTGAACATAAGTAAAGTTACAATAGCTTTCATGGGATATAAGCATCAACAATTTTCTGTGTTTTCCAAATCGTGTACATAGTATTATCCATGATATACTAAACAGTATGAACCAAAATTCTTCTCCAAGGCATGACCATGTAGGAGACATTGGGTTTGGGGTGTTCACCGACTGAATACTACAGGAGGGCAGTTGTTATATCAAGGTCAGTTATTACCCATACTGCCAATACTACCTTACTGATCGTAAGTAACACGTGATGTCCCCTGTTTGATCATCTGCCCTGGGTAGCTTTCGCCCCCCGGTGAGTGTCTCCAACCTGGTCATGATCTAGTATTACAGAGTAATAGGTACTGTTAGAATAGAAACATAACAGCTAGAACTATTTCAGCCAAAACTCACCAATAGCAGATGAATCAAAATAAAAGGTGTGCAAAGTCTTGCAAATTGTTTACATTAGCAAGCAACCACAACCTGAGCTGAAACGCTTCCCCTGTCATCATGCTGCAGAGATTGACCCTTTTCCTGGAAGAACTGGTCTCTTTGGAAGAAGTAATCTCTTTGCAGCGGCCCAGCATACCCCTTACTGACTCGGAGCTATAGTTTTCCAATCAGCAGGGAGCAGCAGCAGATGTGCTTATTAAGGATCTATAAGTCTTAAGGTGCCCATACACCTGATGATTATCATACGATAACCGCGGGTCCCGCGATCATACGATAATCAGCAGGTGTATGGAAGGCGTGCAACCGTTTCTGCTGTACGGTGGCACATCTTTTGTCTTCCGAGCATGCTGGAAAACCTGCTGAAAATCGTAAGATTTTCGTTGGGTTAGTGGCGTGCTCGGAAGACAAAAGCCGAACGGCCGGTGTGCCCGCCAAGCGCACACTGCCTGCTCAGCATTGGAATCATCGGAAGCTCTCCCCGCTGCGATGATCGCAAGTACGAACTGCCTGTCCAAGATGGGCAGATCATACGAGATTTTAATTACCTTACAACCATCGCACAACGAAAGTCATGCGATGGTTGTAAGGTGTATAGCCAGATTAACTCAGCAGAGAGTGTATTGGACCTCTGTGGAGAGACAGTTACTTTCAGGTAAGGTTCCTTTAGCTACAGCATGCACACAAGAGACAGGCTTTTCTACCCAGGCTGTGGTTGTTTTCTAAAAAAGACTAACTATAATACTTTGTACACCTTCTGTTTTGATGCACCTAGAATGTATTTTTCTCCCTGCAGCTGATTTTCCCTCATTACTGACTTACCATCAGAGCCGTCTTTAATATTAATTGAGCCTTGGGCAAGATTTTGCTGATGAGCCCCCACTACCCTCCCACCTCCATCAGCTGCCCCCTATTTCCTATCCTAGACTCCGGTATCCACCTACATCACCTTCCCCCGACAATAAAATAAATTTGTGTATGTATGTATGTATGTATGTATGTATGTATATATAGATAGATATATCTATCTATATCTATATATAGATAGATAATTTATATTTATATTAGGGATGCACTAATACCATTTTTTCTTTTCCACCAGTACTCGCCGATACCAATTACCCATTTTTTGTGTGTCATGTGACAGTTTTTCTAAACCAATACAGACTAATGATTTTAGGACAGTGGCGGAGCCTGGTCCCAGCTGAAACCGCTGGGACCCTGGTAGTTCTGCCACTTCAGGATATAGAGGGACTACAAATCTTGCAATACATTACACAGCAATGCAGAATACCACCAGTTATAGAGGACTGCAATTCCCAGCAAAACATTATACAGCAATGCTGAGTGGCACAGGCTACAGAAAACTTAAACTCTCAGCAATACATTATATAGCAATGGAGAATAATACCACCAACCATAGAGGATTACAAATACCAGCAATATATTATATAGAAATGCAGAATACCACCAGCTATAGAGGATTACAAATCTCAGCAATACAGTATACAGCAATGCAGAAATATACCACTAGCTATAGAGGACTACAAATCCCCACGATACATTATATAGCAATGCCAAATGACAGTTGTCTTTAGAGGGACTACAAATCCCAGCAATAAATTATACAGCAATGCAGAATACCACCAGCTATAAAGAATAACAAATCCCAGCAAAACATTATATAGAAATGCAGAATACCACCAGCTTTAGAGGACGACAAATCTCAGCAATGCATTATACAGCAATGCAGAATAGTAAATTAATTTGCTACATGCTCTGTGCTGCCGCTCTGTTCCGTGTTCCGGGGTGCCAGCCTGATGTCTCAGATGGAGGGTCTCTGCAGGGGCAGATGCAGAGGGTCTCAGCAGGGCAGATGTGGAGGATAGCAGCAGGGCAGATGTGGAGGATTGCAGCAGGGACAGATGTGAAGGATTGCAGCAAGGGGAAAAGGTGTGAGGGATTGGAGCAGGGGCAGATGTGGAGGATCGCAGCAGGGCAGATGTGGAGGATCGCAGCAGGGCAGATGTGGAGGATCGCAGCAGGGGCAGATGTGGAGGATCGCAGCAGGGGCAGATGTGGAGGATCGCAGCAGGGGCAGATGTGGAGGATTGCAGCAGGGCAGATAAGGATTGCAGCAGGGGCAGATGTGAAGGATCGCAGCAGGGGAAGATGTGAAGAATCACAGCAGGGGCATATGTGGAAGATATTAGCAGGGGCAGATGTGGTGGATCGCAGCAGGGGCTGATGTGGTGGATCACAGCAGGGGCTGATGTGGTGGATCACAGCAGGGGTTGATGTGGTGGATCACAGCAGGAGCAGATGTGGTGGATCGCAGCAGGGGCAGATGTGGTGGATTGCTGCAGGGCAGATGTGGAGAATTGCAGCAGGGGCAGATGTAAAGGATTTGCAGCAGGGCAGAGGTGATAGATCACAGCAGGGGCAGATGTGGCAGATCGCAGTAGGGGCAGATCGCAGCAGGCAGGGGTAGATGTGGCAGATAGCAGCAGGGCTGATGCACGGGTCAGCACTGTAAACAGGAACGCTGTGGTCCCCCAGAAGGCTGCCACGAGATCCATCACAGCAGACGAATCTTTAAAATGTTTTAAAGTGACATGATGACATCTTCCAATGATGGGGGTGAGATTTGATCTCACTGGGCACCCCCAGCCCTGGGTACATACGCCCCTGAGTCCCTTTGCCACCTGCCTGCCGCTCCGGGCAAAAGGGACAGCTGCTGTGGGACCCTGTAAATTATGGGGCCCAGGGCATTTTCCACTTTTGCCCCGCAGTAAAGATGGCACTGCTTACCATTCCTTGTTCTCCACTGTGTCTCTGTGGGGAGGTAGATATCTAGGTAGAGGCAGGGCTTTTGCCTTCTTGGGTCAGAGCATCCAGCAAGAACAACAGTGAGCAGTACAATAGTAACATCACCAAATCTCACTAGGGCCGATTAAGACATGAGCCAGTTAACCTACCAGGATGTCTTTGGAATGTGGGATAGCTGGAAACAATGCTTACTAATAGCAATCTGCACAGGTAAATAGTTGGTTGCAGAAGGTACCTGCACATACTTTTATCCACTTTCTCGAGATCCCGAGAGCCCAATGCGATCATTATGGAAATAATGATATTGAACTCTACAATGTGAGCCTTTCTACTGGTTGGAGGAACTCAACACAATTACCTGGGGAATGTCAGGGGACATGCCAGAAAGCTGTCTTTGGACAAAGGAAATGGTCATTGAGAACTTTGGATATAGAGTATGTCCATCAAGCCACTCTCAGAGATAAATGAAAGTGCAGGAATCCATTTATTCATGTGTCTCCCAATGTCAGATTTTAAACTGGAACTGAATTTGAAGAGTGAAGATTTGGGATGGTATATGGAAATTCTAGAAATTTTTAATTGTGTCTAAACTGTACACTGAAAAATATACCTTTTGTCAGCAACAGGGGGACTGTCCAACATAAATGGGGGAACACCTCCCCTACCTGCCAGAACTTGGTGGGACCATAGGGAGAGAGCCTAGCATGATGATCCGCCAGCCAATCGAATTCTAAAGATTGTGAATTCTAAAGGTTGTCAACCAGCTATCCACCAACAGATAATATAGGGCTTTTCACATCCTTCATCAATGTCCCATACTATCTAATTTAAGTAAACAGGTTGTTTAATCATCATTGGTTGTGATTGCTTAACATGGCCCCCTGCGACTTTATTATTTTAATTATATGTTATAGTCTTGTAGTTGGTGGTTATTGAAATGTTAAAAATGTGAAATGGTAGCATCCTGTTTGATCAACCATTTGGGACTGTTTTTTGCCTGGTTATGTCACAAACGTCAGCTATAGATTGCTTGCAATCCTGGTGCACCTTGTGCAATAAAGGATTTTGTTTATCCCTACTGCACTTCTCTCTTTCAAAAATATCTCACAGAAACAGATTGTAGTTGAAGAGTATTGTGCAACATTATGTTTCCTCTCCAGCTTGTGATGCAGTGCCCTTAATTCCTATGATTTAGCTGTAGAAATGAGATGAGTAACACTGAAATAGTAGTACCTGAAACACTGTAATTTCATCTTTTAATTACAGAGGATTAAATAGCCTATCTTTAGAACATAGGATAACGGCAACAATATATTCCTTTAAAGGCAAATCTTCAGTCTTTGTGCTGCTGGTGATGTATCCTTTTAAGGTGTCTTATATCCTTTATTTTAAAATTAGAATCAGTGTTGAAATACTGTACCAACTCCATGTGAGATCCAGCAGTCACAATGTAGTAAGACACGTGACTGGCACTTCCTATGCCCTACCACAGCACATAGCTGTTACGAGGGCTTCCAATTTAGAGACAGTGAGATCCACATTAGCAGTACACAAAGACATTCTTTAGCCCCATTTATGCTTTCTTTGCTGCTTCACATTTTACAAAGGATTGTGTGGACAATTTAAATGGATAGGTCTTAGAAGTGCTGATGTTTATGTTTTGAGTATTCCATACTTCCCAACTGCCCCTCATTTGGAGGGACTGTACCTCATTTGGAATCAATCCCACTGTCCCTCTTTCCTTGCCAGTTGCCCTTCTTTTTGGTCTGATGTATATATCTATGAAAAGGTTCTAATTAACTACCAAAAGTGTTATTCTGCGCTAAAATGTTTATCTTATCTCTTATCTTGTTTACTATTTCAAAAAGCCATTATAAGGGAAAAGTAGGGGTTAAAAACAACAATTATGGGTTTATGTACATTTTTTAATTGTTCGCATAACTTGAGTCAGGGGTGTCTCCACTCCCTCAATACACTGTGATAGAGGGTGTCTCTCCTTCTCAGATGGGAATTGTGGTATTCATTCATTTCCATAATACAGAAACGGTGGCCTCCCCACTATGTTGTGGGTTACTACAACCCCAATTCCAAAAAAGTTGGGATGCTCTGTAAAATCTACAAAAAAACAGAATGCAATGATTTGCAAATCTCATAAATCCATATTTTATTTACAATAGAAAATATTTACAATAGAAAATAGAATCAAACTAAAACTGAGAAAACGTACAATTTTAAGATAAAAATAAGGTCATTTTAAAATTAATTGCAGCAACACATCTCAAAAAAGTTGGGACAGGGCAACAAAAAGTTGGCAAAGTAAGTGGTACTAACAAGGAAATGCTGGAAGACAAATTTGCAACTAATTAGGTTAATTGGCAACAGGTCAATAACATGATTGAATATAAAAAGAGCATCTTAGAGAGTCAGAGTGGATGGGCAGAGGTTCACCAATCTGTGAAAAGCTGCATCTAAAAATTGTCTAACAATTTCAACATAAAATTGCAAAGACTTTAAATATATCATCATCTACAGTACATAATACATAAAAGTATATCATCAAGTAATATTGTATGAAACTAGATATAATTTGTCAACAGATATCTCAGCAAGAATATTATATACTGTAATTTTAAGTAAAACTAGACATATGCATTTATTAAGAGAAAGATAACAGCCTTTATTGCTTATGCGAGCTATGTAGTGTACTTCTATGACACTACATAGTGTCTGATTTCTTTCAGACGAGCTCACTCTGCCTACAGGGACAGAATTATTTGCTTTGCCTTACTTCCAAAAAAGATGGTGGTCTGCTTTTGCATTCCTGAAAAAAAGGTTACACAGTTACCTTGAAAAAGGACACAATATATATAGGCAAATGATTAGGATAAAATAAATCCCATGAGCACCAGACTGTAGAAAACCACTTTTGAGTCTTTTAAAGTCTTTATCCTGTTTTCTGGCATCCCAATATTTAATTAAATGCTACAGATTCAAAAATATTGAAAATTACTTTTGAAATTACATTAACAAGTTAAATATTATATGAGATTTAAGTGATTGGTTATAAATACGCTTTAAAAATTAAAGTCTGAGGAGCTGAGTGTGAACAGTATGTGCAATGAACAATATTGTCATCCTTTGTGCTGTTACTTAGCCTAGTTGCTGGTTGAAAGTTACATAACCTTTGACTTTTAACTGTCTTTTATCTCTACTTACTCCTAAGCCCTTTAGTCCGGCCAACTACCAGTTAGTATGCATGGTATAAATTTTAGGCGTGTCATGTGTCAGTCAGTTCCAATGATGTTTAGGAGCCTCTTAAAGTCAGCTAGGTTGAATTCTTTAGGTAGGTCGAATTTGAATACCTACTTGTCCATATGCAAAGGACTGTATGTGGGGGAAAAAGTATTTATATAGCTTGTCATATATGGTTTTAGCAAAGGAATACAAAACTAAACTGCTGCTCTATGTCTGCTTCTCACATATATAGAGATAGTCAAATTAACAGTATAGTAATACTATGCAGCTTAAATCAACAAGGGTTTAAAGTCTAACTCACTGTTCTATTATTCACTAGAGGCACTTAATAAAATAACCGTGGATATATGATTCATTGGGGTTGATTTACTAACCTTATAAACACACCACGAACATGTATACACCTCTGTAGTGTGTTCCCTCCCAGCATGATCTATGGGTGGAATCTAAACACCTTTATAGTGTGTACACACCCAGCAGGTGTGTAGCAGCATTATACATGCAGCATGTGCATGATTTTTCCATGTATGGCATTAGTGGAAATATGCTTTTAGAGACTTTTTGGTTGATAAATACGTTTTGCTGTGTAAAAATCACACGCACCTAGTGCGTGCGTGTGTTTAGGTTAGTAAATCACCCCCACTATGTTTCAACTATCCTGTTGATCATCTGGTTTAATGCCCCACACCAAACAGTTCTAGGTCCCATTATCCTGCCAATCTCTCTGCCTGGTTGTACGAATTTTTCATCACACACAAGAAGTTAGATGGTAATGAGATTTAGCACATGACTTGAGACGCAGAGCTCTCATAATGCAGGGGACCCAGAGGTTCCATTTTATCTGTCATGTTCTACTCTGTCAGGCCTTTTGCTGACTCCCTTTATACACTTCTCCTCCATGAGCTCTGCTCTTGTTATTCAATCTCCACATTGGCTGCCAATAGGCCAACTTCAAGTTCTGCTCTTATGTTATTAAAGCACTTAACAATCTGGCACCTTACTATAGTTCTTCTTCTGTATCTTGGTACACTCCTATTTAAAAATGTAATTCCACTCACAACCTTCTCTTATCCTCAATGGTCACTCACCCAAATCTCCAAGATTTCTCTTGTGCTGTTAATTTTCTTTGGAACTCCCTTTCGCACGAGACATTATCAAATCTTCAAATCTGCCAGCTCCTTTCTTGAATTCTTCTTTTTCAGAAAGAAATATAACCTTGATCAACATCCCATCACATGATTTCCAAGACTTCTACAAATGTTACTATAACACAAACGGGGCAGACAAAACCCCCATACCTTTTTGTATTTTTCGTCTCCTTTTAGATTGGAAGCTTGTTTCTACAAAGTTTACAGTCTTGATGAAATAGAAACACAAAAATGGGTCTATAGAGGTATCAGACACCACTCCCACACAATTAAGATAAAACGGAACCTATACAAACTTTATTAGTATGCATAAGACAAAATAGAGTATAAACAGGAACAAATTAAAAGCAGTCCCTCTAACATGGCCGAACACTCTCCTTGAGACCCTCAGGTTATTAAACAATATCAGTAGTACAGTTCAGATGAAAACAGTTGTCAGGTCACAACCGTGACCCAAATGTGGTGATGCTTGTATATTGTAAACAGTCAATGGTATGGTCAATGCTTGCTGCATGGTAGATAGTTGTGGAATTATAGGAATCAGTTGCCTGCAATATTTTGTTGTTTTCTGGTTTATGAGCTTTTATGTAATGTCTCAGATACTATCAGGGTTATTCACAAAAGGGTGAAGAGTTTGGAGAAGGCAGGAGAAGTGAACAATCTAGGACAAAATAGCTGATTTGGAAAAATTCTCCAATTCAGCTCACTTTCCAGTTCAGCTATGTTGTCCTATATTGTTCACTTCCCCTGCCTTTTCCAAACTCTTCACCCTTTAGTGAAAAACTCTCTATGTTAGATACTTGGTGATATTGCTTGTAGTTACTTAACCACTTCAGACGGGTGGCCTGTTATAAACATCCGCTCCCTGAAGTGGTTATACCAAGAACACAACTGCGGTTATAGCTGTGTTTTTGGTACCGTTGTAAATAGCCGGCGATGGCTGTTCAGGTACAAGCGATCTGGTGGCTGTACAGCTGCCCGATTGTTTGTCCTGAGCGGCAGTGTGTGCCCCCCACTGCCGCCGACTACCCCAGGCACGCTGTCCCCTGTGCGGACCCGGGATTGGCATGGCAGGTCTCCCCGCATTGATCGGAGGGAGATCAACAAGCTTTTACTGGACTGGACCTGTAGAAGCTTGCTGATCACTGTACCTGGATCACTGGACCTGGAAGTGAATTAAGTGTATTACATCACTTCCGGTATCACAGTTTGCATTTTCTGGCTCCTAGAGCCAAGAGAAGAAGCTGGTGAAGCAGCTTGCTAGGTGACATTAGGGGTCTCAAAGACCCCTAATGTCTCCATAAAGAGGATCTGTCACATCATATGTGCGATTACATAGGGGGCTTGTTAGTCCCCTATGCGTTAGCAATAAACGTGTTAAAAATATAAATGAATAAAAAATTAAAGTAACATATAAAAAAATACGAGACATTTAAAAAAATAAGACTTTTTTTTTAAAGTTCCCCGCCCCACGTACACGCACATACAAACGCAAACACGCATTGGGTGCGTCTGCGTGCAAAAACAAAGATTGTGTAACACATGTTACATATGAACGTCTGAGTGATACCAAAAATTCTAAGGCCATAAATCACTGTTAAGACTAAACTGATGAGCAGTAAAAGTTTTTAAATCATCGCCTATGTGAAATTTTTGGTAATGTCGGTTTTTGCAGTTTCACCCAACATGACCTCATCTTATATATTTTACCAAAAAATGTTGTATTATATTCTGTTTCTTTGCACTAAATTTTTAGTGTATTTTATCCTAAAAATACTGGTTTGGTAACCATTTGCGCAAATAGCATTCCGATGCGATCAGTAAAAATGCTACATGCACTATTTTTTTCTGACCACACCGGCCCGAAACGGTTTCTGGTGTGGGCAATCACACTGGGGCCGGGGCCCCCTCCCGCCCCAGAACGCAGTAAGCCGGCCACGATGCGATCCAGTGCGTTCCAGCACCAAATTGTGCAAACTAGGCCTGGTGTGAACTAGCCCTGAATGCATGACAGTACTCTGCAAGCTTTGTTTGCTGCAGCCTGGCATTGCGTGCTGTTATTCAATCTATAGTTGACTATGACCCCCAAATCTTTTTCCATCCCTAGCGCAGTACCCATTGATGTGTATTCCCCTTGCCTATTTTTAACCCCAAAATGCATTACTTTACATATTCCAACATTAAACCTCTGCCATGTAGTTGCCCACTCCCCTATTTTATCTAGGTCCTCCTATAATATTACCCTCTCTATTTTAGTGTCATCTGCATACACAGAAACATGACTATTTACACCTTCTCCAATATCATTAATAAACAGGTTAAAAAGTATCCGACCTAGTACAGAACCCTGGGGCACACCACTCTTGACATTTGAAAAAAAGACATTTATCAATACTCTCTGGACCCATTCCTGTTGCCAGTTCTCTATCCATGTACACACCATTTCATCTATGCCCATAGATTTAAGCTTGTGTATTAAGCGTTTATGTGGTACCGTGCCAAATGCTTTGGCAAAATCCAGGTACACTACATCCACCGGCCTTCCTCCATCCAGATCTCTATTACACTCTTCCTAAAATGTTAGTAGGTTGGTCTGACAGGTCCTTCCTAAATCCGTGATGATTATCACTTATTATACCATTGCCATGAACAAAATCCACTAAATAGTCCTTAATCGTCCCCTCAAATAGTTTGCATACTATTGATGTTAGACTGACTGGTCTGTAGTTCCCAGGTTGGCATCTTGAACCTTTTTTGAATATTGGTACTACTGTAGCTTTACTCCAATAACTTGGTAACCTTCCAGTTAGTATGAAGTCCTTAAAAATGAGGAATAATGGTCTTGCTATAACCTGGCTGAGCTCTTTAAGTACCTTGGGGTGCACGTTATCTGGTCCTAATGATTTATTTGTATTAAGTTGTTCTAGTCTTTGTTGAACGCAGGCTAAAATCAAGCACTGCGTTATCTTACGCACTAAACTACTCACATTTTTGTCTCCATTAAACCTGTCTTTTTCTTGAGTGTATACTGAGGAGAAAAATGAATTTAATACCTAAGCCTTCTCCCTGTCGTTTGTGATTAATCTCCCAGTCTCATCTTTTATTTTTATAGTTTCTAGGTGTCATAGTATCAGTTTGTATAGAACTACAGAGATAGTAATGCTATAAAATAAAAAACAATAACAAGCTGTGATCTTTGCAGTATGCTACTTATTAACTGTGGTCTGATGCAATCCAAACAAGAATAGATACAATTATTGAAAATATGTTTACATTTGCCAGTTTTAACAATAAATAAAATAAGCAAACATTGTTTTTCTCATAGGTTAATGCTGGTCAGTTTTTTAAAATTGTAATTACACATAAACACAACAAATAAATGTCAGTTTGGTAAGAAAAAGAGGAGGTAGAAACTTTTTTATCCAGTCTTTTGCTGTGCTAGAGATTGATATTGCCATTTATTTAATATTTAATAGGAAGAGGAGCACAGCCAACACCAATATTTTAATTGCATGAGTATCTTCAACGTACAAACGAAGAAGATCAAAAGTTCACCGCAAATCCCCTGATGTGTTCAGAAATCTCATATACTAAGTGACAAATAGATCCGTTTAATTAGTTTGCTTTCCTGAGCAACTAGCGAACTCCCTTGTGTGCATGTCGTAGAGAGGCTATTTAATAAAACTTTTCAGGCTTGTTCTTAAGATAAATTTACATAACATCAATGCCCTTTGTACCATGTGAAAAAACCCTTGAGAATACTTATAGTTCCTAAATGATTGTCTACCATCATTCATTTTTTTTAGGGTTGCACAGATACCAAGTACAGTACTCGGTACAAGTACGAGTACATGTACCGATACTTTTGAGCTCCAAGACTACACTAGAGAAAAATGCAAAAGTTAGGAGGCAGCTGTCATTTGTAAGGAGCACACGGAGCTTCTGGGATTTGTACATCTCTGTTTTAATGTATGATTTTGTTTTTATAAATATAAATAAAGGGATGCACAGATACCAGTTTTGCGAGTACGAGTACTGGTACTTGCCGAGTACTTACAGGTACGAGTACTGATACATTTTTGTTTATTGTCATGTGACAGTTTTTCTAAAACCATACAGACTAATGATTTCAGGACAGTGGTGGAGTGCCAGAGCCAGGTCCCAGCTGCAACAGCTGCAACCCTGGTGGTTCTCATGAAAATGCCAAGTATCTGTACTGGTACTCGAAAAGTATCTGTGCATCCCTAATTTTTTTTATTTTTTTTAAGCCCAAGGAGCGTGCTTACGATACACCCAAAAAGTGAACCAAAAAAGTGCATGTGAACACACACAAAAAAGTGCACAAAAGGGGTGCCGTCTAAAGGGTCCATCTCCCGAAGAGACTGGGCCCATCCCTAAACCCCCCGGAGCGCAAGGCTCCTGACAGGGTCAAGTCACTAGTGTTCACCTGGCCGAAACCAGGCAGACCCATTCCTTGTGATCAGCCGAAGCCGACCACCTAGTACACGGTTGAGGGCTCCCCCGAAGGGAGACCCCCAATTCAGTGGAGGAAAGAACCTGAGGGCCACACATCCTCCCCCTAGACTTCAGGGTAGGCCCGAAGACCCACACCCTCTGACCTGTGGAGTGAAAAACACAAATAAAAGTGAAAGGTGCACAAACAGTGAGAAAAATAATTTAGAGTGCCAATGTGAATACAATGGCTAAGCCTTGCAGCCCGGTAATAAAAATTACCCCTGGTCTTAGCCAAAAGGCCTAGCCCAAGAGGTGTATGTTGTATATGATGGAAACATTAATTGTGGTCGATGTAAGTTTAAATCCCAACTCTCCAAATCCAGCCAAATTATTTTTTTAATTTCAGTGATAGTGAAGAAGACTTAGAATCCCTATTATTTTTTATTGCTGTCCGATTCCTTGTTTCTGGACATTTCATTTGACTTCCTATATATTTAATAGGTGATAGACAAAAGAGGAAGTGTGGGAAAATCTAATCTACTGTAAAACAGACAGTATTTAAATCCTGGATAGTATAGCAGATAAAGTGATTGCTTAGTTCCAAATGGAAAGAAGCAATTCTCCATTGACAAGCTAGGAAAATTGTTTGTGATCATGGGTGCTTTTCTTTTTCAATATGCTGTATCACCAACATGCTTTGGAGTTCCTTCTTAATTAGGAGAATAACAATTAAAAAAAGATAAATGATCAGCTTTTTTTTTTTACATTTTTTTAATTGTTATTTCTTTATTACTACATGTATCTATTTTACTTATATTTTCTTATTTGTTATTGCCTTGACACTTTGGCTGTTTGCAAACAAATGAAGATCCTGTGAACAAGATAAATTTGCCTGTATCTATGTCATAGATGTTTGCTGCTTGATCTGCTTCTGTATCCAGTTTATTCATCTATAGTATGTTTTTGCTATCATGCAAGCGTACCTATGTGTTAGCACATTGCAGGAGCTTTTGGTGTCTCATAAATCAAAGCAGAAGAACATGGCCCTGGTATATTTTAGTTCAAGAAGGTTAAAGTAGATTTGGATCCATTTGATTAAAAAAAACATATTCTACAAGGCTACTATGTTGTATTTTATCAGTCTCTTTTAGCTATATGGCTTTAAAAACTTTTGTCAGCTTCAAAACAAGGAGATATCTGTCAGCTGGTACCATTACTAAGAAACAGTTGCAGTAGGCTAGCAAATGTGTATATTAAAGTATTTATAAAAGCATAATTAAACATGTGTACTGTAAGTTTTGATGTTTGTTAGTTATACTACACATCTTCAGGCAACCTTATACTGATGTGATTTCTGGCCAGACGAAACAGAAATGTATGCTGCACAGATGCCAGATATTAAGTTAAAACTAGACAGACCACTTCTTACCCTTTATGTGCTTTCTTCCTGGGGTAATCATCAAACTTGGATTATTATGTCAATAGCATGAGTAAATCTGTTGAGAAAAGTGATACTCTAGCGATGAACCGGCTTTAAACTTATTAAAGGATCTCCCAGTGGACCTTGACCATATATTGGCACCTACATCAAGACTTTAAATTGTGATTATTTACCCTCTATCATCTTCTGGATTTTAGAGAGATATAGGCATGTTTAGTTTATTGGATTTACTGTAAATATATGTCTGGCATTATTAATTTTATTTTGCGGCTATTAATTATTGGTGTACCCTTACTAGCAGAATCTAGGCCAGGACTTCTAGAGCTCCTGCTCTCAGAATGCCTGCCAGGGTTTCCAATTGTATTTGCAAAATTTTCTAGGGCACCCAATGGTACTTACAGAATCCCTGTCAGGACTTCCAGAGTTCCCTGAAACAACGCTGGGTGTTTCCTCTGATCAAAAGGGTATTTAGGCTTCATCCGTTGAAGTAGCTGGTGCTGTTTCTTATCGCCAACTGCCTGAGAACTAAATAACTATTATAATCACCTGCCAGTTGCCTGTTGCCAACCCAGGCTGACCTGACTACTCTCTTGTCTACCACATTGTGAATAGTCTCCACTCTGTAGTCCCTTTGTCCCATATAGCCACTGGTGGGGCAATCCTTAGGGCTGCATCCTGTTGTCATTTTGCAGCAAGGAAAACCAGGGAAACCACTAGGGCTTCCAGTCCATCTGCACCATCAGGAAATCTGATGAAGACTAACTGGTACTTAGGCTATGTTGCCTTGGGTAAGCCACATCACCTGCCAGGGGGCACAATAACACAGAGATTCAGCTTAATGATTTCTAAATATCATTATAATGAAACAAAATAAAACAGTGCAAGAAAATATTTACCAGTAAGCAGACTGTTTGATGGGAGGATGCACCCCTGTGTCTACCTTGTGGACTGAAAATGGCGTCCTCCACAAGCATGTTCAGCAGAGTTTCCTGTGTGGAAGAGAGATGTGAATTACTCTTGAGGTCTGCCCCCACTTCCCAAGTGCCAGCAAACAGGTATAACAGTGGGTATGTCACTTCCTGTTTAAATAGCCTATCTAATAGAAGTAAATTGTGCTGGCCATTTTGGGACAGTCTGAAGTCCAATGAGCTAGATTGCTGTCAAACTGTAATTAACAGAGTGATCTCCAGTGGCAGAGAACAGTTTGCATGAAAACTGTAAACCATTTTTGCCACATAACAGGTGAAATGTCAGTTTTGCAAAGTAAAGCAATTCTGCAATACATTGTAGCCCCCACCACCTTTTGTGGCATGGCTACTAGAAATGTAGTGATTGCCATAGCTGTAGTCAGCATGGCTGAATTATAGTTGGCATTTATCTGGTTAATTCCAGGTGTTCAGGTGTTCTAGCATTGATTGTACCTGCCTCAGTAGAGTGTGTCTCTGCTGCAGTGTGGAACAACCAATAGGCGGACATTGAATTTATGTGTGTGGCTTGCCAGCCAATCACTGGTGGTTTAATGGCCAGTGGTGGATGCTGGGTAAGAGTATATATACTCTGGGGAATTGCCATGTGCTCAGTCCTGTCCTAGTCTAGACTCAGGATTAGGCCTAGGGGTGGGAAAGCTAAAGTGCAGTAAATGCTTTGCTAGGCCTCATATCTGGAGGAGGCCTAATACTGATTGAGGAGGAGTACCAGGGAAGTTGATGGCTGCTGGAGGTGTCTGGATTGGAATGGACCTCAGGAGCAACCCTGGTGTCTCTCCTTCTGAAAATCGCATGCCCATCCCTCTTCAGCTGTTGTTCAAGTACCTAGTGTCAGCGTGTGCTCCCATTAATCCTACACTATGAAATACTGAAAGGGACTGGTGAGTCTGGAGTTCTGTTCTGTGTATTTTTCTTGTGGATGTCCTAAGCCCTCAATCCTCTTCCCCATTCGTGTTTTCTTATAAAAGTTCTTCAGCATCATATCTACAGTCTGGACTTCGCTTTTATTGGTCGCCATAGAGAGTGGTAAGTGCTAATGGGCAGCCAGAACATGGATTCCCTAGACAGGGCTATAATGGATGACTCACCTATTTCTCTGCGGCTCCTTAGGGGGTGCGCTACAACATGTACACAATTGGCAACATAGCAATGTCTTTGAGATGGCTACATATTAAACTGCTGTGACCACACAGAGAATAGAGAAGTTGCTTGCAAATAGGAAGGTACATTTTTATCTTAGACTTCAGAAAACCCTTGACTATAATAGGTTCTGAGAACCCAAGATTGTAATTGTTTCAACATGGCCATACACACTAGAATGTGGCAGTCTAATAACAATCTGTCAGGACACCCACAGTTCATCCAATTCGTCAGCCACAGAAACAACAATGTTATTTGGTGTAACTGTCAGCCCATTTCCTAGGCAGGACAGCATTATTTGATGATGGTAACATGTAAACCCAAGCCCTGGATGAGAAGTCAGAGATGAGGTCAGAAAAAAAATCAATGTAATTTCCCAAACAATTCACTTTCAGTTCAAAGAGTAATAACAAAGCTTGCACATGCACCTTTAGTGGTTCTGCCTGACAGGATCTGACAACATCTAATGATAGGTCTTTTCATATGCAAAGGACATTGACTTTTGTACAGCTGTGAATAGATGACATTTTCCAACCCCCAAAATAACATTTCCAAAGACGATAAAGTATCATCCATTTGCATTACATGTTTACCCACAACAAACTGATAATCAACTAAACACGCACATTTTTTTTTATTTCTCGAACATTCTTGCTAAGTGTAATGTTGCCTTCAAATAGATGTATACCCTAACTGGATGCTATGTAATTTGCTCAAGCACTGTGTATCAAATCGTTGCCCTTTTTATTTAATTTTTTTTACATTTTCTTTATCCTTGTTTGCATCTTAATGCTCCTGATCTCCTTGGGTCTCTTCAGCCACTTGCCATGTACATATACCTGCTCCGGGCCTCAGCTGCACATCATTGCTTAGGAGCAGCCTCTCAATGGCAGACCATGCGTGTGTGCAATGTATGTCAGCACAGCCATGGGTGCGTGTGACAGGGTGATAACATACAAGCACGATTGGGAGACAGTTATAGTTCATGAGACTTTACTGATTTGATTTACATCTATTTCATCTAGGTGTGAAGTTCTATGTCATAGAAAATGGAGGAATCGATAGGAAAGCATAATATATGAGGAACAACTGTTACTGATTACAAAAAATAATAATGAACATTTATTGATTTTCTTTCTGGCAAAACAAAAAAAAAACAAGGTGAGCTCAGTACAGGGGTGAATGCTGAGGCAACAATATAAAGCAATTTTGTAAAAAAAAAAAATAGAATAGCTAAACTGCTATTTTAAAATAAACGTTAATCTGCAGGATTTGTTGTTAAATTGCCCTCTGAACACCACAGCAGGCACCTCTAGGTGATGAGTTTATTTCCAGAGTTCCCAGGAATCGCAACTTGAGATGTTCTATTATGGAAACACCAACTATACCACGGATGATTTTACTGTGCACCACCCTCTCCCACCTCCATCACTTCTTCATTGGTCATTAAAGGTGATGGATGGCCAATGAGAAAGTACAGCAATGGGAGAGTGCCTTGAGTTGTCTGTTATAAGGCCCAGGGACAGTTAAACAGCATCAAGATAAATAGTTATGTTTATGCTTAAATGTATAATTCTATCCTTGGAACTCAGTAAAGTTTGCAATCTTTATTTAGTATTTGAATAATTTGCAATTCAGTAATAATCCTTAATTAATAACTTGATGAGTAAAATTAATATGGAATTCCAATTTTTTTCTGTAATAATGGGCAAATATGTAAAATGTTAGTTAGTACATGCCTTATACAAACACACTTACAGTGGCACTAAACTCAGGAGTTAAATCTTAAAAATGCATTCAAGTACCCTAATTATTAACAAAATTTAATGGAATTTGTGCTGACACTGTCCTTCCTTCTGAAAGGTGGCTACTTTTGTTCTCCATGGTCCTGTGATAGACTACAATCACAATACAAATTAGTAAACTAAACATGAGATTGTAGTCCATCACAGGAGTGAGCTTAGAGCAGGGTCTACTTTATAACACCATGGGAAACAAAAGTAGCCACCCACCAGAAGGGAGGACAGTGTCAGCACCAATTCAGAGAACATTTGAGAATCTACAGCTAAGTGATACACAAATAAGATACATTTTTGTTAATAGTTGAGGTACTGGAATGCATTTTTAAGATTTAACTCCTAAATTTAGTGTCACTTTAAACTTTTTTAGTTACATGGGCTGGTAATTGTGCATATGTTATTTATACATGGTCAAATACCCTCATTGTGATAAGTGTCAATAATGAGAAAACTCATCTTACTCTGCAATATTGAACATGGATTGCACCCAGATAAGACCACATTAAGAGTTTGTTTTGAATATGCTAGTATACTGTATATATCCTTCAACGTTTTATCCCGTTTTCTTCACCAGTTGAATAATTTGGACTTGCTGAAAAGTTCCATCCTTTGCAACTGATTTTCAATGGACATGTACTGCTTTGCAACAAATAAACTGTAAATAGTAGAAATGTGTTGAATAGATAAGATTTATGTTTAGACATGTTGTAACCTACTATTTATGTTGGAAGTGGAACAATGTAAGCCTCTGAGATTGATTAATTCCTCAAATGTGACATTAAATGCAATACAATGTGCAGATGTTAGAGCAGCCGTTCTCTCAACCAGGGTGCCATGGCACTCTGGGGTGCCTTCTGACTTCTTTAGAAGTGGCTCAAAATTAGCAGCATGGAAATTCCCCAAGCTGCTGCAGCTCCTGATGTGATGGAAGGACACTGATATGAAGGGAGGACCAAGGACTGTGATGTGGAAGGGGGACAGAGGACACTGATGTGAAGGGGGGACTGAGCACTCTGATTTGAAGTGGGAACTGAGTACTCTGATGTGAAGGGGGCTTTTAATGTGAAGTGGGGCTCCTGGTGCAAAGGGTGAACTCTAATGTAAAGGGTCTACTTTGATATGAATTGGTGGCTTTGATAAGAAAGGGGGGACTTTGTTGTGAAGTGGGACTCTTGATGAGAAGGGGGTGCTTGTGATGTGAAAGGGGGCGGGTGATAATATGAAAGGAGGAGTTTCTGATGTAAAGGGCAATATCCAGTAAAGGGGGCTCCTGATTTGAAGGGGGACTTTAATTTAAAAGTTATGTTTTTTTGTGTGGGGTCCCCCCTTAAAATCCATTCCGTTTTAAACTGGGGTGCCTCGAGATTTTGAATGCTTTTAAAGAGTGCCATGACTAAAAAAAAAAAAAGGTTGAGAAGTGCTGAGTTAGAGCTCAGAGAAGTCAGGGGACTGAATAACAGAGCATACACTTATCAAGTACTGGATTTAACAAAACAACTCAATGTAATTTGGTATCCACCGCATAATTTGCTTTCCACCCATAAAATAAATCAACTCAACTGTGCTAACTACAAAAGGCAGATTTCAGTTATCCATGATTTAAGTGTAAACTGACTACATGGCCGTCCTAAAATAAGTTTAGAAAAATAACTACCATCCTGTCTGTGAAAAAAAGAAAATTTGTTATTGGGTCTCCATGGTTCTAACAGTTATACATTTAGAATCCAACAAAAAAGACCTGTGTGTGGCTTCTCCTCCTCAGCATTTTATATTTATCAGGGGAAAAGCACAGATGTAGCACTGACTCCAACATTTTTAAGCGTAAATCAAGACAAACAGCTAAATACACCATTGACCCAGAAGCAGTAACGTTATAAATTCATTGACAAGCAAAACATATATGTATTTTAATTGTGTATTGAGCTGTTTTCCTGGTGTTCAGCTTTTTAACGGGGCGGGAATAGACAAGAAATGATTCTGGGTGTCTGGTTTATCAACTAATTTGCATGTATTCAGTCCCCCTGGCTTCAGAAACTGGGACAGAATTGATATTAAATTATATTTAGAAATCTAAATGGATCTGACTGTAGAAACTATATTAAAAAAAGGTTTAGACAGAGCATGGTTATTTAAATCAAAAAAGTTGCAATGCTAGCAACTTAACCTCTTGCCGTCCGCCCGTAGTAAAAAAACGGACGGACGGCACTGCAGCATCTGCGGGTTGCCGTCTCCAGACGGCAATTTTTTTCTGCTCGCGCGCGCCCCCTAGCGGGCACGCACGGGCAGATTTCAGTAATAAAACTGAAAACCACTACGACTTTTACTAAAAGTCCAGTGAAAGTAGATATAAACCTTATCAATAACATTGCTGCAATCTTTAAATTGTTAATACTATTTCAAAGGTCATGCTCAATATTTTTAAAATTATAACATTAATGAAAATAATACCTGGCGACCCTCCATTAAGGTCCATGTTCAGGCAACTCCTGTTATAAAGTGACAGTGTCCATGCCTCCCAATTCTGCTCTGGCATTGCCACATTATAACATGGGCTTCTGATGGAGACCACAAGTGGCCGTTTAAACACACATTATGTAGGCATAGTCGACTGTCACCACCATCGGGAAACATGCCCTCACAAAGGCCATGCAGCCATCGCTGGAGTGCATGCATGTAGACAGGAAATGGTTTCAAAGAGCCTGCAAAAAGATCAGCAGCAGAGAAGTATAACAGGATGAAAAGGGTGAAAAAGTATTTTATTTAAAAGTGACAATTGTTTTCACACTGCACTCTAGGTGTCACTCATAAGCGTGCGCAAAGGGCGTACTAGGTGTGCCTGGGCACACCCTAATCACTCAGAGTACAACACCAAAACCACAACAGCAGGTGCCGTGCTTTTAGTCAACAAGCCAGTGGAGAGATCACAAAGATCTCTCTGTGACCGGTTCAGCAATACAGAGTGCAGCTGCACTTGCCACTTACATTCCTCACATAAGAGCCGCAGTCCTCGATGCCTGGGAAGCTGTAAAGGAGTGTGGCTAGCGGCTTCCCATGCAACCAGGAAGCTGAGTGGTTGGTCATATGACCACCTGCCAGGCTCCCTGCTGCATTACTGCACCCCTGCTGGAAGAGATAAGGACAGATAAAGAGATGGGAATCCGGGATGCCTTAGGTCTGTGTATGTATTACATATATACTACATATATCCAGGTATGTGTTTGTACTTTTGTGTGCACGACCTAATGCAATAGGCTGCACATGCCTGTGTACAATTTACATCTACTTTTGCTACATGAGCATTGCTATAGAGCCTGGCAGCACTTATTCCATGAAGGCTTTTTACAGTGTTTCCTGTGATGGGTCTCTGCTGAGAGAAAAAAAGCAAAATGATTGGAGTATCAATAGGTGAAGACATTAACTCCTGGACTGTATTTGGGGCAAGAAAGAGCTTCCTGTTTTGTCACTACAATGGGGGCTTAGTTATAAGTCTTCACCACAGCAATTATACAATCTTTTAAAGTGTATCTATGGCCAAAACCTGTTTTTTTTGTTTTGTTTTTTAGTTTTGGATAAAGGTGGTAAAGGTGTTACTGCCATTGGAGGCTCCATCGAAGAGATTCCATCACTTCCTGCCTGGTAAAAAAGTTGTCCGCAGGACAAGAAGTGAGTGAAAAACAGCAACACAGAATATAAGTAGGAGAATGCTGGAATCTCCCTCTTCCCTCACTTCCTGTCCAGAAAAACCTTTTCCCCAGGACAGAGTTTGAAGGGAAATCTCTCTAACGGAACTCCGAATAGCAGTAGAACTTGACAGGGGTTCTAACTTTTCTCCATTCTATCTGAAACTAAAATAAAATGAAAAATGGTATACTTACCTATCGATAATTTTTCCTTTCCTAATGCTAAAGCATTTCAGCATACATATATATGTGTATAGCTCCACCCCTCACCCAATCACAGGCCAATTATACTATAAATTAAATGACCTCAGCATGGCAGCATTTTCGTAACAATACTCAATGTGAAAGCCATGGGAGGGCTTTGTATGCTGTCATGCTTTAGCGTCGGAAAAGGAAAATGACAGATAGGCAAGTATACAATTTTCCATTTTCCTGACACAGGCACGGCAGCATACATAGGGGACATAGCATGCCAAAACAAGGAGGGTAATGCTGAGATTATCTGCACAACTGTTAGACACATTCAGAACTGGGCAACAAAACTTCACTATAGTCAAGACTGCTGGATAGACCTTGTAATGGGATAGGAACATGCCACACATGAATAACTATGGAGATATACCACTAAATTCTGCCCATAAGGATAAAATTCTGCTAGTAGAGTGGGCCCTGAGATTGATCTGTGGCTCCATCTCGTTGTCGGACTACCTTGCCAGATTGAGCAGTGAGGGGAAAAAAGGAGAATGCTGCCTTGCTGAGGGAAATGTCATTTATATATAGTATAACTGATCCTGTGATTTGGGTAGAGGGTGGAGCTATACCCATATGTATGTATGCTGCCATCCTTGCGTCAGGAAAACAAGTTTTGGGTATAGATTCACTTTAACTATACAGTGCATCATGGACATAAATATATTGTCATAACAATGTTTATAAAATATATTTTACTGAAGTATAATTGTAAGCTTGTTTTATGATGCTGCTTAGGTAATGTGTTAAAGCAGTAAATGATTGACGCTAATATCCCCAAGCATTGCTAAATATTATATCAACATTGGGATTAAAAAGCAATTCTAATGAAAAAGCCACTGTTTTGAGCTACAACCCTAGACAACCATTTTTCTTTGACCCACATTCCTGTTCCTCTTTATGAAATCATGTCACGCATTTCTAATTGGACCGAAGGGCCCACAGATGTATAGTGATCTATTTAGTTTGACAGTGACGTGAAGCATAACATGAGGCAGGTCTGCACATGCAGCACACAGTGAGTTCTATGCTGAAGTGACAAGGGACTCATACCTTCAGACTGCAAGCTATCGCCTACAAGACCCTACAATTCATATTGGCAGCTTGAATTACTTCATACTATAATGAGAGCTCTTTATGTATTGTATGTCTATAATTGTATCCTCTGTTCCACTGTAAGCCTGACCACACATGAGCTGATGTTTCAGAAAGATCAAAAAAGATCTGACAAATATTGATTGGAATTAAAAAAAATTTTTATAAAAAAGTTTGCAAAATACTTACTGATACTTCACTTACAATTAATGTAGACATTTTGCAGAATTTTCTAAAAAAAGCCCAAAGTAATGTACAGTATATGGCATGTACAGTACAACTGAATTTACTTTGTGAACTAAAGTTTTCTCAGTGAATGAAAAAAGATGTGCAAGAAGCATGAAATAACACCATAAGATGACCCAGTTATTTGTACTGAGTGAAAGCAATTAACACTTAAAACAATTTGGTGTGGTCTGCTCTGATTCTGACGATATAAATGCCCATGTTGCTTTCTTACATAATTTGTCTCTTCTTCTTTTACCAGCTAGTGTAAAAAATATGTTACATTGACATTTCCATCTATTAACATTTACTGCTGAAAACTCAATAAGTAATTGCAAAATGTAATTTACCATGGCAGAATATCTATATAATGTATGAAAGCTCTCAGTGTAGGGCTAATGTGTCAGTTCACCAGTACTGAGAATTCATTGCTCTCCAATCATCTGTCAGATTCAAACTTTTGCTTTCAAACTGTTGTCTCAGAGTTTAAATTAAAAACGAAAAATATCATATTTTTTTCAGTCGGTTATCTAAGTAATGTGAATTCTAGAGTGCTTAAAAGTGGGCTATGTTATGCAAGTTCCACCTTCTTGAATTCCTCCTGAAAAATAGCAGTGCACTGCTTCACATTTGATGTATATCTGCAGTGTGAGATCTAAGGTACTGCTGCCTTTGACTACTAGTTTTACCAGATTTGAAATGAGATTTGGTAATATCACTAGTGCATTGCTTGTTCCCTCCATTTCTTTTCCCTTAGCATTGACATTGATGAGTTCGGTTGGCAGAGCCATACCTTGCCAGTTTCTAGAATAGTCTGTAGAGGTTGGAAAATTTGCTGCCCTGTCAATTCCCTAAAAAGTCTTGGGGCATACTCACCTCCCTAAGGATTTTAGCAAATGTCATTACCTGGTTACAAGGAAGAAACAACTTTTTGGCAGTTTTAGAAATACAGATGGCTGCAGACCTAAAATTGATTTTGAAAACTAAAATCCAAAATGGAATGTGCATAAAATATATGTTGTATGATTTTATTTCTTTTCTTAAGTGAACTTTATAAAAACCAAAAACTGATACATGTTTTAAAGGAATTTTAAAGTCCTAGCATATACTATCCTGTTATAACATCAGCAGTGTAATAGGAATACATACTAGAGTTGTTTTACATAATGTAACCTGAAGCTTACTTGAAAAAATCTCTTTTATGCGGTGGATGCTGCCTTCTGTCTGCCCGTCACTTTCAACAACTTTCTGGATTCCCAGTGTGCTTTGTATCTCTTTCCCTGCTGCTTGATGTGATGCAATCTCCATTTCTCAAGACTGCACATCCCATCATGCATTGCTTCCAGAAAGCCATGATAATGTTACATTGTTAGTGAAATTGTAACACCGCATTGAGGAAGTACATCCTATGGACATCTTTAATAATTAAGTTTACAAACTTCTAGATGGATATGGGTATTAGCAGTCGGATAGAGCTTATTGAAATTCAATATAGAAATACAGATTTAATTTTAGTTTTTGACTATAGATAACCTTTAGTGAAATGTTCACAGAAAAAAATGAGCTGGTGTACACTGTAGAGAGTAGTCTCTTCAAGGATTTGGGGAGAAAGGTTAATGAATGTCACAGTTAATAGCGTGCAAATTCATATCTGATCGCTACAACTATCTTTTCTGTTCTCATTCCTTTTCTCTCTCCACCTGTCCTGCTCCATCTACCCCAGTACCTTGAGTTTTGCTTGCCCCTAGTTAGAGAGACAGCTTATGTGCGGACTAGGCCTATAGTATCAGGCAGAAGGTTTGTAATACTCTTCTTCTCAGCAAAGGAGGCTAATCAGCAAACAAGGGTGTCTGTGTGTCTGTTACACAGGATGACAGTTTGTCCCTGTGCTGCTATGCTCCCCTCCACACTAGCCACTAGCAAATGGACCCTCTCTGGAATGCATCAGCTGCATATTGTAACTGGGGCACTTGGCTGCAGATCTGGTCCAGTGGCCCAGGAGCTAACAATACCCCGGTTATTTACACAAGGAGCTTATTGATTAAGGTGTTCGGAGTTATAAGGACACTTAGCAAAAAAAACAAATAAGAGTTCCTGTTTTGCAGCACCTTATTGTCAGTATTTATAGTATGTGATAACTGTTTCCAAACCTGACAGAGATGCAGAGACCAGTGTCAGCTCCTTGTAAATAAATGATGATGATAATATATGTGGCTGTCAATAGTGTCAGTTGTTCAGCGCACGCTCTACAGCTGGGTTGATGCTCCTGCTACAAGTGCGTCTAAGTAATGTTCCAGCTTTGATTAGTGGTGTTTTTTTCCCTTCCATTCTCATACATTTTGCAAATGGTTCTTGCAGCCAATGTAGAATTAGCTCTGCTGATGCATAGATTGTCATAGATCTCTATTAATTTAGGTCAAGGGAAGTAGATATCTGTTAGAATAATTAAGCAGCTAAGGTGACCTATGCTTATTGGTCTTATATTGATCCATACATACACATAGCTGCCTTTCTTAGAGCTGTGTCTGGATGCAAGACAGTGTTCCAGCAATATGGTTACTTTAATCAGAATGGTTCTCAGGGACGTGTAAAAACAGACTGAGTTCTATGTATGTGAAGGGCAGTTTATTGTGCAGAAAGATAAATGAGGTAATATGTCACCTTACAGCCGACTGTCATGTTTGCAATATCAGGGCACTTACTATCTGTTGCTTTGAGTTGTAATTTACTGACTCTGCTACAGTGAATGTGCTGGAAAAGTACAAAGCGTGGATGCACAAGCTTTTATTTCTTCAAGGGAAGAAAAAAGGAATTCACTTCTACATGGCTTCAAAGGCAATGCACATTTCATAAATAAAGTATTATTTATTATAAATACAGCATATTATAAATAAATAAATATTTAATACATATTTTGTACCTATTAAACCAGATTCATACAAGTCATATAGGTGTTGATACAACTATACGTATAATGTGTTTTTTGCTCCCTTTTACATAGATATATCATGTCTCCATATTATATGTCCAAATACAGGTTTGTTATTGATTGCTTCCCTTTGCCAGTTTTTGCAGTGAAGCAGCGCTGACAGCTCTTTAGTGGTCAGTGCAACGACTGCCAAGCCACCTCTCACCGCCTGGTATGACAGGTTGTACTAATCCGAATAGTTCAGAACACATTTTACCATATGCCAGGCAATGAATACATCATGCAATGCTTACCACTGCTTTCACTCCATTTTAAAGGGTATTCCCAGCGGCAATGGATTCATTTTGCAAACTGAACAGAACATTTAGAAGACATAAATGTAGCCCAACTCTTAGCTGTGTTTGCAATTGCTGTTCCTGTAGTAAATTATACTTTTTTCACCATGTAATATTGTTAAAGCTGAATTCCAGGTCAACAGCTAAATAAACAAATAAATGCATACATGGGAGCTGTTTTACCTGCCAAAGGATTTGTATTTCTGTCACTCTAGTCCTGTGGTTTATATCACTCTGCCTCTTAGCGCAGCACTGTCTAGCAGAAAATGGGACCTGACCTTATTCTTATGCCGTTTCACTTACAGGTTCCCTCCCCTCGCCCAGCCTGTGACTGGGTCTGTTCTAACAAAGAAAAAAAGGTTACAGTGCAATGTGCATCAGAATCAAATGCCTAGAGAAGGTGTCACGCAGCTATCGGTGTAAGCGGGTGTTTAGGGTCATGCGTCAGTGTGTTTTAGGTTTTTACATTTAGCATTAATGTCAGTGTGTTTCGGCATTTAAAGAAATGCAAGAGGAGCACTATTATTTCTGGGTACTGCTATGGGTTCAAACAACAAATAATGCACAAATATGTAGTAGCCCCATGTACGTCAGAGGCAGGAGAATTTATTTGGAGCTGTTTTTTGTTTGGTGGTGGGTAATGACAATGGCACGAAATACACAGCTATAAAAATAATATTTTTTACTATTTTGTAAAAAAAAAAGGAAATATCCATTAGCTTTTACCACCAAATGAAGACCCAATTCGTTCTGAACAAAACAAGGTACAATTCACCTGGATACTCTTAGGGGACGATTTATAACTCTTCCACCCAGCCATAAGCTGGGCAAATACCATTCACACGGCATCCATGCCACTAGATGGAGCTGAGAAGTATAGGAATTTCCCATGCACCTTAGCTTCATCTAGTGGTGGGAATGCAATGCAAGTGGCATTCGCCCAGTGTATGACTGGGTGAAGATTTTAAATGGTAATAGCAAAACTGTACTTATCTTTTACAAACACATGATGAAGTTGCAAGTTCAGGTGTTAAGATTTTTATTTCTTCATCGTAGATGGGTTAATGATTACAGGGCTACATTAATGTGTGCCTTTCATATTTTCCTAGAAATCATCTTTAAAGTGAAACTCAAGGCAAACCACTAAATGCCACATTTACTGTTTTACTCACCAAATGATTTGGAATTGCTGTGCTGGGATTTCCACACAGTTTCCACACTGCAGTGCATATCCAAGCAGGTGACACATGTGGTTTCTATTCATGGTTCAGCAAAGCAGCGTCCTCTGTCATTTTTTTGCCTCCAGCAGTCTCACTTGACACTAAAATCAGCATCACCTTCGTCCAGTAAGCTGTCCTAGGAAACACTAAAGCCAGTATTCCTGACCTGCAAGGTAAGTGTATCACAAGAATAATTTGCAAGAATTACAAATCCCTTTTAAATAGATGCACGGTTCACCTGAAAATACCTGTCTAAGCATCCAGAGAAATTTACTCTGACAGATATAACATTTGTTTCCTTTCTTACTGTTCTTATTAGGCCTTTATGTACAGTTCAGTCTTGTTCTCTGTTTTATTCTAAAAATGAAGTACATAATGATGTTTTCATAGAGCTTCCAGTGAAATCTTTCCGGACAGAATTCTAGTAATGGACACTCTCTCTGAACTTCTCTTCCATAAAAAATGCTTGATCACCCCTAAGAGATAACATTTACTCCATTAGTAATCATTACAACACGAAGAACATTTACCACAAAGAAATGAGAATTCCTTGAAATTCCATCTTAATATATGTTTTTGTGTAAACATTTCCTGAGTTCACAGATAAAGGAATATCCAAAGAGAAGAACCAAGCCTTCTTCATTAGTCTATAAAAACTAGGGATGCATGTTATGAGTGTTATGTTTAGTTTATATGCAACTCTATGATTCATCTCTGTGGCACCGATACCGGTATTTCGGTATCGAGTACGAGTACTGATTTCTTTTCCCGGTACACGCCGATACTGAATACCGAGTCCTATTTAGGAAGCCAGGAGGCGTGTAATGACTCGCCACATGGCTTCCTGATTAGCCAAGAAGCTGTCCCCATGCTTCGCGTCACTAGGTGACGAGAAAGCATGGAGCCCGCTTTCTGGTCAATCAGGAAGCCGGGCGCTGTGTAATGATGCGGCGCCCGGGCCTCCTGATTGGCCGGGAAGCTGGCTCCATGCTCCCTCATCATGAGGTGATGAGGGAGCATGAAGCTGGCTTCCCGACCAATCAGAAAGCTGGGCGCCGATTCATTACAGGGTGCCTGGCTTCCTGATTGGCCAGCTTCCGACCAATCAGGAAGCCGGGAGGCGTGTCATTACGCGCTGCCCGGCTTCCTGATTGGCCGGGAAGCGGCTCCATGCTCTCTCGTCACAAGTGACGAGAGAGCATGGAGCCGGCTTCCCGGCCAATCAGGAAGCCGGGCAGCGCGTAATGACGTGCTGCCCGGCTTCCTGATACCGGAAGTATCGGGCTATGCATCGGAGCATTTGGGCGAGTACTCTCCCAAATACTCAACATCAGTGCATCCCTAATAAAACCTTTTATCAATGTATACACTGCCTGGTCAAAAAAAAGTCAGCACCTGGATTTAGCTAAGCAAATAGGTAAGGGCCTAGGTAGTCAAGGTCCAGCAATGTTTTGTTCCCAAAAAATGAGGTCAGCTGCCATCATCTAAACTAAAGATGAAATATTAAAGTGTGTGATTTATTTATTTTTGTGGTCAGTCAGTGTATGCTATAACTGAACTGGAACCATTGGAAAATGCCATGCAATAAAGCCGGGCTATCTTTGTTTTCTAAAAATGTCATCCTTATGGTAATTCTTGGCCTTCTACTATCCCTCAGCGTCCTCTCATCCAATGCATGTAAATAGATGTGATGATGTCATGGGCCCTTCAACCGCCGGAGCCATGGGGGGAAAAAGGGCTGCAGGGACCAGTATAGCAGCCAGGCTGAACAGGGAATCGGTTGAGGATATCTTTTATATTTTACAACCTAGACCAAAACTAGCACTTAACTCCTAGCCCCACTGCAAAGGTTAATGTTTAATATGCTTGGAGTTCCTCTTCAATTCTGCAGAGGAAGCTGATGTTCTTTTCTTTTTATTTCTAGGCTTATTAAGACCTAGAAAAAAATCATTAGAATTTGAAAGCTCTAACTAGTGCTAGGTTTTATACAAGTTGTTACACCTGTGCAGCGATCCTATTCACACCTCTGAGGTATATGCGTGTATGCTGTTATTTTGTTATCTTCTCTTCCTGTCAAAGTAGAAATGTCAGCCCGGTAGCTGTATGTAAAGTCATCATAGAGGATGAAATGCCTAAGCTATGGAATGATAAATGACACACACTCAAGGCTGCTGAAGAATACTTACACTTTCATTTAGCAAAGCCATTAGCTTTATGACAGTTTTATGAATGTCTGCTAACAGCCATGAGCTCAGGCAGGGCATAGGGCTAACTTAAAGTCTAATACACAACCTGGTCCTTCTACTCTGACAGGAAGAAAAAAATCAAGTCATCGCTGAGAATTGTGGTTGCACTATTATAACAATAGTTACAGTGGGGCAAAAAAGTATTTAGTCAGCCACCAATTGTGCAAGTTCTCCCACTTAAAAAGATGAGAGAGACATGCATAGACAGTGGACCGATAGCTAAAACGCTCTCCCTGTGCTACCAGTTCACTCTCACCAGGGACCTAGAACCTCCATTATATTTTATTGACCAATTGGAAAAGGAGCTGGGGCTCCAGTTCCCACAGGAAGACAGAATCCGTTTGCTGCGGTACTCCCTGAGATCATCCATCTGCAACAAATACCAAGAACTGGGATACAAAATCCTCACGCGATGGTATAGAACCCCTCATAAACTCCACAAGATGTACCGAGACGTGCCAGACGCGTGCTGGCGCTATGTTTCCCCCCCTGCGGACATGCACCACGTCTTCTGGTCCTGCCCCCGAGTGACCCCGTTCTGGTCCCGGGTCCGAGCGATAACCCAAAAATTCACAGATCACATCGTCCCCCACGAACCAGCATTCTTCCTCCTTCACTATAACCATTTGTTGCCTAAGAGTTACTCTCGATCGGTTCTGATCCATTTGCTAAATGCTGCCCGAGCATGCATACTATTACTCTGGAAACAAGAGACTTCACCCTCGGTCCAACTTTGGTTCTCCAAAATTAACGACATCAGGCTCATGGAGGACCTCACCAGCTCCATTAAGGGCACCTCCTCCAGATTCTCGACCACCTGGTACTATTGGGTAGTCTATACTACCTCTGCAAAATGTCGAGAGATCATGGAGTCCCCAATTCCAGCGATGACACACTGAGATCATCCCCTCCCTACCCCCAGCCAACCCTTAATCCCCTGTCTTGTGCTCCCCCCCATCTTGTCAGTACTATTACCCCTACCCCTTCCCCTACCCCCCTAAGGCCAACATTGGCAATATCCCCATCGCTATAACGCGGGAACCTTAGGGTTTTTCCCGACTGCTGTACAGCCAGACAGGGTTCCAATCGAGTGGTCGCCTGGAGTAGCCTCATTGAAGGGCCCTCGCTACCCACGTGCTGGTGCTCCCCATGAATCATCCACGCCACACTGTACCCTGATAGGGTTAATGGGGTATGGAAGGTTTTTCTTTTTATATATGTGCCGCTCCTTGCCGTTCTTGTGATCATTTTGACCCCACGGGGTGAGATCTTGCGTGGAGCCACAGATCGAGGGAGATTATCAGTGGTCTTGTATGTCTTCCATTTTCTAATTATTGCTCCCACAGTTGATTTGTTCACACCAAGCTGCTTGCCTATTGCAGATTCAGTCTTCCCAGCTTGGTGCAGGTCTACAATTTTGTTTCTGGTGTCCTTCGACAGCTCTTTGGTCTTCACCATAGTGGAGTGCATACCAGGCCTTTAGGTCTGGTAGGAAGGTTAGGAGGGTCCCCATTTAAAAAAAAAAAGAAAAAAAGCATGGGGTTCCCCTTTTAAAGTCATACCAGACCCTTTAGGTCTGGTAGAAATTTTAGGAGGGACCCAAGTTACAACTAAAAATAAAAGTGCGTGGGGTTCCCCCTCAAAGTCATACCAGGCCCTTAAGGTCTGGAAGGAAGTTTAAGGAGGAACCCCACCCACAAAACACCCCAAAAGACATGTTTTTTACAAGTCTTTTATTTAAAAAAAAATTGGATCCACTGTTGTGATCCAGGGTCAATCACCACATCCAGCGTTGTCCACGACGACAGCTATTCGACAAAATAAAACAAGTAAAAACCCGTCCGCTCGCGACACAGAATTGGTGTGCGGTGCCTTGTGGGGAGCTGACAGTTGCCCTGACAGTTTGTGTGTTTGCCGAACACACAAACTGCCGATGTTCGAGTCGAACGCTTTCTCGACTCAAATATGGAGCCCATCCCTACTAGGAAGCCAAGCAATGGAATGTCCCTCGGTGTCCTCACGTTCTATGCACTGTATTGGACGCATTGACTTACAAGAACTTAGACTCCCAGAGTGGAGGGGAGACAGGCTGGAGGCACCAGTCTAGGAGCCAGCCGGGATTAAGGTGCGGGTGAGTATAACTATATTATTTTAGCTCCCTAGGCAACACAAGCACTTAATCCTTGCAGTATGAGAGTAGCCCCACTGCAAAGGTTAAGATTTTGTTTGCCTGGAGTTCTTCTTTAACTAAAATACAATAAAAAGGACTATACATTCCTTTTTAAAGGTTAAGTTTATGTTTCTGACCATGTTTCATGTTACACCTATATTTAGGGTGTAACATGAAACGTGGCCATACCTGTATGTTCAGCTCTCTACTTACCTGGAGGGTAGTTATAGTCAAAGCAAGCCAAAAGCCTTCTGCACATGCAGTAAAAAAAAAAAAATACAAAAAAAGCGCAAAAATGGCATAGTTAAATAGTGATTTCTGCAGTGGCTGGATTATTCCATCAGTCTAAAAAAATCATATTAAACAATATTAAATTGGAAGCAAATTTAATTGCAAATGAAAAATTGATCTCTGTTTTTGATTATGTGGATAAAAATGTCTTGTGTTGATATGGTGATTCATGGATGTTCAAACTAGCTGTGATTTAAGTATTTTATAAATATAATAGGGGGATACATGGTGATATTATATACAATAAGTATACTAATTCACTGGTCACACAGTATTTTAAAATGAACATGGTGCTTATAGAAAGAATGTCATCAGTTGGATTATGTGTTTTATCACCATGATTTTTATACAGACTCCAAGCAATAAGTATACCAAACCCACCATGTCAGTTGAACTGTCCCTAATCAGTGTCTCTTAGCATATGTAATCACTGTCCCAACTAGCATATTGCACCTAAATACTTTACTAACAGAAGGCAAAATTAGTACGATTTATTAAAGAAAATACTCCAATCAGTTACCTGTACAGACACTGTACAGATACTTTACATGCCACAGGATGTGATTCTGTACAGCTTATTTCATGATTTGCACGCTTTTCCACAGCCACACAAGTGACACAGAGCTAATTCATCTTTCTGGTTTTGAAACTCAACTTCCTGTGTCGCCTCTCGTTGTTGACCACCAAGAAAAAGACATCAACAGCCATAACAAGAGAATACTGGCAGGCAACTTACTTGAAATAATAAAGTTTTCCTTTAAAGGTAAATATTAAGAGTTTTCATTATAATGTTAATTTTGAATATTGTATCCTGTAGATTTCCTAGCATGAGGTATTATTTTAGTCTGTAGAGTCTGTTAAATATGCAAAACAGTAAATCAGTGATGTTTAAGCTAAACATCACTGACAAGGACATCTGTGCTGCTACCTGTTGTAAGAAGGCGTAAGAACAGAATGTAGATTTGGCTTCCTAAAATACATATCTTTTCAAGATTCATTTTGCAAAGAATCCATGTAGACTTATCATTTGTACAAAGATATTATATATATTTTTAGAAACTATAATTGACAGTATAGAATAGAAAATGAATAATAATTGTTTTCTGAAATTTTGCAGCTGTGTAGCCTGATGATTAAGCCAAGAGCTTAAATTTGAAAGTCTACTTACCAGTACTGCTGCCACTACCTTTCATAGCAGCTTCCATAGCAGCCACGAGTTTTGAGTAATGTTTGAAGCCTGTCTAAGGAACTAGATTATCTTTTCTTGCAAGCTAAACAGCAGGGAATTCTGTGATAATTGGCCGCATTTTTCCTTCAAAAATTCAGTCTTGGGAATAGACTTGAAAAAAGCTTGTCAATTATTTTAACCATATTAACCATATTAGTTTAGGAATGCATTTTTTCCAGGAATTAATCAGCTTAGAATTATGTCAAAGCAAACCTCTCTTTTTCCATCTCATTGTGTTGGAGATTTCTAAACACAGTGGGGTAAATTTATCAAAACTGAAGCAGATAGAACTTGGAGCTGTTGCCCATGGCAACCAATCATCTTCTCTCTTCTGTTTGTTCAGTAAAGATTTGAAAATGAAACAGAGGAGCTGATTGGTTGCCATGCACAGCTGCTCCGGTTTTCTCTGCACCAGTTTTGATAAATTTTCCTCAGTGAGTTTAGAAATTGATAGTCAGCACTAGGGACTTAAACACAAGAGGTGAGTAAGTGCTTGGTATCGGCCACTTGACTGTGTGCCTAACACACTATCCACTCATGCCCTTTCCTTCCCCGCAAAGCACATGAAATAGAAGTCTTCACCTGTGTGCAAGGTTTCTAGATTAGTACCCATGCATGGGGCTGCAGGAGACAAGCAAGTTATATCCTAGGTTAGAGTGGATGTTAGGGATGATTGGGAGGTATGTCAACGTGACAACAAATACACATGCTTTGAAAATGGTGCAAACTGCACATTGACCATTATCTGTGAATCTTTGTGCAAAGTAAATTGCCAGATTTGCCACCCATTGTGACTTACACCAATGGATTTGTTAATGCTTATTGATGATAGCCAACATGCAGGCCAAAACATTCTGGTAGTCCGTTAGGAAAATCGGGCAGCTAGTAACATCACAGTGAGTTAATTCTAAGACATTACAGATATATTTAGTTAGGTAATTTAATAAATGAATCACGTTTATGTGTTATTAAATTGAGCTAGCATATACCCTTTGCGAGAGAAATACTAGTCCAGCAGAGAAACCATACAGTCTAGTACAGATTACAAATAGGGATTCTTTGAGCAACTTACCTGCACAATAAAATAAGATTTTTATACTTTCCATAAAATCTTTTTTATGCAGTCCATCGATGGACACAGGGATATAGTAATTCAGGGCTCAAAAATTGAGCTACTAGCCAGGCCTTGAGAGTTACTAGCCACCAGTTGCCCCACCTAACCCTTACCCTGGCTGGGCCTTAACTCCGCCCCTAAACACACCCTCTTAAATAATCTTATGATAATTCTTATCTTATGATAGTTGCCGCTTGTAAACGGCAGATTAGGGATTCCTGCTGCAGGAAAACGCAAGTTCCTGATACAGGAATCCCTAATCACACCTGAAATATGATCTAGGTGTGAATGGGGCCTAATATACACATACACTAAAGGTGTCCATACACCTGCCGATTATACGTACGATAATCGGCAGGTGTATGGGTAGTGTGCGAACGCTTCTACTGTAAGGTCGCACGACTTTCGTCTTCCAAGCACGCTGGAAAACCTGTCGAAAATCGTACTATTATTGGCGGGTTGGTGGCGTGGTCGGAAGACGAATGCCGCAAGGGCTGTTGTGCGCAAGCGCACACTGCCCACTCAGCACTGCAATCATCGGAAGCCCGCCCCTCAGCGGGGAGGGCTTGCGATGATCGCAAGTACGATCTGCCTGTCCAAGATGGGCAGATCGTACGAGATTTTAATGATGACCTTACAACCATCGCACGATGCGATGGTTTTAAGGTGTATGGGCAGCTTAAAACACAATAATACACTTCTCAACGTTACATCCATACCCAGCAACACATAAAATAATATACTCCCCCTTATTAACCCCCCCAAATAATAATACACTCCCGCCCGAGCCCCTTCCCCTGTTCACATCTTTGCTGGGAGGAGACTGTGAGCAGGATCGATCCCTGGTTATCTGGGGGTGATTAGTGAGGTCTGCAGCAGATCTCACTAATCACACCCAGATAGCCAGGAATAGATCCTCCTCACATACATTCTTTCTTTCGGCCGGGGCTCAGAACTGTCAGAGCTCTGGCCGAAGGAAGCCAGAGCTGACAGGGGCAGCTCTGCGGTCTGCATCCGACACAGATGCAGACCATGGAGCTGCTCTTGCAAGTCAGGTACGCGGTCTGCGACCGTGTGCCTGACATGTCAGCTGTCTGCGGGTCACATAGTACCGGCTCGCAGGCCGGAGTTGGCCTGCGGACCGGTACTTGGAGACCCAAATTTCCACTCGCCCTCACTTTATTTTTACTCGCCACCTCTCTTCAGGAGGTGGACACTGGAAAACAGAAAAAGACATTCAAGCCCAGCCCACTATAATCACACCCCTCAACAACAGGGTCAATAACACTTTGCACTTGGGAACTCAAGTAAAAGTTTTAACGGTAGGTCAAAAAATCTTATTTTCTTTATCATCCTTTGAGGGGGCACAAGGATATAGCAATTCATAGATGGTAGAGATGTCCGAAGGCAATACAGCTGAGGGCCAGGCAACAGCCACAAAAGGTTCAATGGATGTTGGAATCTTGCTATAATATCGAAATAATCAATGTATGAAAGAGGCTAAATAAAAAAGCGGAGCAAATATGGAAATTGCTACTAAAAGGAAGGCAACTAAAAGAATCTGGTCTTCCAGAACTGGACAGGTAGCACCAGTAGGGGATGACTGCTAACTGAAAGGATGATGGACCTCAATAATAATGTGGAGGACAACCAATCCACTACTATAAACAAACAACAGGTGGGAGAAAACTTAGTTCAACAGCAAAGTGGTCAATAAAACATTGAAGTTGGTAAGGTAAAGGCCAAAGCCTAGGATACCTAAACCTTGACCCCAGGGAAAGAATGTTGGACGAACAAGTATATCTCAACCAACAACAGCCAATGAACAGCTGGGGATTAAAGAAGAATAATTGTAACCCATGCTTTCAGGGAAAGGGAAAGTCCATAATCAAATAGCCTTCTCAATAATAATCTTTAGAGAGAGAGGGAAGGAGTACCAAGCCATTTTTAAGTAAGAGATGTAGAGAGCCAGACACCTATATATGAAATGGAAGGGGATAAGTGAGGATATATTGTAATGTGGTATACATACAGGGACATCAGAAAGAAAGCAATAAGAAGGAGCCTTTGATTTGGGCGTATGAGCTAGGTAAATGGATATTTAGGAAGGAAAAGTAGTTGTATAAGAGATAAAAGAACAGAATCCTCACCATATACGGAGGGCAGTTCAGGTGCAGAGATCCGGAAACAAGAATTTGAACCTTGCATGGCATAGTGTACAGACTTCAGTAGTGATATGTGAAGTATATGAGTTCTTCTGAAAAAAGGGTAGTGCACACTCAGTTGAACTGCAGGGAGAGTCAACCTAAAGACTGACTCATATCGGGATTACCAAGTGACCGGGAAAAGTGTTTGTTTTTTTTAACAACAGACCCGGGAATTGGAAAAAAGAAACATTCAGTTAGAAACCATTTCTAGATTATGGAGAGAAGAGAAAATCCCCTTCCCATCCAGAAACCTGCATTAGAAAATGAGATCCATTAGATCAAGGATTATCAATTGTGCGTAGTACAAAATTCAGAATCTGCAACTCAGGATAAGAAACAAACAAGTACAGAGGGTCAGTACAAAAGGGAATCATGTTAACTGAGTTCCCATAAATGCCACAATCCCCCAGTGGGTATATGGGATAGGGTTTGTTACACTCAAGAGAGGAAAAGTATAACAAGAAAGTTTCAGAAACTAGGACAGTGAAAAATCTCAGTGAAAATCTTTTAAGTATTCCATGATGCAGAAACTAGGAGCATTAGTGTGGACATAATTGTCAGTTCTGTAACAGAGACCTAAATCCTCAGAAAGCTCAATAATCAGGTGATGTTTATCAGCCATGTAGGTCAAGAAGTCCCTCTTTAAAGAGACAGGAGGGAAAAGCACCGCTAGAGTCCAGTAATACTAAGGTGTATATATATACACTAAATTACCAAAAGTATTGGGACACCCCTCCAAATCATTGGATTCAAATATACTAAATATTCCACGGTCAACTGTTAGTGGTATTATAACAAAGTGGAAGCGACTGGGAACAGCAACTCAGCCACAAAGTGGTAGGCCACGTAAAATGACAGAGCGGGGGCAGCTGCATCCAAGCCTTACATCACCAAGTGCAATGCAAGGCGTCGGATGCAGTGGTGTAAAGCACGCTGCCACTGGACTCTAGAGAAGTGGAGACGTGTTCTCTGGAGTGACGAATCACGCTTCTCTGTCTGGCAATCCGATGGACGTGTCTGGGTTTGGCGGTTGCCAGGAGAACGCTACTTGCCTGACTGCATTGTGCCAAGTGTAAAGTTTGGTGAAGGGGGGATTATGGTATGGGGTTGTTTTTCAGGGGTTGGGCCTGGTCCCTTCGCTCCAGTGAAAGGAACTCTTAAGGCATCAGCATACCAAGGCATTTTGGACAATTTCATGCTCCCAACTTTGCGGGAACAGTTTGGGGATGGCCCCTTCCTGTTCCAACATGACTGTGCACAGTACACAAAGCAAGGTCCATAAAGACATGGATGAGCGAGTTTGGGGTGGAGGAACTTGACTGGCCAGCTCAGAGTCTTTACCTCAACCCAATAGAACACCTTTGGGATGAATCAGGGCGAAGACTGCGAGGCAGGCCTTCTCGTCCAACATCAGTACCTCACCTCACAAATGCGCTTCTGGAAGAATGATCAAACATTCCCATAGACACACTCCTAAACCTTGTGGACAGCCTTCCCAGAAGAGTTTAAGCTGTTGTAGCTGCAAAGGGTGGGCCAACTCAATATTGAACCCTACGGACTAAGACTGGAATGCCATTAGAGTTCATGTGCGTGTAAAGGTAGGCATCCCAATACTTTTGGTAATATAGTGTATGTGTGTGTGTGTGTGTGTTAGTTGATTAGAGGAATCAGATTTAACAGATGTGAAGATGTGATCCATTAAGACATGGTTTCACAAATTAAAGTCACTACCAGTAGAGGGTAGAGAGTGAAGATTTGTTCCAGTTGCCTCAAACTGAGACTTGGGGACTTGAACAAGAACTCTAACTGAGCATCATCCAAGTCCCTAAATGTAAAGACATTATTTACTATGGTGATAAAATGTCTGTTAAGGTGAAGGACTGGACAATCTACTGAAGGTAGGGACCAATTGTTCCGGAAATTCCCTATCCATGGGAAAATACTGCCTCACATGGTCAGAAGTAGGCCATAATAGCATAGAAAGTTCCCAGTCTTCAGTCAAGAAGCTTTCCAGAAAGAAAGGTACAGGAAAGGTTTTTGCAGCAGTATAAGCCATAGAAGAGTCTATATTTGGATCAGCAGACTGAACTTCTACAGGTATGATCGCGCCACCCCTGACAGTTGGCATGACATTCCAAGCAGGCTCCACATCTTTGGTACTGCTGGGTCCAGGTGCGGCCTCCAAGACAATGACAAATATTAGTGATCCGGATAGCGGCTGCTTAAACGTTCATTGAAGAGAAAAAAACCATCAGCGAACAAAGTATGTTGATAGAATAAATTAATTCAGTAGAAAAATAGCAAAAAGATCTAGGATTTTTCTCGGCAGAGCTGAGGAAAATGTGTCCAGCCTCCAAGGACACTAGCAAAAAACAGAAGTGGTTAGGGACAGGGTTATAGTGGGCTGGCCTTCGATGTTTTTTTTTTTTCTGACAGCCAGTGTAATCCTCCTGTAGGAGCTGTACATAACCCACATATCTATGAATTACTATATCGCTGTGTCCCTCAATGGACAATAAAGAAAAATACATTTGCTTTATTTTGTTGAATTCTGCAATGCTTATAGCGTTGCATATGTATATTACTTTTATCAATTTAAAGAAACGCTAAAACTGAAACTCACGCTGTTTTACCTAGAAATCTAGAGATTCTTTGTTTGTGATCAGAAGCATAAATCGGGTAGTCGCTAATTGGTGGCATTGTCTGATTTATTGTCTTTCTGTTCTATTGCTCCTTGTCCATATGGACAACATGACAAAATGTTATACTGTATGTTCATTTACAGTAAATCTCTTCATACACTTTCATCTGTAAAAATTAGGGCAACAAGGGCAAACAAAAGTGAAAATGTTGCTATAGCAACAAGATTCCAGCTGTCATTTTTTCAGAGCAGCTTTGAATATGAAAGATCTGATTGGTTGCTATGGGCAACTATCCTATAGTTTACTATTGTTCCCGGGAATTCTACAACAACCCTGCATTATCACAGTGTCGCATAAGTTTCACATGACATTGACGAGGTATCACATTGTAGACAATAGCGCAGTTGTAATGACAGTATGCAGGATAAAAATCCTATGATAAAGATTTATTTTTCCCAGAAAGTGTAAACTCAGGCAGTGTAACTGAAAACTGAAATTGGTTAACAAAAACAATTCTATCTGCTAATAAAACATCTGGTGCTTTTTTATAGTAGAAAAATTCAAGCTCTATATAAAATCTTCACTCAGATTAAGGCCCCATTCACACTGCGCGATTCGCGATTTGCATTTTGCGCAATATTGCGCGATTTGTCGTGCGATATCGCGCAAATGCTTGCATTGAGCAAGCTAGAATCGCGGCAAAATCCGCTCCAAAAAGGGTCCTGCTGTAGCGACGCACGACCCGCAACAGCCTCCGATCCAGCGGTGTCTGCATGCCGGTGCACACGTCCATAGACTTACCTTGCGTCTCTGCTCGTCTCCCGGCCGAGAATCGGAACTGCGCATGCGCCCGCCCCAAGATCCTTTGCGGCCGTACGAGCAGTTCCTGATTCTCGGCGCGGGAGCGAGCAGCGATAACGAGGTAAGTTTAAAATGATTTCAAGCGGGTTTTTTTTTTTACACTTCTTGCCTATATCTACTGCATGCTAGCAGTAGATATAGGCAAAAAAAAACGGAGGGTTTAGAACCCCTTTAAGGGCTCGTTTACACCATAGCGTTAAGGGCTCGTTTACACCATAGCGTTGTGCTAAAAGCGCACTCTGTCACACTACTCACCTAGCATGCAGCATTGTGTGCTAGGTGTGGCTGAATGCTAGGTGTGCTAGTGTGATAGCATGCGCTAAAGGCAAGGATACCATGCATTTAACGCAACACTATGGTCCAGACAGCAGGAGAGATAAGTATTACTATACCTCTTTGTAGGTACGACATTTTTTAAGATACCTTTAGTAAGTGACAAAGTCTCTTCAAAGTGTAGGTAAAGCAAAAGATTTTGCAAAAAGTTTTGGCTAGAGTGAAGAAGTGTTAAAACCTCTGCCAGGCTTGTATTGCTGTCTGTGTTCCTACTAAGTAGATTCACTCTCTATTGGTTTTGGTGAACACTGTCTCTGGTACAGAAAGTGATGAGAAAATCCATAATTTCAGAGTTACCATCAAAGTATGGGAAATCTTTCATTGGGGACACAATGACAGATGTCTAAGAAGGGACTTCCCCTTTCATTTGGAGAGATTTCCTGTCATGTCATGGACAGGAAGTGAAAAGAAATGCCCCCATATGGGACACAGGGTAGGAAAAAAAACTGACGGTGGCTTTTTAATTTCCTACTCATACAAGTATATTAATTGCATCTCTCTAATACATGCACATTTTCCCATGTTTTGTCTTGTTAAAAATGCTACAAGTGCAGACAAATAAGTCTTGATTTATTTGGCAGAAATCCAGTGAGCCTGTAACTTTACATGGAGTTGACCTATGCTGTAATGAAACTATAGAACACCCCCATGTAATAAAGATAAGGAGAATGGGAGATGTGCTAAAGTCCAAATCAGGAGCGAGCAGCCTAGGGTGACAACACTGCACATCAGTAGATACAGTACCTTGAGTGAGCATTGTCACATTAGGACTGTAAGTGTGTTTGTTTCAGGATCACCAGGTGAAAATAAAGGGAAAGAAATCCTGAAAAAAGAAAACTAAAGCAGCTATCACATTTAAAGACTGATAAGCTGCAATATATTACATATGTGTTCGTGAGTTAAGATATCATTTTAATCTCAACAAGGGTGTTGGACAAAGCAGAGTGATAACAGAGCCTAATTAGGAGCACAGACAGAGAAGCAGTGACTGCAAGGGAAACATAAACCAATACTGTAATGTGCGCCTTACTGTAATCCATGGTTGTTTCCCTTCTCTTTGCTGTTCTTCCTTTTAAATCCTCATGTCTTCTCATGCTTGGGGAGAACTTCCCTTTTCAGCTCAGGGCCTCTTCCTGTAGTGCTGGCTCAGGTTACAAGCCTATACAAATATATACACAGACACCGTGTATCCATTCCTGAGACAAGCCAGTCTGCTGCAAAACAGAAGTTCTGCAGAGCATGAGAACAGATACAGATTTAAAAGGAAGAGCAGCAAAGAGAAGGGAAACAACCATGGATTACCGTAAGGCACACATTACAGTATTGTTTTATGTTAAAAAATCTGAGGGTTTAATGTCACTTTAACTTCTGCTTCTTCTTTATCTTCACTGTCCACTCACAGGCTGATGGCAGGAACAAGATCTAGTTGTTTTTCTTAACTGCAGTAGAGAAAAATCAGTTTTCCAGGCTGGATGTGCTTCCTGGCATGGCTGTGTAAATCTCAGAACTAGATGGGGAAAACTACAAATCATTTGACATGTGAAACAGCTCTTTAAATAGTAAAAAAACACAAAGCACCTGGAACCCCTCCTCTGCACTATCAGGGCTCACCCTGACATTCAGGGCTTGCAGACCAAAGATGGCCATCACAGAGTTTTTTTCTCACTTCACCTGGCATATCCGTCCCCAACCTTCCTTCCACTCGACGGCTCTATGGAGAGCTTTATAATTTTTATATTAACAGTCAGAAGTCTGAGGCTCTCAATCTTACTCTACCCCAGGTTGCCATGAGTCGGCTACAACAAAATGTCCCTTTCCACTGGTCTCATATCTCATTTAAATATATAGGGGTTGGTTTACTGCGCACTCTGACCGATGTATTCTTCCTTCATTTTCCTCCCTTACTTCAGAAAATTACGTTGGACCTCCAGGGATGGTCCCAGTTGGGTTTCTCGTGGACCTACCAATGAAATGTGGTTAAGCAGAATGTTCTTCCTCGTCTTCTGTATCCCATGCAGACTCTCTCTATTTTTATTGCTAGACCATTTTTGGCTTCCATCCAATCCATCATTATTACGTATGTGTGGTCACATAAGCCAGTTAGGATCAAACATTCCATTTTGCGCTGGCCCAAACACGAAGTGGGTATGGCTCTCCCAGGTGTCTACTTCTACGATCTTGCGGTACATACCTCTCGCATTCTAGACTAGTGTAGACATGGGGAGCTCAAGGCCTGTTCTCTCTGGAACTGTCCTTCTCTTCTATTACGTTACATACCCTCCCTTGCTGCGCACGCTCTGTTCCGAGACAACTCTTGTTGCATCCCACTATTGGCCCTACTTGCAGAGTTGACAGGGTGGCTTTTGAGTCTAGGGAGGTATTTGACTCCCCGTCCCCTCTGCACCTGATCATTGGGACCCTGGACTTTTTCTGCCGGCCTCCAAGATCCGCTGTTTGTTCATTTAGGCCAGCAGGATAACTTTAGGGCTCTCCATTTTCTCTGCAGTTCTGTTTTCTTTTTCTGAACTCTCCTCTGATCCTACCCTGGCTGCGTTGGGCTTCTGGAGACTTCGCCAATTGTCACATTACTTAGTTTCTCTCCATCCACCAAACTTGTTCACCAGACCGTTATCCTTTTTCGAGTGAGAACGGGGGGGACATTGTCTAAAACTCTCTCCTTTAATTACAAATTATTGCTCCTCCCAGACCTAGACCAGTCTTTGCCCTTCCTCAAGGGGTGAGAACGAGACCTGGGAGTTCAGTTTACCCCCACTGAGTGTTCTAAGATTCTCCATTTGTCTCTTAAGTCATCTATCTCTAATAGGTACCATTAGGTTGGTTTAAAAAAAATTTACCAGGTGGTATAGAACTCCATATAGGCGTCATAGGATCTTCCCAGAGGATCCTGATTCCTGCTGGCACTGTGGCTCCTCTCAGGCTGACATGCTCCACGTATTATGGTCTTGTCCACTGCTCACACATTTTTGGAATCGGGCCAGAGACATCATGCAAAAATTTGCTCCAGGTTCCACTAGACTTTGCTTTTTTCCTGCTTCACCATAAAGATCTCTGGTGGGCTCTGCAGGGTGTCAGGCTGAGACCAATGTTTCTAATCTCACTTTTACCTCACTAGCTTGCCCTCCCGCATATTGTACTGCTGGAAACATACAAACTGTCAATAAGGGATAACTTGTTATACTTGAGAGGGATGATAACTATTGCAGTGTAGAAGGGCATTAGGCACTGTATCTTTCGTACAGCCAACAGTAATCTTTTTATTTTTATCTAGGAAGGACCCTTCACTTCCACCAAACCAAATCTTGAAAGGATCCCTCACTTAAACTTAGCTGCAAAAATTAAATTCATGGCATTGGCATTTAAATATTGCATACATTATTTAAAGAGGAACTCCAGGAATGTCAGGCTTTTTACAAAGGGGCGCTACTTTATACTATGGGCTGATCTCAAAAGGTTGCTGACTGATTGGGGTGTCTGGGCTGTGTATAAGCAGAGTTGCTTTGCCTATGTGTGCCCCTAGGCGCTGCCCCCACATGGTTTGTGTCCTCCCCACACAGCTGCTCTCTCTTCTTGTTAACATACTTCATGTCACTCTCTGCTCTGTACACAGAACTCTCTCCAGCAGTCTCCTCCCAACACAACCTCATTTGTACTGCAGGTCAATTTCCCCCTCCCCCATCTTTGCCACACTTCCACCTTTCTTCTCTAGGTTTCAGGGCAGGGTTGTAGGACCGGATGCCTGCAGGCCAATTAAAGATACTGACATATGACCTTCTTTAATGTGTGTCAGGGACCAGAACACCTCCAGGTGGCGCTGGAGCAGATCCTGCATTTCCAGTGCTCACCTGCATGTGTCTCCAGGCAGCCAGTGGCTGTCAGGGACCTGAGCGCCTCCAGGTGGCACTGTGATGCGGGAACCAGGACCTGCAGCTCCAGGGCTCACCTGCAGGTGTCTCTGCAATTAGGCAACCCCTGCTGATGATCTGGGAGGGTATTTAATCCCTCCCTGCAGTGTGCCTCGTGCCACAGTATCATTGCCATTTCCTGTATCCTGTGACCTGTTTCTTGCATCCTGGTGCCCCCTTGTACCCTGACCATTGCTCCGCGGCTCCCCTTGTGTTGCCGTGCTCCCCAGGTTTCACTTGCCCTTTTGTATGTGGTATTGTTGTTTGCATTTAGTTGGTTATTGTTTGATACTTGTGGGTGTTGGTGGGGTTGTTTGTGGTTACTTGATATCAGTGTGCCTAATAAACTGTGTGCTCATAAACATTGTCTGGTGTGGTCACACATTTGGCCCTCCCGTAGATATACCTGTACGCGGTGTGGAGACACCCGTGCACGGTATCTCTGACAATGTGCTTCAGAATGGGAGATCAGAGTCCCAACGGAGAACCATGTGTAGCAGACTTGCAGCATGTGCATGTAACATGCCCTTGCTTACAGGTTTGGTGGACTTTTGGCAGGCCAACTACCCGTTTCCCAGACAGAGCCCATTCCCCAGACAGAGCCTGTTCCCTTTACCCAAAACACAAAAATGTTTGCAATGTAACTTGAAACTTGACAGGAGCATTAATGTTACAGAATTTTTGGCATCAAATACAATTTTCTTAATTTCAGGGGTAGCTTAGATAAGTCACAAGACAGTACATCTCTCATTTCTTTTTTAAAAGATAATAATTCACTTTATTACTTGTATTTGCATAAGTTGACATGAACATATTCTAATATTTATGACACTGGGAATATAGTGAATTTACAGGCCAATATATCAATCTAATTATCACAATCCTGTGATCTGTATATCTAATGGGCCTGCCCTGTTCACTTCTCCAAATCTTCCTGCTGACCACTAGGCTATGTCAAAAGATTGCCTGTGGGTCTCATTATGCAAGGTCTTCCAAAGCAAGTGGACAGCAGGATATATGCGCACTTGGAGGTGGAAGTTATGTATGCAAGAAGCAGATATAATATATACATTATATATAATGCAAGATATTAGAGTTACTAGATGTCTGGCTGTTATGCGGAACGGAACCAATGGCCCCAACACTTGGAATCAAATACATAGAACAAGTACTCAAATCAGGACTCACTTGTGCCAGGCCAGTGACTCAAACCATTGAAGCCAGTGAACCAGCACGACAGCTAGCATTTTCAAAAGGAGGGAGGTAATGGCAGCCACCTTTTTTCTAAGATCTTTAAATGAAAATCTACTTTGCTGGGGAAGTAGCTGCTACCATTAGTTTGCTGAAAGGTGCTTGGTTTTGTGTTCTTATTTTTTTTTTTTTCCATTCGGTAGATTTTATTGATGACATAAAGAATACAATGTACAAGTCTGGGCACTAACATTAGTGTATAAATTATCTGTCAAGAAGGTTTAATATTGACAAAATAGAAAACAGAAAAGTAAACATGGATAATATGAGTACCGTATTTTTCCGTGTATAAGACGCTACTTTTTCATAAGAATCTTGAGCTAAAAATAGAGGTGCGTCTTATACACGGGGGCCGCGGTTTTGAAAGTGCTGATACCACTGCAACCTAGCCTCACGGATTGCAGAGACAAGATAACAGTTCTCCTCCAATCATAAATCTTTTGAACCTGAGGTCAGTTGTTGCTGGGGAGATCGTGTAGGCAGTGCCCAGAGCGATAATGTCGGAGCATTCTGTGACCATAAAAATGTCAGAAAGTGAAAAACAACCTGTAAAGCGGCTGGCTTACTCTGCAAAATTTAAACTGGATGTTATCACTTATGCAAAAGAGCATGGAAATAGAGCTGCAGAGAGACAATTTGGACCTCCTCCCACTGAGTGTATGATCAGACAGTGGAGAAAACAGGAAGAGCAACTCCTTAAGATGCCCAAAAAGAAGAAGGCCTTGAGAGGAAAACCAGCAAAATGGCCAAACTTGGAGCAGAGGCTTAAGACTTGGATTTTGGAGCAGCGCCAGAGTGGCTTATGTGTGTCAACCAAGCTTATTCAATGTCAGGCAAGAATGTTTGCAAGCGAAATGAAGATTGTTGATTTTACAGGAAAGGCAAAATGGTGCTTCAATTTCATGAGGAGAGAAGGGTTGGCTATGAGAACACGCACAAAGTTAGCACAGAAAATGCCACCAGCTTATGAGGAGAAAATCCAACAGTTTCACTCCTATGTCATACAACTTCGTAAAAAATATGATTTTCAACCAAGTCAGATTGCAAACATGGATGAGGTGCCTCTCAATTTTGATGTGCCTTCCAACAGAACTGTAAAAAACTGCAGTCTCCCGTGGGCAGACAGTCTTAACTGTGTATGCTTGCAGATACAGAGAAGAGGGAGAAGTGGAAAGCAGTGCAGAATGACTCAAGTGGATGGCGGAAACGGCAGAGGGGGAAGAAAAGGGGGTATGAGTCTCGGGAAGGGGTCGAGAAGCCAGGCACCCGCCCCAGGAGCCATGAAGGTTTTCATCAACAATATTATCAGACATGAAAAATTCCAGTGAGGCAGATCCTCACTATAAGTTACGGGAACACGCGCCTGAGATAGCAGGCTGAATCTTGGAAGCATACCCATGGGCTCCAGGTGGAGTTGAATCTTCCCTCTGTGTTTTTCAGGGAAGCAGTCAAGTCCTCCATCCTATAGGTATTGTTCACCTTAGAGAACCAAAGCTGTATAGTGGGAGGGTGGGGAGACCTCCTGTAACAGTGTGTTTGCTCCTAGGTAACACTCACAATGCAGTCAGTAAGGCGATAAACTTGTAGAGGCTGGAGTCCAAAAGTCCTTAGCAGAAAAGTTTATTGTACTCAGTTAGTGACAACTTTTTCACAAACAGCACTGAGTCTTCTCAAGCCAGCTAGTAACAAAAATACATAAACAAAAAGCCTATTTCTGTCAGATCTACCTACACATAGAAAACAGTTTCACCCTCACCGAATAAAGGTGCCAAGCTAAGCCTTTAAACACCTGCCAAACAAACAAAACATTTTCTCAGGTCTCACTATACCTCTAGTGCAGCAGCCTGGGAGGTCTGTGTTTCACAGTCTCTATCTTCCTAGTGACCTGTTAGCTGCATCTCCTTTTAAAACCTTCTGTCCACACCCTGTTTAGGTGAGTTAACCCATTTTGTAACTGACCGCCTGTTTCAACCTATTGCTAACATAATAGCCAGCAATTACTTCACCCCGTGGCCAGTACAATCTGTCACACCTCCATAACAGTGGGATACAAGCCCTAGCAGCATACACTATATGGACCGTGAGGGAGGATCTATAGTTAGTCAGAGATCGCCGGGACAAGTGCAGTAAGCAGGTGGCCGGGTGGTCAATCAGGTCCACCATGGGAACGCACAACCTCTCCCACCCTGGTCCAAAAGCTGTGCAATTTTGTGCAGGACCAGAAGATGTGCAATAAGGTGCCCGGGGAGGCACCACATCTCCAGCACAAAATAGATGTGTCAAACTTATGTAAAACGGTGGGAACTCTGTACCAGCACGTGAGAAGTTTACACCTAGCTACCTGGTAGTTGTTTGCCATGGTGGATTTGTGGGCAATGGCTAGCACATTCATCCTTTGTTGGGGGGTAAGTTCCATGTTCAAATCGACTTCGCATTTAGCCAGGAAAGGAGGGACGTATCCCTGTGGGGGAGAAGTCAGTAGCTTATATACAATAGAGACAGCGTGTCTGGACGGAGAACTCCCCTCGCACATGTTTTCAAATGTCGTGCACAGTCTATCTAAGGTATGTGGAGAGGGCACCGCTCTCAGGAAGTGCCCGAGCTGTAACGAGCTCCAGTGATCCGGGGGGGTCTACCAACGTCCGCAGGGCAGGACCCGGGAGCCACTGGAGGTCAGATCGAAAATCGAGCATTCTGAATTTGTTTGTCCAAAGAAGTCGGAGAAGTCGTGGGTTTTCATTACCCGGGCGGAAATCGGTGTCCCCAAAGACCGGGGTAAGAGGAGAAGGGGAGGAGGACAGCTCAGTGCTCTCAAGCACTCTCCTGGCCACTGCAATTGTATTGTGAAGGATTGGGTGCTGTTTGATCCTAGGGGGCAAAGGGGAGGCTATCCTCGGGAAACCCTCTATGGGGAATCGATAGAGCCCTTTTTCCACAACCACCCATTGTTTCGCAGCACCATGAACACACCAGTCCAGGAGTCTGTTTAATTGGGAAGCCTTGTAGTAGGTGTGAAAATTGGGGAGTCCCACTCCGTCCATCAACTTGGGGAGGGATAGGATATGTCTACCAATACGGGGAGAGCTATCCCCCAAATGAAGGATATACACTCCGAATGTAAATGACAGAAGAAGTGGGGAGGATTCATATAGGAATGGCCTGGAGACATCTCTCTTTTCAAGTATCCAGGTATCCACTAAGCTCTTTAAATAATACCACGTGAAAAGTGGGATTAAACACAATCACCCCTTCAAAGATAGAATGTGTTTATTTAGCACCATGGGGTGCCATCTTTGAACCACATTCCCCATAGAAGGGGACCACTGATGGGACAGATCAGACACCTCTAAGGCAGCTGGGAGGGGCCAACAAAACAGGTCAAGTGTAATACTTTGATGAGCTTGTGTGTCTATGAGAAAGTATAAAGAAATGGTCAGTGGATACTCAAACTATCTGGACTCTGAAATTTGGAAACCGGGAGCTTTCTCAAAAAAGTTTCATATAATAATGAAGACGGTGCTTTATACACCAAAGGGATGTATTCCTCATTTTGTTATGTGAATATTATACATGCACTTACTGTGGAGAGGAGCATGCTGACTTTGAATTATAAATTGACTATGGTGGATTATGGCTTTTTTTTACCTGTTGGGAGTGGTTTGGTTATCTATGTAAATGTCCACTGAATGCCATCAGCTTGTATAAGGCTTTATCAGCAGAAATCAACACCATATTAATCAGACTGTGTTGAAAGACACCATATGTGTATAGCTTATGCCAAGCTAGCTAACAGGGAGACAGCATTATTGTGCCTGTGGATATTATGTATACATTAATCTACCCTAGCAGAAACATATTGACACCTTTCTTGCTCTACTCTCTATGATGGGCTGGATTTGATCTAACCTTCAATGCAGCATGGCATCTGAGCCATTATATATGAACTGCTTGTTTCTACTATCTATTCACCTTATCATCAGGTATCAGAGGGTTCCGCCGTAGTTTAAGGAGGCTGCAAAGCGAATGTTTTTCCAGATCCCCAGAGTCTCCATTTCCTCCTCAGGTTCAAAGAGTACCTATTTAGGCTCTACTGCAACTTGACACTGTGGCATGCATTCTGGTGCATCCGTTCTCAACACACCAGAGTGGTTTTCAACAGCAAATGGAGTGGCAACAGTGGGATCAGACTGCCACAGTCATCCCTGCTCTAGATTGTCCCCCAGTCCCCCAGAGCTCGTCTAGGAATAGTAAACTAGTTAAATGTTACTCAGTCTGGGTGGGCAATCTCACTGCATAACTCAATGACAACAGGTGGTTGTGGTGCCAAGCTTTCTAAGGCCTTGTCTTCCCCTATGGGTGAATCTGTTATACAAGAATGCCAGGCAAATGAGCACAGATTATGTATGGCTGTGAGCTCCATTGGACAGCGAGTTTGTGCATTCCCTGATAACACAGGTTTCTTAGTAACACTCTGTCATCTGGGTTTAAGTTGTGAACTCGAACTCTCAGATCATAACTTTTTTGTTTTGCTGCTCTCGGGTGTTGGAGGCAATCTGAATCTTCTCATTGGTGGTGTTTAGGTTTTTTAAAAGTTGGTTGACATAACCTTTATGGGATGCAGCCAACTTCTTTAGCCAGGGAGGCTAAGAAACCGGATCCACTGGCAAGGTAGCTTCTTCTTCAAACATTAGCATATAGGGTGAATATCCCATTACATTGTGCTTCGTACTATTGTAGCCATGGACCACTGCTGATATATGCCCACTCTAGTGTTGTTCCTTTCTAGATGTGAGCATCCCCAGCAAGTTCAGGAGGGTATGGATAATCCATCCAGGCTGTGGGTCTCCTTAAGGGTGGTAAGGAGTAGTTTGTGACTTCACCTCCAGCAGGTTCAACAGCTATTTAATGATTTTGTACTCAAAGTCTCTTCCCTGGTCTGAGTGAGTGTTCTTTGGTAGCCCATAATGGATGCAAAACATGTTCACCAGAACTTTGGGTACCGTAGAGGCTATTTGGCCTTTCAATGGAAAAGCTTTTGGATATCCAATGAAGTGGTCCGTCACTACCAGGATGTTCTCTTGTCCACTCATATCAGGCTACACAGGAGATAAATGCACACCAACTACATGGGACTTTTACTCTACATGTAGGCCATTGGGGTAACTCTAGTGGGTAGAGTCTTTCACTGTATACACCGCAAAACATGAATATCAGTAACTATCTCAGCTCTCATGCAAGGCCAGTAGAAACAAGCTCTGACTAGGTTGAAAGTCCTCTCTTGTCCTAGGTATCCATGGTCATCCTGAAGAACTATTAGTACTATGCTTTCCAGGGGGGAAAAACAGCTGCTATTTTTCCTCAAGATCATCAGTGAGGGGCCCTTCTGTAATTCAGTCCATCTTGGAGTTGCAGCCAATTCCACTCTATAAATCAACATAGCTCTCTCTGGAGATTCAGTTAGCAGAAGCTACTGCCATTTGACTTTCAAGAACTTCCAAAGTTAGATGGCAGAGGGGATCTTCTGCTTGATCACTTTTTCTTGCTAAGAGTGGGTAGACCTCCATCTTTCACCTGGGCTAGGCTACCATAGAACTAGAATTTACGAAAAACACCAATATATGTTTGTTATTTGTTCCTATTTACACAGCATATCTGAAAAAAAATCAAATTTCTTACCTTATTAGCTGTTTCCTTGGAGCAGGATTTGTACAAAATACACTACAGACTAACGTCTTCTGCCTTGCATAGAGGGCAATGTGGAGATAGGGGAACAGACTGTGTGACAGTTTTTAAAAGTGCATTAACATACAATGCTTTGACATCTTTAACCCTCTGTCCAGCACAACTAGGTTACAACTGATAATTTAGATCAGCTAGCACAGTACAAACAAGAATAATTAAGGCAAATACAATTGACCAGCCCCCTCATAAAGAGGGAAAACTAAGTAGGACTTTTTTTTAAAAAAGCATCTAAAAATGTAAGCTGCATTTTTTTGTAATATGTTTTTAAAGTTATGTTATGTAAATAGTAACATGTAACGCATTTATAGTAGGTGTTATCCCAATTTGGCTGAAAAAAGTGGAAATACACTTTAAGGACTTATATAGCAGTAACTCCAATGGCCTCTGCCCTTGTCACTCCATGGGCTTGATGCTTGACTACTTGACATAGAACTTGGATTTCCTTTCGTATCAGTCGAGTTCATCCTTCTTCTTCTGTATCTTCAGAATTGTATGGTCTTTGGGACAGGGCATTAACCTCTCTGTTCCCAACTAACTTGGCGATTGTGGGATGCAGGTGAGTGGATTGCCTTAACTTTGAATTGTGCTCCACACATGTAGTCTTTCATCTTGTCAACCACACCCATTCCAGAGTCAAGAATTCCAACTTGTGAGTAGGGTAATTCTTCTCAATTCGGGGGAGGCTTTGACTCACATAGGCAACAGGCCTCAGATGTCCATCATGTTCTTCACTGAGTCCCTCTCTGCAGGCATCCTTTTCTAATTCATAGGGTCAACAGCATGATTGAGGCTGAAGCAAGGAGGTGAATGCAATGCAGCTCTCTAGGAAGCAACACCGTAGTGACCTCACCAAATCTCACTGTAGATATACAGTTATGAGGCTGTATGTTTATTGCCGTCCTAACCTCTGTAGATGCACTATGGAGAAATTCCTCCTCTAACTTTGCAGCAGAAGTGCTAAAGTCACTGAAGTTATTCTCTAAGAAAGCTCAGCTCACACTGCTTTCCTCTCCTAGGAGCAACTGCTGCCCACTCCTGAGTTGCTTTGACCTGCTTCTGTACTGCTTTAAGTTGAGTCTGACAAGGGTTGAGCTGTTTTTGAATTCACGTTTACAAGTATAAGGATGGGAAGAAATTCAAAAGTAGACATATTCTGTGTACACAAGCCCTTGGGAACCTTAAATCTTGGAATCTGAGAAGATATTTGATGTTTCTCATATCATAGAATAAAGATTCAGTAGCAGTAAGGGAACACCTTTCTCGCTTTCTAACATATTGTGGAAAACAGGTCTAGGTCTTATGTTAGGTTGGTTACATTGTCAAAAGTTATTACCTTTTTTTTATCCAGGATACAGAGAATACATATGTGGGGAAAAAAATCCACATGATACAAATTGTGAGCGCAATGTCTCCAATTTTTTAAAACAATATACAATACAGTAAAGATTTAGCTCCACACAGTCGCAACTCTAGGAACAATATTTAGGGGGGGCACATAAGATACCACAGTCAGATCTGGAGAGGCACTAATAATTTTAATTGCATGTCGCAACCGATGGGCGCCGAGAGCTGATTTAATTGCGGATGGCATCTGCGTCCTGCAGTTGCGACAGAAGCTGCATACAGCGTGTGCTGGTTACTACTTAAACTGGCGCGCTGTGTGCAGCTTCTGAGAAGATACGCTATTAGCATAGCGGGGAAGCCGGCTGCGCATTTTGCATCGCTCCCGCTATGCTAATAGTGTATCGTCTCAGAAGCTACACACAGCGCGCCGGTTTAAGTAGTAACCAGCACACAATGTATGCAGCTTCTGACAGCATGGGAGATGGGAGGCTGCACTTGTCGGTGGATCCAGGGATCAGGTGAGTATTAAAAAATATATATTTTATTTTATGTTATGTTTTTGTTTTTTAAATGCGTGTGTTCGCAGGGTCTGGGGCCTTTAATTTTATGGTGGATTTTTAATTTTAGTTTATTTAACTTTTTATTTTTTATTGGAGGTGTTTGGAGGACAGGAGTCCCTGTGCGTTTGTGGGGCCTCCATGTGAGGCAGTGTCTAGGTGAACAAGTGACCCAAATCCTGCGGTTCTTTACTCCATACAAGGCGTCCCTATTATTCTATGCCTCCCACCTCAAACTGCTCGACACAGGGTTTGGTCCTCGCTCCTCTCCCCTGGGAGGACTGTTTTGGTGTACTGCCCGGTTGGGGTCATCTTGGATAAACGCATGTCAGCTTGCTAAATTGATTCTCTCCATCTCCTGAAGAAGCGCCTCTGAGCGCGAAACGTCAACACAAATATTCGTTCCCCCATTCTCAACCATCCTTATTCATTTATCTATTATTCTAATCATGCTATTAATTAACCCCCTTGCCCCCCTGTAGCGACGCCACTGGCTCCACAGCACAATGGCGTAGTGGTTAGCGCTTCTGCCTTGTAGCACTGGTGGTCCCAGGTTTGAATCCCAGCCAGGTCACTATCTACAAGGAGTTTCAATGTTCTCTGTGCTTGTGTGGGTTTCCTCTGGGTACTCTGGTTTTCTCCCACACTCCAAGACATGCTGGTAGGTTAATTGGCTCTTGTCTAAATTGGCCCTGTATGTATGCATGTGAGATAGGGACCTTAGTTTGTAAGCGTTGAGGTCAGGGACTGATGTGAATGTGGGCACTATGTTAAACAATGCGTAAATTGTTGGTGCTATATAAATACTAGGGATGCACCGATACTAGTATCGATATCGATGCCGATTCCATAGTTACATAGTATTTGGGGTTGAATAAAGACATACGTCCATCAAGTCCAACCCATATAGGTCCACGCATCATCTCATTCTTAGGGATACTGGTATCCCTGGATATTACGGTCCCTCAAGAAATTGTCCAAACGTTTCTTGAACAAATCTACACTCTTGGCTGAAATCACTGACGATGGCAGTGAGTTCCAGACCTTAACCGATCTTACTGTAAAGAACCCTCTTCGCCCATTGTGCTGGAATTTTTTCTCCACCAACTTTAGGTGGTGGCCTCTAGTCTTTGTAATGGAGTTAATCTCAAACAGTTTGTTGCCAATGTTGCTGTCACCATTGAACATCTTGTACATGAAAATCATATCCCCCCTTAATCTCCTTAATTCCAGCGTAAACATGTTTAAGGTCAGAAGCCTTGTCTCATAGCTCTGGTCCTCCATTCCCCTAATTAGTTTTGTTGCCCTCCGCTGGACTCTCTCCAGTTCAAGGACATCTCTTCTCAGTACCGGCGACCAAAACTGGACCGCATACTCCAGATGTGGCCGAACCAACGATCTATATAGAGGCACAATTATAGACTTCTCCCTGCAATACATCCCCTTCTTAATACAGGACAAGACCCTGCTAGCTTTGTTTACCGCAGCTTGGCACTGCAAGCTACCTTTCAGTTTGTGGTCTACAATGACCCCCAAATCTTTTTCTATTTCTTCTTCCATAGCGGCATACCCATGATTGTATAGCCTATTTCTTTATTTTTATGTCCAAAGTACATTACTTTGCATTTAATCGAAATTAAACCTCATCTGCCATAGTATTGCCCAGGTATGCACGAGTATTTGGGCAAGTACGTACGTACGTACGTACTCGCCCAAATGCTCCGATGCCTAGCACCAGTACTTCCGGTATCAGGAAGCCAGGCAGCGCGTTATTACACGCTGTCCGGTTTCGCGATTGACCGGGAAGCGGCTCCATGCTCTCTCGTCACTTGTGATGAGAGAGCATGGAGCCGACTTCCCGGCCAATCAGGAAGCCGGGCAGCTTGTAATAACGCGCTGCCCGGCTTCCTGATTGATCGGGAAGCTGGCCAATCAGGAAGCTGGCCTCGTGAGGTAAGGTTACCTTAGCTTAGTATGTGCAGCCTGTCACCCTCGGGGCCTCTCCAGCGAGAATGCGGCCTTCGTCCGGTACCCAGCCGGAGCCGTCCAATCAGGAAGCCGGGTGCCATCTAATAACGCCACGCCCTGCTTTCTGATTGGCCAGGAAGCTGGCTTCATGCTCCCTCGTCATCTCATGACAAGAGAGCATGGAGCCGTCTGGTCGGCCAATCAGAAAGCAGGGTGTCGCGTCATTACACAGCGCCCGGATTCCTGATTGGCCAGCCAGACGGCTCCGGCTGGGTTCTCGCTGGAGAGGCTCCGGCTGGGTTCTCGCTGGAGAGGCTCCGGGTTCTCGCTGGAGAGGCTCCTTAATGGGACTTCCGTTACTCGGTAATTGGTATCGTACCGTAAAAAAATTATCGGTACTCGTACTCGGTACCAAAATACCGGTATCGGTGCATCCCTAATAAATACCAATAATAATAATAATAAAACAATTTACATTTGACAGATTGATGGTGCAACAAATAATTTTTTTAAATCAATGTTTTGCATATATATAATTTATTGCAATGAAATAGTCCTGTTAATTACTACTTAGCTGCACCTTTGTTAAACAAGTTGCTCTGTGCATTTCATACCTATTTGTTTAATCTGGCACTATCAGGGTTAATTTGGCTTAGCTAACAGGCTAATAGATAATGAATGTGGAAGCTGAAGTTGTTGTCATAATGGCTCTAAACATGTGTGTTTGTTTGTACGAGCACTCAATGACTAAGCACTTATGCTCCAAACATAGGTTTAGCAGTGCCCATTTTTTGGTGTTATATAAATGCATCAGGATAAGGTGTGAGACTTATACAGTGTGTTTGAACTTTGCACCTCTTATAATTAAGCTGGTAGCTTGGAGCTATCTTCATATAAGGTTCCCTTACAACAGTTTACTTGAACAACCCTTGGCTTCTAACACAAAGTCAGTAAACCAGTATAGTCACCTAATTTCGTTACATTTTCATTTCTTAGAATGACGCTCCTCAATAGAAGAAAGACACTTTTAAGCAGTCTATTGGTTCAGCAATTCTTGAATCATTGGAGGCTGAAGGCTAAACCTCAGTTCCAGCTCATTTAGAGCATGTTCATAACAAACCATTTCTCTTTCTTATTGCAGAGTGACAGGTGCATAGGTCTGGGGAATAGCAAAATCATTCTAGATGTACATTTCCAATCAGCCCAGCTATTACGCTATTTGTATTGTTCATGCACAGTTCCTACAGAAAGACTAACTCCTGCATACTAAAGTCACACTCTTGTGAAATATCTGCCCTAGTAACTCAACCCCCCAACTGTGTCCTAAAAGATTGTGTTTACTGACCTAAGGAACAATCTAACCCAATCTAAACTATGCTACAAAATGTTCTGTAGAGAACAACATCAATTTTCACTTCACACTAGGAGACCTCATGACCATCATTATATGTATGTTTCGTAAAATACTTACAATGTGTTTTAGTGCATCAATTGCAGAGAAAGCAAATAACATTGAAAAAGAAAACTAATTAAAATGACCACAGTGCTACTGAGCTAATGGCCATGCCTCAACTGAGAGGCTATTTTCTGCTGTTTGAGAACACAAATTGATAATTGCTAATACAGACATTTCATATATTTTATCCATCACCGAAGTGGATGTAAAAGCTACACGTTATTTTATCCAAGTTGATACAACTGAAAATCCTTTCCATTTTAGGCTACTTGAGATAAAGTACAGAATTATGCTCATGGCAGATTTTGCTGGGGAAAATTATGTAATGCAACCAGCCACTTCAGCAACACACTCATGGCTCGTCTACCATCTCCAAGGTAATTCTGAAATGGTCTGAATGATGTAGCAAATGTATCTTAATGAGTTCATACTGTCTTCCTTAGGAAAGTACTATAAGAGGGAAAAAATCTATTTCATCCATTCTCTGCATCTGCAAACTCTACTGAGAGGATAGTATGTTTTGAGAACATTGAAGTGGTGAATGTGCTATCACGGACATGTGTAGCTAATTAGTTTTCCTTCCCATTTCTGAACTGCTATTTAAAAGAAATAGGTTTAACAATAAAAACAGAGACAGTGAGCAAATGCAAAAGTTCCTTTTCCAGGTATAATTTGTTTTTAGGACCTTTATAACACATGGAAAGCCAATAGTAAATATAAAATGAGTGCAGAATCGCTCTGTCACTGGGAAGTAACCTTCTGCGGAGTTTCCGTCACTAAAGGAGAGGTGCCCCGCTTAGCCTACCAGTGAGAGAGTGACATCATGAAAGCAGGTAAATATTTTTCTGTAAAAAAGAATTTATCCAATCCACACTAATTTAGTCCTATGTAGAGTCCAACACTATTTATCCATATTGATCTCCTCAGCCACCAAACCATTTTGAAACTTTATTAAAATAGCAGAAGGATGCATGTAATAGTTTTAAGACTAAGAGGGTTATTCACAAAGGAGCCGAAGGATATAGCTGTAGCTTCAGCCAATCCTTCGGCTCACTTCGGCCACCGGAGCTATTCACAATAACCAATACAGCAGCAAAAGGCAGCTGAACACCTCAGCCGAGCCCAACGCATATGCTACAGCTCGGCTGGAACCGAAGCAGGCCGTTCTCCCCACAAATGTCCCCCTCCCGATTCATTCCAGACTGTTTAGGTGTGGTAGAAAAGTTACGAGAGACCCCTAAGTTATACATTTTTTTTAAATGCATGAGGTTCCCCTGAAAAGTCATACCGGGCCCTTTAGGTCTGGTAGGAATTTTAAATGAGAACCCCACCCCCCACAAATGGGGAAAAATACATGGGGTACCCCCTACAATTCCCAACCAGACACTTAATCCGAGCATTTTTGTCATACAGCGACATTCTACTGTCCTCAGGTCATTTGAGGACAGTGGCCTGTCCTTGTTTGACAATAAATGGGTGGAGCCAGCCATGACGTCACAGCTGGCTCCACCCTGCCCCAACTACGCCCATTTGTTTTAATTTGTTTCTTTATTATATCATGCCAGGACTCCCCTTCAGCAGTGACTGAAGCCAGGCTCTGTGTAACCACCCACTTCCTGTGTAAGGTACTTACTAAGGCAATGTGTTTTGGGGGGCAGATCCCACTGAAGCTTAATAGTGTGTCAAGTGGGAGAGTTCTTAAAGCAGAACTACAACCTCCTATCTCTTATAGTCCAAGAAGGGGCCATTTTAGCCTCCAAATGTATTGCAGTTGCCATGGTGCTGCAAATGTGATCACCTATAAAAAACAGTATTTTGAGAGCTTGAAAGTGTGTGAAAGTGACAGCTGAAAAAAAGCATACTGGCAACCATGACATTTGTCATGCCTTGAAAGTAACTGTTTTGGGAGACCATTAAATTGGTGGGTAAAGTTATTCTTTAAGTAGGGATGCATGGACAGAATAAAATCTGATTAACCTGTTAAGTACTCAATGAAAGGGACCTAGGGGAGATCCAATTAACCCTTTAGGAGTGAGGAGTTGCCTTCCCCACTACTAAAGAGCCCTTTTGGCCATTAAGTGTCCCCAAAAGACCTATCATGATAAGTTGTTAAGTGGTAGTTCCTGGTGAGATCTGATCCCTTTAGCTCACTAATAAGTTTGGGGTGATTATAAAAAAATAAATAAACTCTCTGCTATTTTTATTAATGTCAAACACCCACAATGCGCCTGATGGCCTTTGTTGCCAAGGCTGGAAGTGATGATGCTCAGCACAAGAAAGAGGCACTTTTTTACTTAAAAAATATAATGTAGTAATGTAGTAATGCTGTCATGTGACTTATTGATAGGGATGCCGATACTCACACTACACTACACTGAGTACTCGCCCAAATATTCTTAATATTAATGTCAGCACAGGGTAATATAACATAAAATTACCCTGTGCTGACATGATGTTACAGTATGAAAAATAGCCAAACAAATATATTCATTTAACACAGGGCTTGAAAAATTTACTTTGAATCTAGGAGCCAGCTAAAAAGTTAGGGACCAGTTTTTTTTTTATTTTAAACGATATTATTTAAAGCTTAATTTTCAACAGTTGTAAGTTTCAATTACAGTTTTAATTGGTGCGATCGGCGATATCTTATGTGCAGCGCAATCGTCGTTTTTGTATGTAGGTGCACACAACTTTTTTTTTAAACCCTGAGTGTCACCTTTCCACTTCAATAGCTTTAGCTCAGGAAACACAGCTGAATGTAAACACAGCAAGAAGTGGCTGGGGCCACTAGTATCAGTATCAGTATATCCATAACAGTAAGTCACATGTCAGCATTACTACACATCAATATATTTTTTAAGTTAAAAAGTGCCTCTTTCTTGTGCTGAGCATCATCACTTCCAGCGGGCAATGATTCGCCCTCCAGCTTCCTGATTCCGCAGGAAGCTGACTCCATGCTCCCTCCTTGCATGGTGATGAGTGAGCATGGAGCCGGCTTTCTGGCCAATAAGGAAGCCGGGCAACCTGTAATGACTCGCCGCCCGGGTTCCTAAATGGTTGAGAAGCTGACCAATCCGGAAAACCGGGCGGCAAGTCATTACCCAGAAAGCCGGCTCCATGCTTCCTCGTCACCTGGTTATGAGGGAGCATGGAGCCAGCTTCCCAGCTAGTCAGGAAGCTGGGCAGCGAGTCATTACACGCCGCCTGGCTTCCTTAATGGGACTTGTATCGGTATCCGGTATCAGCAAGTACCATAAAACAAATTTCAGTACTCATACTCGATACCAAAAAACAATATCGGTACATCCCTACTTACAGATTCATGTGAAATGTGACTGTTTAGTAACAGGTCCACTTTAACGACTGTCAGCTTAGTGGTGAATATAGTCAGCAAAAGGCCCCTGTGCAAGAACATTTTTGGCCCCTGTGTTTAATGAGGATAGATAGATAGATAGATAGATAGATAGATAGATAGATAGATAGATAGATAGATAGATAGATAGATAGAGGGACAGACATTCAACGCCCATCCATTTCTTGTCCAAATGGTTTCAAGAAAGAATGGTAGAAGCATTCTGCATCTGCCATTGTAAATCAGACCAAAATTTTTCATCTGCCCTTGAAGTGAGCAATGCCCAGGTCTGGATGACAGTGGGATTGGGTATTAGCATCCACACAACCCATGTCTCATGTAAAGGGGCACTTAAAACCCAGAGAACCTTTGTGCAGAGGCACAGTCGGCACCAATGGTATGTCTGCCCCTATGTTAGCTGACATCAGATGCTAACAAAGTACAATGGTAATGTAAAATGCAATTTACCTTACTGTAAGCTGAGATCAGCTTATTGATTTGTAATCTTTCCTTCTGTTTTAATTTTCACTTTTGTACTTTGCATTACCATTCTTTAATTTTACTTAATTATTCTAATTATAGTGTCATTAGAGGCATATGGCATGTCAGCTAATGAGGCTTGAAGGTTTTCTTGCCATGCAATTGAGGCATAAGTGGAAACATTTAAACTGTGCCACAATGCCAGAACTTACCTGATTGAGGAAAATGGCAACACAACCTTCATCAAGAGTTGAAAGTTGGGGACTGGGTAGTCAGTAATGTGAATCAGCATATATGTGTTTTTAGAGGGGCTCTTTTTTAATTTTCTTACTAAGAGCAGTAGTCCCTATAAATTGTCTTGACCCTATCCCCTATCCGAGCAGGAGCCCAGTTATCAAAATGGATACCAAATATCACCTCTGTTTTATAAATCCTTGAATGGTATCCCACTTCTAAAAACCGTTAGGAATATATCCACTTCAGAATCATTCTCCTCCCCCAAAAAATGGAAAACATGGACATTTCCACCTTATCCAAGGTCTTGTGCACCCCATGGACCACAATTACTATAGGATACAGAACATCATTGCCTTTTCAGAAACAAGACATGGATCTGTGAGGACGTGCAGCATGTGAGCTCCGTGCCTCGGTGGCCGACATTACGGTGCCCTTTTCAGGGCAATGTCGAAAAAGAGTAAGGGGACCCCGAAACTGGTGTCGTAGCAAGACTTCCGTCGGTTCTTCCATCAGCCTGATTCAGAACCGAGGGCCGGCCGGATCCAAGATGGCACCCGCATCTGTGTCTCTCCGGCTCGAAGCAGCCCGGCGGTGTCTCCGTCCCAGGCAGCTGATGCCGCTGCTTCCTCCGCAGAAGAAAGGCCACATGAATCCCCGCCGCTTAGCCCTATGCTGACACGGCCGGACACCCCACTAGGCTACCACCGCGCACCCACTTTGACCAATCACTCTCCGGTCGCAGGTCAGGAACTCAGGGGGATGTTTACAGCACTCAGAGCTGACCTGGCCATTATGCTGGAGCGCCTGAAGGGCTCTCTAAAACAGGAACTAACGGCTGTTCAGCAACAGGTAACGGGTAGATTTTAGAGTGACATCCCTGGAGTCTAGCAGAGCCTCTTTTGACTCCCGCCTGCAGGTGGTAGAGCTTGCGCAGGCTATCCAGATGCGGGCCCCAACTACCCTCCGCCTTAAAGTTGATGATGGCGAAAATAGGAGCCGCAGGAACAACGTCCGCATTAGGGGTATCCCCGAGGCCACCTCTGGAACAGATCTCCGGTCCACAGTGACTGCCATATTGAACATACTGCTGGATAGAGAGCCGACCCATGCACTGGATCTAGACAGGGTGCACAGAGTGTATGGCCCAGCTAACTCACAAGACAGCTCACCCAGAGATGTGCTGTGCCGCATTCACTTTTTAACGCTGAAAGAGGAAGTTATGCGCTAGGCGTGGAATAAGAAAATGGTGGACTTTGATGGTGCCTCCATTTCTTTCCTACCAGACCTCTCCAGCCACACGCTCTATATGCGGAGACAGCGACGACCGGTACTCCGATGCGTACAGGAAGCCGGAGCACCCTACCGATGGGGCCATCCATTCCACCTGTTGGTCCGACAGGGGAACCGTAGTTTTGCATTGCATAGGCCGGATCAGCTCCCCATGCTGTTCTCCCTGCTTGAGTGCGAACCTGTTCAGGTACAGAACTGGCTGACCCCCCTACCGCAACGAATGGATCCCCCCGTCAGCAGCCAGAGGCCCAGGAGACAGATCCCGCAGACCTCGGGGGGACCGGGAGGATTGAGTTTGGTCCTCTGCATGATGGGCTCTTGATTTGGAAGCTCCCTAGACTGTGGCTATGGACATACGAACTGTACCCGGACTACCTCATGGACCCCCAAGTATGGGCATATCGTATAGCCTAAAGTGATTGGCCATCGCACTTACCTCCCCTGTCCCTCCACGGTTGCTGCGACTAATGACATTCGATCCACCCATCGACATGGGGACCCTGCAGTTCCGGCTGAAGAGCCGCAGAAGACTGACTGGGGACTCAGAGGATTGCAGGACCCACACAGGGAACTGGACCCCAGAGGATTTCCGAGGTTGCTTTGGGGGGGGAGGGGGTTTGAATGCAGGGCGCTATACTCCTGAGTTTTACTTGTTTAAGATTGAGTAGGGAATTACTGTTTTATGGGGATATTCACACGTGCCTTAATTGGGGAGGTGGGAGAGACTGGCCAGCCAGATGGGAGGGCCTTGGAGACCCTTTAGCAGACATGCCTTCTCCAGGTCTACTGTCTTTCACTCCCCACCCCTCCCTTTCTTCTACCCCTCCAGATACTCCGGACAAATCAGGTACTGGGTGAGCTGTGGAGTGGGAGGGTGCAGGTAGCATTCCTACAGGAGACACATTTTCAGTCGGGTCGGGCCCAGAAACTGACCAATTATAGATTCCCCCACGCTTATCATGCATCGTCTCCTGACTCTAGATCCAGAGGAGTGAGCACAGTAATAAATAGGTCAGCATTATGGGTTTTTGGCTTGGCGGTAGAGGACCCAGAAGGCCATTTTTTATTTGTCAAGGGCGATCTAGAGGGGACCAGAGTCACATTAGCGAACGTGTATGCCCCGAACGTTAATCAGATCGCGTTCATGGAACGCTGACTTTCAGAATTGTCTACTTTTGTGGAAGGTACCCTCATTCTGGGGGGAGATCTCAATGTGGCTCTGGAACCACTCCTGGATGTCTCCCACGACACGTCCCATCTATCCTATGCTTTTCTCAGGAGGTTTAAGAGGCTACTACACACAGAGCAGCTGCTAGATGTCTGGCGGGTTCTCCATGGCCATGCAAGGGACTACACATTTTTTTCCACACCCCACCAATCCTACTCGCGCCTGGATTATTTCCTGCCACGACAGTCTGACTTACATAGAGTGGTGGCCATTTCGATAGAGATTTGTATGATATTGGATCACTCCCCGGTGGCCATGGAGATCCGACTAGGTGGCAATGCTTTCCGGACTTGGCAGTGGCGGCTTAATGAGTCCATTCTACAGGATGAATGGGTCCGGGGAATTCTAGAGAAAGAAATACGTACTTATTTTGAGACTAATCAGGCTTCCACCGCAAGGCCTCTCTCGGTGTGGGAAGCACACAAATGTGTGATCAGGAGTCTTCTAATCTCCCAGGGCTCTCGACTCAAGAAGATTCGATCGGCTACGATCATTGACTTGACCAGCCGCATCCGGGCCCTGGAGCAGAGCCACAAACAGTCCCTAGCTAAGTCAACCCTCCCAGAATTACTAATTCTTCGAGAACGCCTACAGGCATTTTTCCTAGATTAGATGAAAGCTCGCCATGCCTGGCTGCGCAAACACTTCTACGAATGGGGTAACAAACCAGGTACTCTTCTGGCGAGAGCCCTTAGGGAGAATCGTCCCCGTACCACGGTGCCACAGGTGTGCTCAAGTGGGGGAAAGGTACTGAGGGAATCCCGGGAAATTGCGGATCGCTTTCGGGAATTCTACCAGTCACTATACAACTCATCCCCACCACCCACAGGCCAGGTGCTGGAAGATAAGACTCGGGCCATAACCGCTTAGCTTGAGGGATCAGGGTTGCCCCGTCTCACACAGGAGGCTCGCCTCTCCTTGTCGGGACTTCTGGAGGAGGCTGAAATTCACAGAGCGATAAAAGAATCAAAACCCCACAAAGTGCCGGGGCCGGACACATGTCCCGACCTGCTTTCTGAAGGTGAAAGGGGAATTTGGCAAGTTCCTGTGGCCACATAGGGGCCACCGTCTGAGCCAACTGCTGATGTCTCGACCTAAACATAGAGGGGGCATAGGGTCCACGGATCCCCTAAACTATCAAAAGGCTGGTCACTTGGCAAGGGTGCTAGATTGGTGCCAAGGGGGGTCTGAAAAGCGATGGATTCCCATGGAACAGGCGTGCTCCCCGGTTCCCCTTGGGGGATTGCCATGGGTAGATAAGAAACACACTAGCCACCTCCGTGCTCACCCACTTATTGGCCCCACTCTGGCCATCTGCAGACAAGAATTGTTGTAAATCAGCTATTTATCCATCCCTGATGACCCCAGTGCTAGGTCATCCAGACCTACCCATCTCACCACATGAAAAAGAGGTCAACTGTTTAATACGGTCTGGCAGTTTTAAGGTATGCCCTTTCCGTGCTGGTACGGAACTCCTACCCATTCGAGGCATTCAAACGTTCACCACCCCTCCCATGACTTTTTGGAAGGCACTCCAGATACGCCATTTCCTCACTCAGGCAGTGGGAGACCCGCAGGCTATGCCCCCACTGACCCCCTTCGAAAAATGCTGTCTGATGGAAGGTCATACCCGACATGGCCTGTCAGTATCGTACTGTTTGCTCAGCGACCCACCTGACCTCTCCCTGCCAGTATATATATACAAATGGGAGAAAGATCTAGAAACCACTTGCACTCCGCCCCAAGTTGATAGATGCTTTATGTGTCATCTGAAAGATCCTATCTCCAGCAATATCCAGGAAACAGGGTTTAAAATCCTATCCAGATGGTATCGAGTCCCTAAAACCCTGCATAAAATGTTCCCACTGTGCTCACCACTCTGTTGGCGTTGTCAGAAACAGGAGGGATCGCTGCTGAATATATTTTGGTCGTGCCCTATGCTCAGAGATTTCTGGGGTAAGGTGGCGGAGGTATGCCACACGTTGACGGGTTAGTTTGGGGTCCGATCCGGCTGAATACCTCTTGCACCTGGCTCCCATGCCGTTACGCCGATACAAGAGATCTCTCTTAGTGCACTTACTCAGTGCGGCGAAAGTGTGCATACCACTGTACTGGAAACGCACATCTGCACCTCCGATCTCACTGTGGCTGGCGAAAGTTGGAGAGATTTACAGGATGGAGGATCTCTTGGCATCTGCCAGCCACAGGATTACCCAGTTGAATTGTACATGGATCTACTGGACAAAATTCATTACATCCCCAGAATATGCAGCCCTACTAGGGGTGGTGTGATGATCGGAACATAGACACTCCACGGCGACCTTTGGCCTACCTGGGGTGGAGATGCGAGTTCACTTTCATCCAGTGTTCTCATATGCATAAGAGGTTAGCCAGGCCTATGGTCAGGCCACATACAGGTAAGAACAGGAACCTCTGGGAGTTCGATGAGAGTTATCTGCACCCCCCCTCCCCATGCCGCTCCCACTCTCCTTTCTCTTCTACCTCCTCCTTTTCTCTTAACCTCCTTTCACCTCTCCCGCTTAGAAGTATGGATATGCTATGTGACTATTGCTCACAGAAACATATATGGTGTAATAGAGCAAAACTATACAAGCTATCGTTGAGCTGACATGTGATTGCCAGGTGCTTATCCCATGATATCCGACTAGTACTTGGGAACTTTATTGAACTGCCTTTTGTATGATCTGTACGACTATTATCTGTAATATTTGTTTTTCTATAATATTGAAATACCCATAAATAATTTATAAAAGCTGAGAGAACTGTTTGATGGGATAGGTGGTTATGTCGGTCACAGTGAAGGTACTGGATGTTGAGGAGTTATGCATATGGGGCTATTAGATATGGAGTAAGGAGCTAGTGAATTGTAGAAGAGTGATATTTCATATAGCAGTTGCCAATTACCATAATAAAGCCATACTAAATCAAAAGGAGGCTGGCCAAGTGCTTTATAGGGATTCCAAGGAGGCATCACTTTTCAGAATTCCAAAGAATTAATATATAATAAATTTCCATACATTCATTGAAATTGCAAATCTGACAACATAAAGACAACATAAGACAGGAAGATAAGTTGGCATTGGCATTCCCAGTGACATTGACATTTACAAGGATACTGACACAGACTGCATGACTATCAGTGACATTAGTGACAGTAAACACTGACACCCACACTGACACTTAATGACTTTGACATTAACATTAGAATATTCTAATGCACAAAACAGTAACTTTGGCATTAGTATCAACTGACAGAATTTTGCACCCTGCAAACACATTTATGGTAGCTATACACTACTGCAGGGCTCAAAATTTCCACTCGCCCCCTCGCAATTGGCGAGTGAAAATTGCGTGGGGGCGAGTGGAAATCCAGGGGCGGAACTGCCGCCACTTCAGCAACGGTGATCGCTGTTTCAGTTTTCTCTATAGCAGAAGCGGCTGATGAGAAGAGAAAACTGACACAGCGATCGCCGCTGCTGAAGAAGCAGAATCAGTGCAGCACTGCGGTTGTCCTCACTCCGGTGTTCTATCTAAAGCTCACCAGTCTTTCTGGGCACCGGAAGTGAGGTAGTTAAAAAAACCAGGGGCGGACTGCCCGAGGACACGCAGCCAACAGGGTCCCGTCACTGATTGCTGCTTCACTTTGTTTTCAACCAGCCCAGCCTGCAGCAGTATGTGTCCCTCGCCCCAGGGCCCACCAGACTGTCCCATCGCCGCTTTAACACAGTAGCATCTCATGGTATGGCAGCGGGGGTTTGGGGAGGAGGGGGATCTAGGCTGTTAGAGGTGCTCACGACTAGCTTCTGCTCTCTCCTTCGGCTCTGAGAGTGTGCAGCCTGCCTGGATGATTAGGTCCCTGTCTGTTTCTCCCTAGGAGCTATAAAAAAAAAAACCCCTAAAACAAACATTTCCCGGTCATTAAAATTCCTCAGTGGCTGAGCCACGCTGTCTTCCCAGTAAAGTTCTGTCTGCCTTTGTACCCACATGGCAGAAACGCTGTTGTGTCAGATTGGTGCTGGGATTACAGCAGCAACAGAGATGTGTGTGTACATGGGGGGAGACGGGAGACACACTTACAGCTCTCAGCAAAAGTTTGAGACCGAAAACTATGCCCAAAGATGTTGGGCAAGTGGAAGTAGTGCTGTGAACAATTCACGAGTCATGCATGACATTCTCCACAGGGCTGATGCATGCATTTTTGCACAGTTGGAAGTACATTTATCTGCCCGCGCAATATGCGCAAGAAGTATAAGCACTTTTATTGAGTTGTCACAAGTGTCATAAAGCTAACATTTCAGGGCCACACCACTGGCCTCTGTATTCTGCGTCACACCGCTGGCCTCTGTACTGTGCATCAACCCGGCTGCTCTCTGTACTTGGCATTACACCACTGACCTCTGCGTTGTTACTGATCTCTGTACTCTGTGTCACACCACTGACCTGGCGGAGTTAGGGCAGGGGCACGGTAGCGGTTAGGTGGGGTAACTGGTGGCGAGTAACTCTTAAGGCCTGGCTAGTAGCTCAGGACTTGAAATTTTGAGCCCTGCACTACTGTATAAGATTTTGTTTCAGATTTGTTATGTCAGAACTGACAGATCAAATATGAAACAAAATCTAAATATACATGGCATAAACCTCGAAGGATAAACGTGCTTTCATATAAAGTGGACTAATCCTACCTGCCTGGCCCCCTGATAAAAGAAGTGTGTGTGTGGGGGGTGTGTGTGGGGGGGAGGGAGGGGTTGGATCACAGAAGTGGAACAAGCTAATAAAACCTGAAAAGGCTGAACTCCAGTGTAAGGTGGCATGCTGACCACCAGCGTAAGGGGCCACAATGGGCACTGACCACTAATGTAAGTGGACTCACTCAACACTGACCACCAATGTAAGGGGGCATACTAAGCATTGACCACCAATGAATGGGGATGTACTGAGCACTGACCACCAGTGAAAGGGGGAACATCGAGTAACAATGTAAGTGGGTACAGTTCATAGTCCTGACTGCTACACTGGAAAATCTACATAGTTCTTATTGTTGCACTGTGATTGCTAGTACAATATTTATCTGACTGCATATTTATTTTTGTAACTTCAATTAGGTTTGAACAAACCTGGGAATTTGCAAAAGATTTAGCATAATTTCTGTTGTAAATATAACAGCATATATTATGTCTTTTGAGCTGTAGAGGGCGCTGTAGTGCAATGCTAGTCTATGCTAGTCTGTATGTTCATGCTTATCTATGATATATACATGAAGTTCTCTCTGAATGCTGTATTCTGATGTAATATTCTCCTAAGCAAGTAAAACTTAATTCAGCATTCCTCAAGATCTCAGTACTTCATCTAAACACATAACAACCAGGTTATGTGCCCAGGAACTAAAGAGAACACTGCAAGTCAACAAGAGCCACATCCAAGCTACTGAAAGATGGCTAACAGTCCAAATGTGATGCTTGTAATTGCATAACTAAACAATAGCAACTACTATCTATGGAGGTTCAAGCTTGAAATGCTGCTAAGCAAAGACGACTTGTGGCAAGTACTGAGTACAGACAGACCAACTAATGGACCCACAGAGGAATGGGACAAGAGGAACAGGCAAGCAAAAGCAATTAAAAGCAATTATAAGCCTGCTAGTGGAAGCTCATCCACCTCAGAAAAGAAAATACAGCTAAAGGTATGTGGACTACATTGCAAAAAGCTGCACGAGCATTCAAACCTAAACGGTAAACTATATCTGCTAAGCAAGCTATTTAAGATGAGGCTAGAAAAAGGCCTAGGAAATGCGTGAGATCGCAAAACAAAACAAAGAAACCAGAGTGTGTTTTCGCTTTAAAAAGACTGGTCACCTAAAAGAGGACTGTTCAATCTGAAAAGCTGGGCAGTGAAAGCGAGAGGCACCTACAAGAGAAAGTACTAAGGCAGCTATAAAGGAAACTGCAGGCACATCACAGAGCGCTACCTTTAAAGTGACTCAGAACAGTATACCACGTGAATGGTATATTGACTCAGGTGCAATAAGTCACATGACTAGTGATGAGACCTTCTTCACAGAAACTAATTTCAGTGCAAAGGACAAAGTTTTCCTAGCAAACGGGAAAAGTATTACTGCGGAAGGTAATGGTCAAGGATTCCTGAACTACATCACATCCTCAGGGGACAAGCAAAGTATCCTCGTGAAAAATGTACTGTATGTTTCAGACCTAGAGGAAGCCTTCTATCAGTGAAAACCCTTGCTAATAACAGTCTCACAGTTCAATTCTGAGGCAATGAATGTACAATCTGAAACAATAAGCAAATCCTCTCAAAAGGAAAACTAGATGAACAGCTATGCAGACTCATCACTGCACACGAACAAGTCAAGACAGCCACTCATAATCCACACAACAAATGTATCCACTGTACAGGACGCCAGGAATGCATCCTGGACGGACCGTATATTTCCCCGCTCAAGTAAGGGTCCCTTTAAGGGGACGAATGGAAAAAAGGGTTTTGTCAGAAGTTCTCACCAATGCTGGGTGAGGGGTTCCGGGGTAATTTTTAGAAGGCAAACTGCTATGCAGTCTTCCTAGGATTAGTAGTCCTGAAAGGGGACACGGAATCCAGAGGCTCGGAGCGATATTGGGTGGGAAAGAGCCTCTAACTCTGACTAGAGGCATTCGGGCCTGGTAAGGGTTAACCCACCTGCTGAGAGTGTTCAAAGAGAACAGGAAGCCAGCCTGCAGACCAGACCACCACACCATAAACTCCTTAACAAAATCATGTAGAAGAATGAAAAAAATCGCACTCTAATAGAAGTGGCCAGATGTATGCTGTCAGATGCCATCCTACCTAAGAAGTACTGGGGAGAAGCATTCATGACTGCAACATACCTACAGAACAGACTACCATCAAAAGCCGCTGAAAGCACCCCATTTGAAATGTGACAATGATCAAAGCCTAGCCTAGGGCACATCAGAGTGTTTGGATGTAAAGCTTACACCTATATTCCAAATGAGAAGCTATCCAAATTGGAGAACACAGCCATTGAAGGTATTCTGGTGGGTTATAGTGAACAAAGTAAGGGATATAGAATCCTCAACCCAAGACTGACAAAGTGACAATAACCTGCAGCGTTTATTTTGATGAAAATCCATCACCAGAAACAATTATCCCTGGAAGATGTGAAGTGAATTCACCAAGTAAACCAGCAAAGGAAGCTGAGCAAAGTGAAGCCGCACAGTATTTAGAACAAGAGGTGGAACTCACAATGGATAAGTCAAATCCCATGTTAAATTCTGCTGAACAACCTGAAACTAGAAGATCCACTCAGACGACAAAGGGAATACCAACCTGCAAGCTGTTATATACTGCTAAAACACCTAGACGTTAAAACCGCTTTCCTATATCGAGACATTAAGGGAGGTCTCTACATGGTGCAACCACCAGGGTTTGAGCAAGGACACAACCTTGTGTGTAAACTCCATAAAAGCATGGAATGAGAAAGTAAATAAATGAAACACTCACGAAAGAGGGATTCACAAGAAGCAAATTCCAGAAATCAAGATGACAGATGAATATACATTCTAATTTATGTTAATGACATTATAACCTGTTTTGTACAAGAAGGGGACTATAGTCAAATAGTTCACAAATTAAAAACAACACTTTCAAATTAAAGAGCTAGGAAACATTATTTACTATCTGGGAATTCAAATAGAGAAAAAAGAGGTTGGAAGCTATCTTCTCAACCAAAGTCAGAAAATTGCAGACATTTTGGAACAATTCCACATGCAAAATGTAAAGGAAGTAAAAACACCTATGGAACCAGGCTACCAAAAGAGCATGAGATCGAAAACGTTCTACCCAACAATGACATGTACTGCAGAGCAATCGGAACGCCAATATACATTGCCACCTTGACAAGGCCATACATAGCAGAAGCTTCACTTGTCAAGAAGCAATATGGATTCACCAGCTTTTAATGGACATGGGCATAGACATGTCAAACCCTATCCCAATCTTTAAAGATAACCAGGGATGTATAAATAGTTTAAAGCATAGGAATTAAATTGAACCATTAGGGATGGGCACCACACCCCGAATTAGAATTGTATACAAGAAAAGAAAAGCGGGGCTTTAAAAGTGTCCAAACCATACAAGACGTCCATCAAACATAGGATGTATAAAGCTGACACGCAGGCAACCCTAGAACCAAGCATATCAACGTGAAATAATATCGAATAAAGGGACACTCAAGAGCAAGCCATTATTGACAGTCAATATTGCTCATTAGACGAAATGACTGCAGATGCACTCACCAAGTTGTAAAGGATCATCACAGTTTCCTTTGAGAGAAGCTAAATAACATAAAGTAACGCATATGCTGTTGAGAAGGGGTGTTGGAAATACAACAGCATATATTATGTCTTTTGAGCTGTAGATGGTGCTGTAGTGCAATGCTAGTCTGTATGTTCATGCTTATATATAATATATACAAGAAGTTCTCTCTGTATGCTGTATAATGCTGTATTCTGATGTAATGTTTTCCTAAGCAAGGAAAACTTAATTCAGCATGCCTCAAGATCTTAGTACTTCATCTAAACACATAACCAACAATTTCATCTGTATAAGACCTATGATCGTCATGAATGCATGTATCTTATGGTCTATCTCATCCTGGAGAAATGAAAAGTAATACAAATAATCAATAATTAACTGTATGTTATGAATATTGCAATCTCTGTTACGTTTTAGGGTGAACTCAGCCCTGCGTTATCCTAGTCTTTGCCATTAAAGCTCCTTCTTTTGTCTTAAACTTGTCTCCAAGCCGTGTTTTAAATTCCATTTCATTGTCTGCTGCTCATTTAAATAGAGCAGAGCTTCTGCAAAATTAATGCCATGCAATTTAGTCAGATTTCAGGATCTACATTAGAAAAATCCTTTTAGCACATAATACTCCATAATTATCACAATTACAGTATGTTTTATACACGTCTACCACTTTTTGTTTCAACAGTTTGAAATATAAATATACAGTGGAGATGTATTACGTGATCAAGGCTGGCTGTAACAACACTTAAAGCATAGAATGGTTATCCAAGAGTGGTCAACAACAGTGATATGGTGGAATAACAAATAATTTTTTTACTGATTTTAATCTGTGTTCAAGCAATGCATTTTGTGGCAGAAAGGAATATAATTACATTACAGTGAACAAAATAATGGTCCAGTATATATTTTCTCTTTTATATTCATTGTTAAATATTTTAAAAAATATTTTAAATAAAAAATAAAAAAACTCCAATAAAACAAGTCATTTTTTAAAATGTAAAGCATGTCTAACAAAAAAAAATGTATATAATGCAGCTCACCTGTTCATAGGTGGTGGCTGCATTAGTTTTCAAGCTAGGAACATATTCTGCAAGTATAGAAATAACTTTTTTGTGTGAACTACTAGTCTTATCAATTCACTATGTAATGGAAGTGAACAGAGGAAGACCTTTTTGAAATCCAGCCTTTATGACGGCCCAGGCTGCCGCCAAAAATACAATGGATCAATGAGTGTAGGGACAGGAAGTATGTTTGCAGAATTACCAGGTAAAAATAAAGGGACAGAAAGCCTGAAAATAAAGGGAATGAAAGCATCCACGACATCTAAGCATTGGTAAGCTGAAATATATTAAGGTGGTTACTAAGCCGAAGGCAGCAAAAGAGCTCAGCCGAGCCGAATGCATATGCAGCTCAATTTGGGAGAATGGTCTGCCAAAGCAGACTGTTCTCTCCACAAAATGTAAACAAACAAAAAAAACAGTGTGGGGTCCCCCTCCCAAACCATACTACACCCTTTAGGTCTGGTAAGAATGTTAGGAGGGACCCCCAATTAAAAAAAAAAGTGTGGGGTTCCCCCCAAAAGCCCGCCGACCCGACCGCATGCAAACAATTTGACAGGTGGCGGCAGACTGTAAACAGATAGGCGAAGCTAGCACTATGTCACTATGTCAGTGCTATATAAATACCTGTAATAAATATTATAAAATGTATGGTACAATTTGAACCATACAATGGAAAGTTTTGGATAGCAGGGTGTAAGGTTATAGCCCTGTAAGATTTGAATTGCTGTATGTGATCTCATTAAGGAGAAAGGTGGTGTGGCAGTGTGGCTTCCCCATATATCTGCAGAAGTATGTAACTAAAACCTCCTGTTTTTAAGCTGAGTAGTTAAACAGCTTAGCTTGTTTTTGTTGCTGGTTAGCTTGCTAGTATGCTGGGGAACTTCACTGTACTATTTTGTATATGTCCCTGCCCATGTGCACCTTTCCATTTTTTGCTAGTTCTAAACAAATCTGAGCGGCTGCCATCATTTTTTGGGGGGGTGTGGTGCTGCCACACACTGGAAGCTTTCAGCTGCCTTGTTATGGAAATTTCTGTGCTTATGGTGTCTAGCTGTACCGAAGGCCTGATTCCCAACCGCTGGGAGCAGAGAGGTTGCAGCGGTGTGGAATCCCCCAACGCCCAGAACATGCAGTTCCGGGCGCCGGGCGGTAAGTTGTTTTGTAAAGCAGGGCTAAATATAGCGTGTGGAAACAAACAACCCCCCCGCACCTACCTCTCTCCATGCTGGCTCCGTCCTCCGTCTTCCACATTGATGGGGCGGGGGGGGCGGTTGGCGGGGAGGGGGGCGCATTGCGGAACCTGGCCTTGGGGCAGCAGGGAGAGTAAATCTGGCCCTGGCTGTACCTTTTTGGAGGATGGGCCTGCCTCCTGGGGTTTGTGCATTATTATATACTGTATATGTTCCATAGTTGGGAAACTCAGATAGTGTAGTTAGGGACCACTCTTATTAGAGGGGCCTTGATGTGGCAGTGTGACTTTCCCACAGCTAGCTTGAAAGTGTGCTGGGGACATTTTTCGTAGTCATTAGAATGAATCCCCTTTGCCTAGTCCCCCTTTTTATTGGGAAGGTAAGGGAAAGATTATTGGCAATTTTCATTTGCATTTTTGGGGCCTTGTATAGTATTTCAATCTATTTGCAAAAACACTTTCCAAAACCCACGGACAAGAGCACTTGGCGCATATGGAATCTTTGGAATCAAAAGCTTGTTTGGTGCCCAGGCAATCATGAGGGAGCTGGAGATGAGTAAAGACTCTGCAAAAATTAATGTCAGTAGTCTAGGACTTTCATTAGTCTGTCAGTTTTCTTTAGAGAATTTTAAAGTCATGGTTTAGCAATTAAATAGGTCTATATGAAGTGCAGAGCAGGGCAATTTTATCCAGCTTGTGAATAAAAAATATATGGGTGCTATCCATGGATGTGACAATAATCATAAGATTATGGTAAATGAGAGCTATGAGGTAAGTGATTTCCACTCTTCCTTATAGTTAGAGCCGATCTGTAACAAAGAAGCTGTCACATGTTAGCTCTATTGATCGGGAAGTGAGCGAACACATACTGTCGCTTGCTCACTTTCTGATCATCTACCTGCAGAGAGTGGTGACTGACCTGCAGGGATTCCCCCCCCCCTCCCCGATCCTCCAGCGATGGGTGGAGGAACGGATGGGGGAGGGGGCTGGCACAACTGGCTCTGCCTCTAGATGCCCTTTTTCAAACAGTTTTCTGACAGCTTTTGATTGTCTCTATGGGTTAGGGAGGTGTAGACTTGCCATCAGAACAGGAATAGAGGGGACATCTTTCAGTGGGGTCAATTGTTCCAACCACCACTGTTTAAGAGGGGATTTCCCTCACATCGGAAAGATATCCTATCACTTCCTGTTGAGTCTACAAGGGTAGAAAGTGAAGGACAATCTCCCTTATGATACACAGATGGCAAAAAAATGAAATCAGTTTTAACCCTCCCCTACTCTATCCAAATTTTTAAAAATATGTGCTGCAGCATTTACTTATGCACTTACATTTTCTTTTCTTAGTCCCCCTGAAAAGTCCCCCAAATACCTGTTGAGTCTGCCAGTGAAGTCCACCTAATGCAGCTTTCTGTGATGGTATTGCAACAATGTTGCAGTGCTCCTGCATTCAGAGCTAAGTTGACACTTTCATGTAGGCTTTGCCTGCTTGCACAATGGTAAGATGAAAAAATGTTGCAGGGTGCGTGGCTATCAGCAATGTCACAGCTAATTCCCAAGTCTGCACCTTGTTAGTCAGCACTTGGCCACAGAGTCCTCCCAATAGTTTGTTGATTGACAGCACTGCATGTGTTGCAGAATCCCTCCCATTGTGAGCTGCAGTCTCTGGGAAGGAGTGCATGTGAAAAACAAATTAAGAAGAATTTGGCTCAGACAGGGAGGATAAAGGATGCTTTTGATTTTCTTTATAAGACCTGTGCATCACATAGTAACTGGATGTGTCATACAGATTTTGCAAATACAGTGGTATTTTAAGAAGGCAGGAGATGTGGGCCTATTGCCCCTTTCACAGGAGCGCCTACAGTTTGAATCAGCAGGGCATAAGGTCACAGTTCCCCTGCTGACTGTAGCAGTTCAGAACGGATGTCCCCGTTGTGACATCTGTGTCCATCCAGTTTTTTCCTCCATCATAAATTGGTCAATTCAAAATATTGAAACTATCTTTATGTCTTTTTTTTCAGTATTGACATTCTTACCACTCTCTTTATTGTTACTAATAACCCTTTACGGGACCATCCACCTCACAGGCAAGGCCTAATTATTCAAGTTGCCCCACCTCCCTATAACACTGCACACAAGTACATGTGGAAGGGGAAGGCATAGTTAGATAATGTACTTAACTTTCCCCCAAATCCTCCAGCATCACCTAGGTGAGGGTGACATAATCCTACTTTCGGACAGATCTCAGAGACTATTGAGTATCCCAAATCTCATGCACAGTGCTGCAGTGTCTTTTCGCAAGATTTGGGCTATTCAGCATTCCTAGAAATCTTGTTGGACGAAGGATAACATTAGCCCCAAACCTACGGAAGCACTCAACATAGAAAATACCTGGTACTGGGATGGCCCAGCACTCTCACACTGTCACAGAACATTCTGAGCCTGATGAAGGGGACCCCTTGAGGCCCAGAAAACGCTTGCATTGAATGGCAATGTGTCAATAAATGGACTGTTGCTAAATTATCCTTTGGAGTGCTGGTGACGTTATTTCTTTTTTTCAGTAGAAAATAAAAACACAATAAATAATTTAAAAAAAATGTAAATCACTGCACACACATGCACATAGATGCAGCAACACACATCCGTACATTTGTAAATACTAGTCATGTTAAAAAGTAAGTAAAACCAATGGAAATGGTTGACTTTTCCAACATATTTGAACAGGAAAACATGAGATCTTCATCCAGACAGTGCCTACAAACAAAGGTGATATACACATAAAAACACAAGAAAATGTTGTCAATTTTGTAACTTATTTAACAAAAATAACAATAGCTACAATTGTGTACTATGGGAAAAAGTAAGCACATCCTTGGCCTCAGAAGCTGGTATAGCCCCCCTTTAGCAGTTTTTTTTCTCTATGTGTTTTGCATAACTGCCCACCAGTCTCTGACATCTAGACATGTGCGATTTGTTTCGGGGAAAAATTTGGTTTTCGGACGAATTTTCGTTATTGGGAGATTCGGATGTATTTTTTTTACTGTCACTTTGCTGCATTGAAAGAATAAAATGAACACGAAACACAAACGAAAATTCGTACAGACTACTGCTAAAAAATTTCGTCCGGGGGGCGTGGCCGGGATGTGAGACTGAGCAGACGTGTCTCACTGCAAGATGTTTGTGGGTTTCCTTGAATGAACTGCCCATTTAAAAATCTCCAACATCATTTCAATTGAATTTAAATCAGAGCTTTGACTAAGCCAGTCCATAACCCTCCATTTGTTTCTTGTTGAGCCATGCCTTAGTGGCATTCTTGTATACTTCAGAATCAGTGGCGGACCTAATAACCAAAGGGCCCTGGTGCAAGATTCTATCTTGGGCCCCCCTCCCAAAACGGAGGGGGCGTGGGAGCAGATCACACTGGCCCAAGCCCCCCAGCGGTCTCTAATGTTGCAGTAGCATGCTGGACTTACCTGAGACCCTGCAGAGCACACCACAGATCCTGCATAGCCCACCTAAGTCTCTATGGTGGGCTCTGCAGAGTCCCAGGTGGGCTGGTCTGGTCGTCGGGATCCCTTTCCCTGTACATCACCTTTTGGACAGATGGCATCCTTATTAAGTACATTTTGACATGATGCAGAGTTCATAGCTGACTACATAAAAGCAAGCTGCCCAGGCCTGAAAACAACAAAGCAACACCAAGCCATAATATGCCCACCACCACCAGTATGTACAGGTTCTTTTTAAATACTGTATTCGGTTTGCATAAAACATGTTTATTGTTACTGTGGCCAAACAACTCTACCTTTGATTCATCAGTCCACAGCATATTGTTCCAGTATTTGCCTATATTTTCAGTGGCAAACTGTAGTCTTGCTCTAATGTCCTTTTTCAACAGCAAATGCGTTTTTTTCCTTGCGCACCTCCCACACGCAGACTAAATTGGTACAATTGTTTCTGATTGTAGACTTATGCACTTTGACCTCAGTTGTTGCAAGGGTAGCCTGCAGATCCTGCAATTAATTTTTGGGATTCTTGGAGACTTATTTTAGCATCAGTCAGCTCTTGCTCTGAATTTCCTGGGCCAGCCAGCTCTGGACAAATTAGCAGTGGCTTGAAATTCACATCACTTAAATTATTTTCTTTACTGTGCAATAACTGATTTCAAATGATTTGATAATTGTTTTGCCAAACTCATAGGCAACCACTTGGCACAGTGGCACTGCATGCATCAGTAGCAAAGAGAACGCCATACCATAGATTTCTGAGGTTTAAATAAGACCAATTTCACCTGCATACTTCCAACTGGAACGGCATACCTGCATACTAGAAGTTCTAATCATTGGTACCTACTTTGGAACACCTAACTCTAATTTCATTTTTTTTAAGTGGTGGTATATGCAAGGGTGTACTTACTTTTTCATCTTGGCAAATCTTAATTTTTGTTTATTTTAGATTATGAAAATAAATGTACCATGTCAATTGTATGTTGCATTTTATTCAGCTACATCAGTGTTATTTGTAGGCATTGTTTGAATTAAGATCTAATCTTTGTCTGTTAAAATATGTTGCAAATGTCAATAATTTTACTGGGGTGTACTTACTTTTCATGTGCATTATACAACACATATTAGATATCCCCAAACAGGTCAGAGGCAGAAGAATAATTTTAGGTTTATCTCTAAGGTGATGGATTCTAAATATTTTAATAGGTTTTTGTAAGCTCATGTGATTTTGAGTTCCGATATACACTGACTGGCCAAAAAAAAGTCACACTGTAATATTTTGTTGGACTCGACAGCCTTTAGCTTTGATTAGGCTACACATTCACCATGGCATTGTTTCAATAAACATATGCAATTTTTCTGGGGAGAGTTGCATTCATTTTTCACCAAGATCTTGTAGTGATGATGGGAGAGTTGGAGCACTGCGTAAAGTCTTCATCAGCACATCCGAAAGATTCTCAAAGATTGGTGGCCAATCCATGTGTGAACATTATGGGGGTTATTCACAAAGCTGCCGTAGGCAGCCGAGTGAATAACCGACCCGAAGTGAAGTGAGCCGAACGCTGTTCGGCTATTCACTTCAGGTTTGCATGGCTGATTTTAGCCGCATATCAGCTGAAATTAGCCGTACATCGGGTGGCTTCGGGTCGGCCGGGCATGCTCAGCATGTTCGGCCGACCCGAAGTGCAGAAGGAGTTCGACTCTGCCGATCCAACATCTGGATCGGCTGAGCCGAACCTCCGACAGGCTACTCGCTGCTGTTCGGTCTATTCTCATAGATGCCGAACAGCAGTGAGTGAATAGCTGAGCGGCATTCGGCTCGGCTATTCTGCTCGATACCTCTGTGGTACCAAGCAGAATAGAAAAACAGTCAAAAAAGTTGGGGGGAAAAAATAGAAAACAATTGGGCGGAGCTAGCAGTGACAGCTAGCTCCGCCCAACTGTTTTCCATTGGCCGGGACCAGCTGTCATTCCAATGAGAGCTTGTCGGAGTCGGCGGTGATATGAAAGCCGACTCTGTTAAGCTCTCATCCTAATGACCGAACAGCGTCCGCTGGTTATCCCCCGCTATAGTGGATAGCCCGTACAGCAGCCCTTCGGTTCTACTGAACCGAAGGGGTCCTGGGGCCGAAGCAAGGCCGAAGGATCAGCCGAAGCTACGGCTAGATCCTTCGGCAGCTTTGTGAATAACCCCCTATGTCTCATGCTCCTTGAACCACTCTCTCACAATTTGAGCCCGTTGTATCCTGGCATTGTCATCTTGGAATATGCCCATGCAATTAGGAAAGAAAAATAATTCCATTGATGGATAAACCTGGTAATTCAGTATATTCAGGTAAGCAGCTGACCTCTTTTTGGGGGACATAACATATGAAACAGATAAATCACTGCAGTAATTACCCAAAGGAAGGCTTTTAGTTAATTGCTTAGCTAAATCCAGGCGGTGACTTTTTTTGGCCATGCAGTGTATTTGTCATTTATCAACATTATACAGCCTTTCTCAATCTTTTATTGTTAGCTGAACATCATAAAATGATACCAGTATATTTTCACTGAAAGTATAGATTGTAAATAGTATAGAAAGGTATAGAAAGTATAGATATTTTAGATCTTCTGCTGTCAGAAAATATATATTTTTGTAGGTTTTTTTTGTAGTACTGTATATATTTTTTTAGTATACTTATAAATCAGCAATTTAACATGTGTGGGGTAAAAAAAATGGTGACAACGTGTTCCAGCAGTGAGAGGGCTAAGCAGAAAATAGGGCTTTTCTATGTGGGAAGGCTAATAAAAATACTTTCTGTTTCAGAAAGGGCACCTGCATATTCACACAAAGCATTATGCTCCTGCTTGCCTGATAAAATCGAAAGCTGTAGCATAATCCCTTTCAAAATACCATAACCATTAAACCATCATATCACTTATAGATAGTAATCGGAAAACAACACTCACATGCCACCTGTCTTATATAACATATCATTTCTAAATATGGAGTATTTTTCTTGGCTCGTCATTCATTTCAACAATGTTTAACTATTTGCGCAGGAAGAAAAAAAGCAACAGATAAGAGCCGCTGTGCCTACACGGGCTGGCCTTTTATAAACTTTACCCTTTTACCTGTTGCTGCATACTGAGTAGATATGTATTGACATACAGCATTTGTGTTACAGTTTTCTAGGTGATGATGAATTTTACAAACTTTTAAAGTGCACATTTTCACAGTTATTTAAAACAAATATACTGTACATATTGATTGCTGATACAAGTAATGAAGATGGTGAATACTGTGGGTTATTGTATCACTTTTTCTGGCAAGTAACATATTACTTATCTTGATTACTGTAACATGCAAGAAATGGTTGACATTTTCTTATACCTATAGTAGACTATATTATATTATTATTATTTTTTTTTGTGAACTTTCTTTTTGAAACAGACTTTGCTATTTACATATTTATTTTACTAGTTCCTAATCAGGAAGAAAAAAGAAAAATTAGAAACAATATTGTATGTAATAAAGCTTTTCTGAAGGTTGTATTGTATATTGAATTGGTCTAATGTTCACCAGGTAAAATTAGAGGCCACAATTAAGGGCTCGTGCAAACGTGTGTGTGGTTTTACTTTGGATCCTGTGTATAATCTGTCTGCATTTAATGTTTGTGCTAACGTACAGCACAAATGGACCCTATTGGTTGCTAGGATGCAGGTGGCTCCTGTCACCTAGCGTCCTTGGTGGCTAAGACACAAGCGACTTTTGCTGTTTAGTGTCCTTAGTTGCTAGAAAACAGATGGCTCCTGCCACCTAGCATTTTTGGTTACCAGGATGCAGGCAGCTCCTGCCACCTAGCATTCTTGGCTACCAGGATGCAGGAAGCTCCTACTGCCTAGCACCCTTGGTTGCTAAGACACAGATGACTTTTGCTGCTTAGTGTCCTAATTTGCTAGAACGCAGGTGGCTCCTGCAATCCTTGGTTGCTAGGATGAAGGTGCCCATTCAGAGCCAACATGTAAATGCAGTAGTATGTAATCACATTGCTAATGTTTACATGTCTGTCCTAAGCAGCAAATAGAGTAGGTCTGCTGCTGTCAATCATTAGTGGGGACCTGATGGAGAACTGCAGCAGTGGGCGGGTGCAATAGCTAGTTTGCTATTGGCTATTGCAAATTGAAATAGCCAATAGGAATCTAGCAAGGCATTCCTATGGTGAATTTTTTTTTATTATTATTCTGACGCCAGCCAACGGCCTAGTGTCAGAATAAAAAAGAAAGAGCAGTGTTTCTCTCCTGGGCGGCCGGGAGCGGAAGGCTCCCGGAGCGCCTGGGAGAGTTAGGCTGTCTGGAGTTCAGTGTCCCTGGTTAGCTGGTAACCAGGGACGCTGATCTCTCTGCAAGTGGCCAGAGCCAGCTGTAACATCACGACTGGCTCCGCCCAGCTGTCAGAAGCAGGCTGTCGGCCGGCCAATGGCCAGCTTCGGCTTTCACCTCGGCTCAGTCGAGTCAAAGCATGTGCCTTCGGCTCGACTGAGCCCCCCGGCCGGCATCGGGAGCTGTACGGGCTATAGTGAATAGCACGTACAGCAGCCCTTCGGTTCTACTGAACCAAAGGGGTCCTGGGGCCGAAGCTAGCCGAAGGATCAGCCGAAGGTACGGCTAGATCCTTCGGCTGCTTTGTGAATAGACCCCTATGTATTTATTCACATTTTACAGTAGAAGGTGCCTTAGTATATCTTTTATCCTGAGCAAAACTATCCTCATATGCACAGAAATGAACTGGCCTGATTTATTTTCCAGTCATTCTCTCTAGCTTGATGAAAGAGTATGTGACTGTATGTACAAGAAATGCACCCATATAAGAATTAGACTGCTGCACAAAGCAAACGGCCGGGAGCGGAAGGCTCCCGGAGCGCCTGGGAGAGTTAGGCTGTCTGGAGTTCAGTGTCCCTGGTTAGCTGGTAACCAGGGACGCTGATCTCTCTGCAAGTGGCCAGAGCCAGCTGTAACATCACGACTGGCTCCGCCCAGCTGTCAGAAGCAGGCTGTCGGCCGGCCAATGGCCAGCTTCGGCTTTCACCTCGGCTCAGTCGAGTCAAAGCATGTGCCTTCGGCTCGACTGAGCCCCCCGGCCGGCATCGGGAGCTGTACGGGCTATAGTGAATAGCACGTACAGCAGCCCTTCGGTTCTACTGAACCAAAGGGGTCCTGGGGCCGAAGCTAGCCGAAGGATCAGCCGAAGGTACGGCTAGATCCTTCGGCTGCTTTGTGAATAGACCCCTATGTATTTATTCACATTTTACAGTAGAAGGTGCCTTAGTATATCTTTTATCCTGAGCAAAACTATCCTCATATGCACAGAAATGAACTGGCCTGATTTATTTTCCAGTCATTCTCTCTAGCTTGATGAAAGAGTATGTGACTGTATGTACAAGAAATGCACCCATATAAGAATTAGACTGCTGCACAAAGCAAAATATGACAAGGCAGTCATGTGACAGTTGGTTGTGCAGAGATTGAAAGTGTTTACACCCAATCTGCAGTCTTCATTAGGGTCTCAGACTTCATGATGGAAAATAATGCAGTTTCCATAGTTTTCTACAATACAGAAGAGATAAGCTAAGGTGAGATATTATATGCATGTTAGGTTAAGAAGGAATGTACCTACAATTTCACGGGGCAATCAATCTCTGGAAAAACCTCTACACTTGTATCTCCTCTTCCTTGATCAGCAAAGTTTTCTCATTCAAAACCTCTGCCAACCAGCTGTCTACCTAGCTATTCGAATACCACCAAGCAATACTAATGATTGGCATGCTGCTCCAGTTTTTTCACATCACAGCCTACGTTTAGAAGCCCATTGGTTTTCATATCTGCATGTGTCACAAAAGCACAGTTCAGAAAAGCATTTAAAAGCAATGAGATCCTGCGGCTGGCCAAAGGCAGCTCCATGTAGAAACATCTGGAAAATCCCTTTAAATTAGAACTGCAGCCACAAATAACAAGACATTATATATAAATAGCCCTGTAAAAGATAACGTAACAAAACCATATTTTGCTGCAACAGTCACCTTCAATCCAGAGATTTCACCCACAGAACATTCCGGAAAATTGTTATCTCATACTTTTCCTTTCCTGGCCTATCCTCATGTCAGCATACCCATGGGTCAGCTCCCATGGGTATACTGACATGAGGAGGCCAGGAATACGGAAAATTGTTATCTCATACTTTTCCTTTCCTGGCCTATCCTCATGTCAGCATACCCATGGGTCAGCTCCCATGGGTATACTGACATGAGGAGGCCAGGAATACGGAAAATTGTTATCTCATACTTACCGTAATTTTCCTTTCCTGGCCTATCCTCATGTCAGCATACCAATGGGTCAGCTCCCATGGGTATACTGACATGAAGAGGCCAGGAATACGGAAAATTGTTATCTCATACTTACCGTAATTTTCCTTTCCTGGCCTATCCTCATGTCGGCTTACCCATGGGAGCTGACCCATGGGTATGCTGACATGAGGAAGCCAGGGAAATTGATCTCGTCTCTCTGGTACTCTGCTTTCAGTTCCTATCAGCATGCTTTTTGTCAGCACAAGAACTGATTGGCTCCTTGTACTGCTTCTTCCTCTCACACTCCAGCCCAGATGTACAGGGACTGCAAGAAGCTGATAGCAGGTCAAATCCAGGTACTTACACTGCTTGAATTTAAAGCAGAACTCTGGGTCAACATTTTCTTAACCCTTGCAGTGGGACTACCCCTGCACTACAAGTGTTAAGTGTTCGTTTTTGTCTAGGTTCAAAAATAACAAAGATATACTTACCCAATCCTCGTAGATAGCCTGCTCTTAGACTGGTCACTTCCGACTGTCTCTTCCTCCGCTGCAGCGATGGTATGTTCCTCCGCGTCATCTCGCGTAATACACTGTGGGGGGAATTTATCATAGCAATTGCGAGTGTTTAAACTTGCACGGAATATATTTGACGCACTTTGCACCAGATTTATGTTGCTAGTGTAATGTTGTTCATAACTGAGGAAAAATAGACTCCAGGAAAGAAGAAGACGTGTAACTCCAGGCAAAGGGCTTAACTATCGCTTCTTGAAGAAGTGGTCATGGGGACTTTCTAACCTCCCTGGCGGTATGATTATGCAGGATTTTAGCATGCCAAAGCAGTACATTGTTTTTCATACCGCCAGGGAGGTTAAGCTGCGATTGTTTTGTTAGGTGATGCTCCAGTTTCAGACAGCCGCAGGGCAAGTGCAGATGAAAACAGGCACAAAACACGTGCAATTGGAAAAGTAGTGCAAGCTCTGGTCAAAACAGGCGCACATGTTAAAAAACAGGTTTGCACATTAAAGGAAAAATGATCTAAGAGGCTAAAACTGTTGCAATTGCTTTGATAAATTTCCCCCTGTGTATAGTACATGATGAATGATGAGACCTTAAAACCACTGTAGCAGAGGGGGAAAAAGGCTACAGGGACTGGTCTAAGAGCAAGCCACCTTGGAGGATCGGTGAGCATAACTTTGTTATTTTTTAACCTAGGCAAAAACGAGCACTTAACCTTTGCAGTGGTAGTCCCATTGCAAGAGTTAATAAATTCTTTGCAAAGAGTTCTGCTTTAAAAAATACATTGGGGGGACTTCATAAAAACTGGAGCAGACACAATCTGGAACGGATAGTCATGGCAACCAATCAGCTTCCATCTTTCATTTTTAAAGCTTAACTCAGCAAATTGAAAAGAGAAGCCGATTGGTTACTATGGGCAACTGCTCCAAATTCTGTCTGCTTCAGGGTTGATATCTAGCAAAGCTTCATTCAGCTTTAATTCACTCTCTATATATGCAAGCAATTGGCGACATTAACAATAAATGTGACAGTTTAAATAACCATTTGTGACAGTTGTGCTCTCTTTGGTACATGACACAACAATCCTTAGTCCATGCAGGTCATACTCTACATACAGTGTGATGTTTGGTAATGACAATTTATAAAAGAAAGAGGAACTATCACTTCAATATGCATATGCTGCACAAAGAACTGTTAAGGATGAATGTGATGGTCAACGCCCATAGCAATACATAACTGAGTATAAGTCTCAAAAAGTAACCCATGCTGTGCCCAGCAAATGTAGGTGGCATCATAGACATTTAACCAATTCTACCTACTATAAAGTTAATACACTGACAGATGTTCATAGCTTCTGTGTTGATATAGCTCTGTTGTGTAAACATAATGGTTAACTTGCTGACAAATTTATAAGTGAATATGATCCATTTTTATTTGACAGTGACTTCCTGGCAAAGCTTAAACCATGTGTAATGTGTAAACATTTATTTGGTCAAAAGATAACAAAAATCCCTTTCCCAACTATCCAAGATAAATTCATTTTTATTTACTGTAACAGGATTAAAAGCTTAGTTCACCATGTGAAAAAAATAATAAATAAATGCTCACACAATGATAAAAGAAAAAAATGTGTGCTTATTAATTATTTGCCTTGGGGCCTGCAGAGCATTGCAACCACAATTAGTGGATCTTGATGTTATACACAGGCTTCTGCAGACTCTTCCTCTAGCCCTAGGTCTGTATGAAGGTATGAACCTACTCTTATAGGGCTGGAGGAAGTAATCAAAGGACTACATGTGCAGTAATGTCAATGACCCGAGGGCAGTGCGGACTTGTAGTCTCCCATTCACGGATCCCTGGGAGTGAACGACATGACCATGCAGGTGGAGTCACACACAGCCGTGCCAAATCCAAACCAAAACAGAAGCGTGCACAGAGCTGCACCCTACAATTCAGGTAAGTGAAGGGGCAATTTGAGGGAGGGGGCTGGGAAATGTGACTGCATTTAATTTTACACCCTACGGCCTCATTCACACAAGAAACGGCCAGCACGTACTGCTCCTTGCTGCGTGCACGGCCGTATCGGGCAGCTGCTAGGAAGGACAGGTGCTGCGTGTGATTAGTACGCAGCTCCTGTCCTTCTCTATGGTACTACAGGGCCGTATGCCGCCCTACGCTCACCCCAAGTGCAGGTCCGTACGGGTGCGGGTGTCTCGGCTCGGACGCATTCAGGATCAGACAGAATCACACACAGCACCTGTCCTTCCCGGGAGCTGCCCGATACGGCAGTGCACGCAGCACGGTGCTGTACGTGCCGGCCGTTTTTTCGTGTGAAGGAGGCCTAAATATAAAAGTCAAATGAAACATGATCACAAAGGTGGACTATGCTTTAAATCTAAAGAGTTCTACATATTTTTGTTGTTGTCATGTTTTAAAGAAGAATTTTGAAATATAAACCCTTACACCGGGGCTACCCATGCAACTAAAAGGCTTAACTGCTCATTTTTCTCTAGGGGTGAAAATAAATAAGAAATACTCACCTGATCCCTGGTCCTGCGGCAGGAATGCTTTCCTCTCTTCCCCTCCGCTCTGGCTGTGGTCTGTCCCTCAGCATCTTCATGTCTAATAGACCTGTATTAGACAGCATGACGTCACGGATCCTTAGACCATCAGAGCCCGGGGGAGAAGAGGCTGCAGGGATTGGTCAATCAGCCAGGCAGGACCAAGGATTGGGTAAGTATTTCTTCTTCATTTCTACCCCCTCGACAAAACGAGCACATTAAGGTGGACCTTTACCCCTTTCCCTAAAAATCACATCAGCTTTCAGCTCTGCATGCTGATATAAAAATCATCTTACATTAAATAGTTAAATAAATATATTTTTCTTTATTTGCAATTACAGTTTTTCTACTGCCAGGTCCTCTTAGGCATTAGTGATGTAGCCTGTGCCTAAGTCTTGCATCCTGGGAAGGTTACATCAGCAGAGGATTGCTGAGAACTGCAAAATCTTGCAAGATCTCAGGGAAAGGCATTATATTTCCCCTAAGATGATGTGCATGGTCACATGTCCTAGTCACATGTGCCAGAGTTCCAGGAAGTAAAGAGAGATTAATTAATCTGTAAAAATGGCCACTGTGGGAAGACTGGGGAAGAAAAAAGAAAAATAAGGTATGCAAATAATATCCTGCAAGTAGCCTGCAATTATCGTTAAAGGGTTTCTAAACCCTCCGGTTTTTTTACCTATATCTACTGCTAGCAAGCAGTAGATATAAGCAAGAAGTAAAAAAAAAAAACGCTTTAACTAGGTTTAAACTTACCTCGGTATCGATGCGCGCTCCCGCGCCGAGAATCAGGAACTGCTCGTACGGCCGCAAAGGATCTTGGGGCGGGCGCATGCGCAGTTCCGATTTTCGGCCGGGAGACAATCAGAGACGCAAGGTAAGTCTATGGACGCGTGCAACCGCATGCAGACACCGCTGGATCGGAGGGACAGAGCAGTCAGTGCTGGATCGGAGGGCCGCCGCACAGCTGGAGGGACAGGTGAAAACATCAGGAGAGAAGAAGAAGATCGGAATAAGAGACATCATTTAAGGTAAGTGCTAACATTAACATTGGGGGGGGGGGGATCTCTCTTTATTTTTAATGACACTTTAAGTGTGTGTTTGTAGATTGTCATTATTAAACATTTCTAAAAGGTGACTTTCTTGTCATTTAAAAGATAAGTGCAAACTTTTACCTTTAAAGTTCTACTTTAACCCTTGCAGTGCAGGGGTAGCCTCACTGCAAGGGTTAATGTTTAAAAATCTGCTTTAAATTTAAATAAAGTACTCTGCAGTTTAAATTTTTTTAGACATTGCAAAATAGCACTATCCCTTTGTGCAATGTATTCTGTACAGCAGATCTATTTTAATAAAGGGGAAACAGTACAACTGTAGATAATGGAGTATAAGTTTGTGACAGGAAACTGTAGTATTATGTGCCCCAAAAAAAAACAACAATATCATATGAGAATCAAGAAATACGTTTAACAAGTCACTTATCTGTGCTCAACAAAATGCCCCAATTTGCCCCGGGAGTCTTTCACTGCAGTAAAAATAAATCATGATGGTGTTTTCTTTTGTCCAGTGGGTCCTGATATTTAGATGTATTGTAGAAGGTCCCTGTTATGACTCCACTGGCAGGCAGGTGTAACTTCCAGCCTCAAAAACTTGCCACATACTCCCTGGCAGGACACCGGAGAGAAAGAAGAGGCAAACTACAAGAACTGGAGGAGAGGAGATGCACACTACATAGAGGGTGCTAAAGGCAAGTAAGAAGATCAGTACAGACAGGCACTGGAGGCAGAGATATACACAACAAGGGGAATGGGAGGAGAGCTGTAATACAGGAGGTAGAGGAAAACAGCAATACAGAAGGTTGTTCAAAGCAAAAGATAGCATCAATAAGTATATATACATTATTGCAAAAGTATTGGGGCACTCCTCCAAATCATTGGATTCGGGTGTTCCAATCACCTCCATGGCCACAGGTGTATAAGATCAAGCACCTAGGCATGCAGGCTGCTTCTACAAACATTTGTGAAAGAATGGGTCGCTCTCAGGAGCTCAGTGAATTCAAGCGTGGTACCGTGATAGGTTGCAATAAGTCCATCCGTGAAATTTCCTTGCTACTAAACATTCCACGGTCAACTGTTAGTGGTATTATAACAAAGTGGAAGCAACTGGGAACAACAGGAGCTCAATCACAAAGGGGTAGGCCACATAAAATGAAGAGCACAGTGCGCAGAAGTCGGCAACTGTCTGCAGAGTCAATAGCTACAGACCTCCAAATTTCAGATTGGCACAACAACAATGCGTAGAGAGCTTCATGGAATGGGTTTTCATGGTCGAGCAGCTGCATCCAAGTCTTACATCACCAAGTGCAATGCAAAGGGTCGGATGCAGTGGTGTAAAGCACGCCACCACTGGACTCTAGAGAAGTGGAGACGTAATCTCTCTAGTGGCGAATCATGCTTCTCTGTCTGGCAATTCGATGGACGTGTCTGGGTTTGGCGGTTGCCAGGAGAACGGTACTTCTTGCCTGATTGCATTGTGCCAAGTGTAAAGTTTGGTGGAGGGGGGATTATGGTGTGGGGTTATTTTTCAGGGGTTGATCTTGGCCCCTTAGTTCCAGTGAAGGGAACTCTTAAGGCATCAGCATACCAAGACATTTTGGACAATTTCATGCTCCCAACTTTGTGAAAGAAAGATAAACTTGCTTACTAATGGAATCATGCAGATGAACTTTGTTTCCGAATGCTGCATTTTGTGTAAAGATACAGTGCTACTCAAACACACACATTCATTTCAAATGCAGCACATGCATTTGAGCAGTGACGTGCAGTAAGGTCCATGCTAGATGAGGTATTCCCCCTGCCCACCCCCGCCCCAAACATGGTCACGAGCTATGTGTCGAGGAGGGAGGGAGAAGGGAGGAGACAGGGAGGAGCATCCCTGTCCCTCACTTGCGCGTCACTGGTGAGGCATCGAAATAGATGTCCTCAGTCGGGTTTTTTTCATTTTTTTGTATTGGACAGCTTGGACCAATGGCTCTTTGCCATTGGTCCAACCCATCCACAGAGCTCAAGCCTCTAACACCAAGTAGAGGCTGTTGCAGCTCTGGCTTCACCATGTTAGGTTACAGAAGCAGTGGGAAAGCCCGATACTGTGTAACCTAACATAGCTGTCAAAAGCTGGATGAAGTGCCGCCTGTAATTAACAGTCAGCGCTCCGCCCATGACAGGTTACACAGCGGGGAGGATTTCCCTGCTGTGTAACCTGTTAAAGCCGATTTGAATGGAAGCTTCAAGTGTGAAGCTGACAGCTTTTTCCTCCATAATACTAGGTGAGGCTCTGTCTCAACTGCCTCCCCTGACCATACATCCCTGCATTTGAGTAGTGGTTCACCTGCTTTACGGGACAAAGCAACAGGTTAACATTAAAGCCCTGGTACCCCAGTAGCATATACCCATCTTCGCTCTGCTGCTTCATTTAGATGCAAAGAAAATACCCAATATAGAAACGCACATAAATCCTTCACTCCATGTGACAGTACAGGCGGTTGGGGCTAAAAAGAGAGGCTTTAAAGTGAACCTGATGCTTTCTCCTACATGGGCAAAGCACCGGTTCACTTTAAAGGCTAAGGCCAAGCATAGGGCCTGCATTTGATCTGCTATGGCATGAGAGTGGTGAACTTCTAAAGCAGTAGGTATGAGTTCTAATAGGGCCGTCTATGTCCAAAAATACAAAATGTGTTAAACGCAGCCTCATGGTGGTCATTTGTGTTACCCAATTAAAATGAATTGAAATCTGCACAACGGCAATCAGAGCATGCTTCCAATACAATGTAAATTGTGCAAAAAAACCCAAAACAAAGCCCTACCTGGGGGACCTGAGGAAAGTGGATGTGCAAATACACATAGTTTCTATGTGCACTGCGGAACTGTGGAAATTGATTTCCTAAGAATGATATCTTTTATTCTCCATATCTTATTAATGTGCAGATGTTTAGCATGAAAAGGAAGTAACTTTTGGCAGAGTCCATATTGTAAGAGGAGTTATGAGCAGCTTGAACATACTAAATATGCATGTGAGAAAGAGAGGTTGCACTGGAAAGTAGAATTTGGGGGTCTTATGCATTATTTCTTGCATGGTAATCAAAGCCATAACAATAGCAATGGCACACCTTGCACCTAATATGAGGCCCAGAAAAACTGTAGAAGATAGCAATAGTGTTTGGCAAAAAAATTAACTTAGTTCAGGAACTTCTATAAGATTGTCATAAGAAAGCTATTATTTAGCATTAGGGGAATTGCCTTTAAATGGAGATTAGAGAGGCAGGGGGACCCCTTATGGGATTTACTGTGTGGAACCACTTCACACATATTTAATGGTCTTAGTGGTAATACTTCTGATGATCTCTTCCATAAATGAAAATCACTGGATCTGTCCAAATGTAAAAACTGGTGTAGATCCTCATGATACACACATGTGACAATGGTATCACATGCATAGTGTAGGCATGTAATTATGTTAAACCAGGAATGTCATCACCTCTACCTCCTGACAAGCGCCTTTACGGCATGAATTCCAACTTTTGGATGCCCAATAACATACTATGGCAAAAAAGGGTCAATTTTCCAGATCTTGAGCCAATATTATTATTATTATACAGGATTTATAAAGCGCCAACAATTTGTGCAGCGCTTTACAATAAAGGGAAGACATTACAATCACAATACAAATCAAGACAAGATGGTTAGGAGGGTCCTGCCCCTGAGGGCTTACAATCTAAAAGGGAGGGGGAAGTGATACATGAGGAGGGATCACTAATATTTCATATAAGTAAAGGTACACTCCATTCTAATTTAAAACTTAAAGTGACATTAAACCCTTAGATTTTTTAACATAAACCAATACTGTAATGTGCGCCTTACTGTAATCCATGGTTGTTTCCCTTCTCTTTGCTGCTCTTCCTTTTAAATCCGTATCTCTTCTCATACTGGGCAGAACTTCTGTTTTGCAGCAGACTGCCTTGTCTCTGAAATGGATACATGGGGGTTGATTTACTAACCTAAACACACACACACACCAGGTGTGTGTGATTTTCACACAGCAAAACATATTTATCAACCAAAAAGTCTCTAAAAGCATATTTCCACTAATGCCATATATGGAAAAATCATGCACATGATGCATATATAATGCTGCTTCACAGTTTAGACAAAAATGGTTAGCTCATGCATTTACATTCCTGCATTCATCAACGCAAGCAACACAATGTAGAGCTAATTTACACAACATCACCTTGCAATTCATGCAGGGCTTTGCACAACACACCTGCTGGGTGTGTACACACTACAAAGGTGTTTTCGATTCCTCCCATAGATCATGCTGAGAGGGAACACACTACAGAGGTGTATACACGTTCGTGGTGTGTTTAAAAGGTTAGTAAATCAACCCCATGGTGTCTGTGTGAAGGTTCACAACCTGAGCCAGCACTACAGGAAGAGGCACTCAGCTGCAAAGGGAATTTCTCTCCCAGCATGAGAAGACAGAAGGATTTAAAAGGAAGAGCAGCAAAGAGAAGGGAAACAACCATGGATTACAGTAAGGCACACATTACAGTATTGGTTTATGTTAAAAAATCTGAGGGTTTAATGTCACTTCAAATCTTGAAAAGAATATAGGGAACACAGCCTACTTGTTCAGGGCATTAATTCATGCAAAGGTATAGTGCACCAAATCTACCCCATTTCCTTTTTCCTGGTTATCTGGTGATCTGAGAACTGCCTTCACTCACCTGTTTACAATACAAAAGAAGTATTGCTATTAGGGCTGCACAGATACCTAGTACAGTACTCGGTACAAGTACGAGTACATGTACCGATACTTTTGAGCTCCAAGACTAGACTAGAGGAAGATTAAAAAATTAGGAGGCAGCTGTCATTTGTAAGGAGCACACGGAGCTCCTGGGATTTGTACATCTCGGTTTTAATATACGATTTTGTTTTTATACATATAAATAAATTGATGCACAGATACCAGTTTTGCGAGTACGAGTACTGGTACTTGCCGAGTACTTACAAGTACGAGTACTGATACATTTTTGTTTCTTGTCATGTGACAGTTTTTCTAAAACAATACAGACTAATGATTTTAGGACAGTGGTGGAGCGCTAGAGCCAGGTCCCAACTGCAACCGCTGTAACCCTGGTAGTTCTCATGAAAATGCCAAGTATCTGCACTGGTACTCGAAAAGGATCTGTGCATCTCTAATTGCTATACAATTCCACTACAGGTACCTTGCTGTTGCTTGCATGCAAAACACCTAATACACTACCGGTCAAAAGTTTTAGAACACCTCCATTTTTTATTGAAATTTATGCTGTTTAATATCTCAATGTAAAATAAAGCACAGACCAGATAAACAACTGGACATCTAAAAGAAATCATGGAATCGTATTATTTAACAAAATGTAACCAAAATGTTTGACTCATCAAAGTAGCCACCTTTTGCAGATATAACAGCCGAACACACTTGTGGCATTCTTTCTTCAACGGAAAGCAAATATTGTTCGGAAAGTTCTTCCCAAAACTATAGCAGAAGTTCCCACAAATGTGTTGCACTTGTAGGTTGCTTTGCTTTCACCCTTCTGTCCATTTAATCCCAAACCAGCTCAATGGGGGTTAAGTCTGCAGACTGTGCTGGCCATTCCATGATTTGAAGCCTACCGTCTTGATCTTTTCTTCTAAGGTAGTTCTGACACAGCCTTGATGTATGATATCATGATGTAGGATGAACCGCTGACCAACTAGGCCAAAGGGTATTGCATGGCGTTGCAAAATGCTGTGGTAGTAGTTTTGGTTCAGGGTGCCACTCACTGTTCAAGTCGCTGACTCTGGATCCAGCAAAAGAGCCCCAGACCATCATGCTTCCTCCTTCATGTTTGACAGTTGGTGTCACACACTGAGGAATCATCCTTCCACCTACTTGATGGTGTACAAAAACCCTGCGTGATAAACCCAAGATCTCAAATTTTGAATCATCGCTCCATAAGACCTAAGCCCAACCTTTAGTATTCAACTGGCGGTGCTTCATGGCCCAGGCAAGCCTCTTTTTTTTATTTTTCCATCTTAGGAATGCCTTTCTTACTGCCACTCGACCTGTCAAACCTGAAGCTTGAACTCTTCTCTTCACAGTTGAAACTGAGACTTGCTTACTATGATCAATATTAAGCTGTGCTTGAAGCTGTTGTGTTGTGGGCTGCCTGTCACGCAAGCTGTTGACTCTCAGAAACTTGTCTTCTGATTCTGTTGTGGCTTTGGGTCTGCCAGACCTCTTCCTGTCAGAGTTTCCTCCAGTTTCCAAGTGCCTTTTGATGGTGTAGGAAACTGTTGTATAACTGTGAAATATAAATTATTTTTCAGTTTTTGTGAACCTAAACTTCTTTTCACCTCTGGGAGTTTACTGCTTACCTTTATACCATTTCAGGTTATTCACTGGACTTGACCTGCTTACATTTCAATAAAAACGGGGGTGTGATTAAACTTTTGATAAGTGGGGTCCCATACACTGAAACTATACTTGACTATATCTAGAATGTAGGTTTAGTTAAACATAAAGATATGGAAAAGTTCATAGGAGGACTGGGAACTTATATCCTTGGTGGCAAACACAATCAACAGACCCTTTTACAGAAGGCTTTGACTACATGTGTGAAAGGAAGGGCTCCCCTTGTGGCTGGGTTGTTAAGCCTGTTTCCTTCCTGGGGAGCCCAAAACAACAGCTTTTTAGTGGCATTGAGACAAAGCTCCAACCTTGCCCTGCTGATTCCACAACACTCTCAGGTTCCATATCTTTGGCACTAGGCCTAGGCAGGGGTTCTTACTTCGGTCCCTGGTAGTGTCACCTCTCACACCTGAGGCCCATGCAATGTGAGGGCCCGGGTGGTGGGAAGATGTGGCACTGCCACAGACTGATCCGCCTTCACCCAATCACCACTGTTTCCCAGGTATAGGCCACCCACCGATCACTGGAATGAAAAGACTCAGTCCATCTTATGCTTGAACTTCTAAAGCAAAACAGTCCATTTTTAGAATTGTTTCATTGCCATGGCCAGTCCACTTTCAGACTTCTGTCCACCGGAGGGTGTTGTCTCAAAGAGTTTCCAGCTACACTGGCTAGACCCACTTGGGGAAGGAACAGTGGCATCCCCTCTGGGAGAAACACAGAAGCATTGGGTAACTACATTTTCATTCTGTTGCCCTGTCTATCGCAAGAAGGCTCACTGCTCACTAGCTTGGCTCCCTTTACCAAAAGGGACCCACAGCAGACTCCTCCCAGAGGAAAACCTAGGATACTACACTCCTACACTCCCAGAACAAAGCATCAGGGCCTTAAATGTGGCCATACCAATGTTCAAATATACCAATGGAGCTTAAATGTACTGTAGGGGTCAGCTCCAAACATGTAGCTTGAAGAGGGGTAGTCCAAACTTTAAAATGCATTTAAAGGCTCCCTGCAATTTTTTGTCTGTGTTGCATCAAATACAAAACAAAAGGGATTATCTCCCAGGAGGTCTGCATCAGCACAGTCCAATACAATACACTGTGAGACAATTAGGGTCTATTTAGACCTGCTGGCTGTCCCAGCACAGCCTGCATGTAGTTTCTCTTTCTAAAGGTGCCCATACACTGCACGATTCTCGTACGAGAATCGCGGGAAATCCCGCATTCGTACGAGAATCGTGCAGTGTATGGAAGGCGTGCGACCGTTTCTACTGTACGGTCCCACGTCTTCCGTCGAACCAGCATGCTAGAAAACCCGCCGGGAATCGTACGATTCTCGGCGAGTTAGTGGCCTGCTGGTTCGACAACTGCCGAACGGGCCGGTGTGCGCACGCGCACACTGCCCATTTGCAGTCATTGTAAGCCTGCCCCTCATTACAGTCATCTTAAGCCCGCCCCTTAGGGGGGCGGGCTTGTGATGATCGAGAGTACGATCTGCCTGTCCAAGATGGGCAGATCGTACGTTTTTTTAATCACTTTACAACCATCGCAAGACTAAGGTCTTGCGATGGTTGTAAAGTGTATGGCCACCTTAAAGGTGCCCGCACACCTTAAAATTTATCTGCAGATTTTCTGCGGTCAGATGGAAAAAGTGCAACAGATTGGCCCAGGTGGAGATTACTCCATCCACACAGTTTAATGTAGATGGAGGAATCTGTTGCACCTTTTCCATCTGACCACAGAAAATCTGCAGATAATTGTAAGGTGTGTGGGCATCTTTATGCACCACACACTGCTACCCCAGAGAAGACTTAAAGTGTATTTCCAAAGCTAAAAATTTAAGCCGAAATTGAAAAACAATTTAGCCAAAATCCTATTCACAAAGCATATCCAAAAATACTTTTTAAAAACATATTTGTTACCATTTAGATGTGTTTGAGTTGCAGGCCTTCGCAAGCTTCTCTCTCAATTTCAGTAACAGGAAACACTGCCTGTCCTAATAGAAAGACTTAGGACAGACTGAACTCCCCCTCATTAACATTAACCCCATCTACAACACTTCCCATGGAACCAGATCAAATCTTTTTCATAGTACCAATTATTGAAAATTCTGTGGAATATACAGCACAGTAAATATAGAAAATGGAATGGAATAGGCAATGCACAGCACAGCATGCAGAATGAGTATAATGTGGACAGGGGTGTGGAATTCCAATTGCCCGACGCCCGGGACAGGCAGTTTCGGGCGCCGGGCGAGTAGTTTCTTTCTACATTTAGCCCAGCTGCGGGCAAGCAGCACGTCTAAATGTAGTGTGGGAGTGTAACAACCACCCCGGAGGTTGACTGTTCCCAGGACCGCAGCTGCGGTTAAGGATCTCTCCTTAAAGGACGGGTATCAGATTGTAGCTCTCCTCTTTAGCCGAGTATGTTTTTAGGCGAGGAGGGAGCTACTCAACATCATGCCCCGTATTGCAGCACTAATACCCTGTGGGATGTCTGTAGGGTAGTGTGGAACACAGTTCGGCAGTTCAATTGGGTAGTAGTTGTAACAGCTGACAAGATAACAATTAGCAGTTCATACGGTATGAGTATTGCATAGCAGACCAATAAGTAACAGCTTACAAGATATTAGTTAGTGGTTCATTAGGTATGAGTTATTGCATAGCAGACCAATAAGTATGAGTTGTAACACAGTAGTTTAACTAGATGCGAGTTATAACAGCTGACAAGATCTTTAACTAGTAGATCAAAGGTATAGGAGTTGAAAGACAGTAATTCAGTTGGCAGGAGTTGTAACAGCTCCCAGGGAAACAATTAGCACTTCAATATAGAGATGAGGTATCACAGCACACAGCATATCAGGCTGCTGGTCAAATAGTTAGGAGCCTCGAGGTTTTAGCAGGTCAATGATTCTGGCCGAAGCCTGGTACTTGCACTTGTGCTGTCCCCAGGATGGGGGAGCGACGGTTCCCTGGTGAGATGCTTCCGTGGATCCTTGTTTGAGGCAGGAAAGGTTTGCTTTGATCAGCGTCCTGCTTCCAAAATAGTGGGACGCCGATCAAACAGTGGCCCACGGCTTTATGGCTGCGGACCGAGTGAGGGGGCGGAGTCTCGCGGTGCGCCTGCGCAGTGATGCCGCCGGACCCCGTCTGAGAGTGGGCGGCGCCATACGGCGCGCCTGCGCACTAGCGCGAACGGCGCTCGGACCCGGCTGAGACGGAACACGTATGTTACAGGGAGCCGTTTCATACAAGTGATCTTGAGCGGCTCTACAGCCGTCCAAAACCACTTGTAACGAGCCTGAATCTCACTCCCCCTCCCCTCTCCTCTCTATCTATCTATCTATCTCCGGCGGCCGGACGTGAACCGCTCCCGGCTGTCTCTCTCTCTGCACCTGGGCTTCCTTTTTGCCGCGGCCTTCGATGTCCCCCCCTCTTGTGGGGGATCCATGACCACGACAAATTAGGTTAGAGAGCACGGAGCAAGGCAGAGGACGCTTTTCGGCTTTGCTTCGTGTGAATGGTGACACAGGAATGCAGCCTTCCTGTCACAGGAGAACGAGCACAGTGCTGTGCTAGAACTCCTGTGTTGGAGGTGACAGGGTCAATAAAGAGAACCTGTCACCTCCAAAATCTATCATACAAGGGTTTGTTAACCCTTGTGTGATAGCAATAAAGTCAAGTGAATAAAAAAAAAGTAAAAAATAAAATATATAACATTTAAAAATGTAACTACATAAAAATGGGAAAAATACAAAGGCGATAAAGTAAAAAACAATAAAAATAAAAAATATTATAAAGCAAAAATAAAAAAAGTTAAATAAAATCTAAAAAATTGAAACCAACCCCTATCATCTGCATGCGAATAAATGCATGCATGGGGCATTGTGTGTGTGTGTGTGCGCAGAGTGGGCGATCCGTTACCGCATGTCAATCATGCACAAAACCGTGTGGATGTCACAGAATCGCACACCACCGCCAATCGTGCTGGCAGTGCCATTATTGTCTAATGGCACCCCAGTAGCGCCAGGCAGATTGCGCAGTTTCCCACCGCAATATTGCCCATGCATTCGCACATAATCGCGTTTGAAAACGCAGCACGGTGTGTGTCTTGAAAAAAGGTACATGTATCTTTTTTCAGCGATTACCACGCGGATATAACTCCATTGAAATCAAGGGGGCCGCCCAAGTCTGCACCCGCCCCAAAGGGTAAATTCACTTTCCCAAGTAATTTGGGAAAATGGAATTACCTGCACAAATCTGGTCCCCTCTCCCCCCGCTATACTTACCTTTCAGGGAACGGTCCTTCCCACCCGCCAGTATGTGTGTACTATCTGTACCTGTGCCATGTATTCTGAATTTCGCTCGCAAAATTCAAGCACTCGTTGGTCAGCGCACTAACCTGATGGCACTGACCAATGAGAAGCTCTTCTTGGCACTGCTAAATACTGTTTTGGTTAAATTTTTATTTTTTTGCATCAGGACAAGTAAATTTCCATGAGGGACAAGTAGATCGGGCCCCCGCTTTAGTCCTTGGACAAGTAGATGTATAGCACAACAACTACAGGAGATTAGGAAACATCAACTACATGTTGCCAACTCTACCAGTGAGTGCCATTGCAGATCACTGCTCTACAATCCCTGCATGCATTCGCAGCCAGAATAAAAGAAAGTAACCCTGCTACTCTGCTTACTGGCTGCAGAATTTGATGACTGATGGCAATAGTGAAAAAGCAGCGTAGAATTATAAGAAGGCTGGAGTCTTCAGAGCACTGCCTACCAACGGCCACAGTATCTAAGGCCTGACAATCGCAGATGAGCTAGGCAGCCGGGCATGTCACAACTCTGATTATCAAGTCCATGCAATGCTGCACGGAGCTATCTAGAGCACAATCTGCAAGCAGAGAAGCCATTTGTAGATTGGGGGATTGGAGCTTTGACAGCTGGCAGCACTCTCATTTTTAGTGGCTGCTGGCTGTCACAGTTCTAAACTTGAGCAGTGGGCAGATGGGTTGGTATATCATGGAATGCCCACTGAGACTTCGAGGCCCTGGACAATTGCCCAGTTTGCTCACCTCCATACGCCAGCCCTGGCTGGCAGCCCATTCAGAATTTGCTACCTTAACACAATGCACCACAACATGACAAAATGAATGTTAATGCACTGTATCAGACTGCACAGATGTAAATGGGGCCCAAAGGTTTTGGCCCAGTAGTACATGAACAGAGAGATAATATTTTACAAAGCACAGCTGTCAGGAAACAGACACTGCTGCTGCACATGCAAGGAGTTGTAAAAGCAAACCTGTGAGGGCAGATCTTCCTTCAGGACTCAAATCTATGGGAGTTGCTTTTGCTAACTTGTTTTTAGATGTCCTCATCCTGATTCTGGTTCCAGTGAGTCACTGACCTAGAACAGGTATATGGGAGTTTAAACAACACTAGCTGCATGCTTGTTCCAGGTCAGTGATTCAGCATGAAAGGCATGGTGTCTGCAGTATATTCTACCCTGAGAGGTTCATTGTGACACCAAACGTCAACCAAAACCTTTTATTTTGGATAGAGTTTAGAATACAGGAAGCTTGTAACTATATATAAGCCCTTTGTAGCACTCATGTCAACAGAACTAACCTTCAGAAATTAAATAGAACTTGTATTTGCTTTCAGTGCATCTATGACAGATGGCACCCATCAGACATGCCTGTGTTTAGCTGTCATGATTGGCATTGTTTGCAAACATCGATTGCTATCACACACAGGAGAGGAAGTAACAGACATCAGGGCTTCCCTTTAATGTTAAAAAGTCTTGCACAGGAGCAGGAGGCAGTTACAATTTGAGCCTGGAAGAAAGAAGGTTTAACTTTAGATTGCAGAAGGGGTTCTTTATGTTAGAGCAGTAAAAATATGGAACTCCCTTCCTCAGGCAGTGGTACTAGCTTAGAGAAAAAAATGTGCTTTTATTATTTTCTTAAATTTCCATTGAATTCAGTAAAGCATTCCAACCATGATCAGTGGATCACGGGTGTAATGCTCTGGCTCCTGCAGATTCTTCCTCTCATCCCTGTCTGTACCTCGGTATGGACATTCATTAACATGTACACCGTGCTTTGATTCCGTGGAGAACTACAAGCCCCTCTGCCGCGGTGGCAGATGAGAATTTCAGTTTCTTCATTCACTGAGCCTGTGAAAGGACCTGTGAATGGATGATGTGGCTTAATGAGCGGAGAAGAACCCCACGGAGAGAAGTTCCCCTTACGATTTAGGTAAGTGGAGAAGGGGGTGTAGCAATATCTCCATGCTTTATGTTACACCCTGAATTTGGGGTGTAACATGAAACAGGGTATAAAATGGTATAAAATGTAAACTTAACCTTTAAATTATTAGATGTCTTCCTCAGGGAGCATAGTATACACTGTGCTGGGGATTGTTATGAGACTCAAAATCACCCACACACAGGCTGCACTGGAGGGGCCTGTGTCTAGGGTTGCCACCTTTTCTTCATGTGAAACCCGAACACTCTAGCGACACACGAACATTTTTTTGGGAGAATGAGACATGGCTTAGTCATATGTAAATAGTGCCACCCATTCATATGTAAATATCACAGTTGAGGCTATTTTCAGTGGGGGGGCCAGTAGCCCCTATCTTAATTTTGGTTGCCCCTGCCTGCTTGATATCTTGTGTCCGGGTTTCTGCTGCCATGAAACCCGAACACAGCATTCAAAACCCGGACTGTCCAGGTGAATCCTGGACAGGTGGCAACCCTACCTGTGTCTTTTCTGAAACATATAAATTATGTAAGTATATACACTGCCTGGCCATAAAAAAAGAGAATACTTAGCTAAGCAAATAGGCAAGAGCAGGGGTGGGCAACTCCGGCCCTTCAGCTGTGCTTTAACTACAAATCCCAACATGCCTCTGCCTCTGCGAGTCACACCTGTAACTGTCAGTCTTGCAATGCCGTGTGGGACTTGTAGTTCCACAACAGCTGGAAGGCCGGAGTTGCCCACCCCTGGGCAAGAGCCTTCCGCTGGATAAGCGTTATGATCTGAGGTTGCTTCAGTTGGTCAGGTCCCCACAAAATGAGGTCAGCTGCCTACCTAGTATACTGAATGACCAGGTTTATCCATCATTGTATTTTTCTTCTCTGATGGCACGGCCATATTCCAAGATGACAATGCCAGTATTCACCTGGCTCAAATTGTAAAAGAGTGGTTCAGGGAGCATGAGGCATCATTTTCTTAAATGGATTGTCCACAACAGGGTCCAGACCTTAATCTTGACCTGGACATTCTATGACCTGCGGGCCGTAACTGGCCCTTGCTTTGTGGCCGTTTGACGGACCGATCACCGGCCTGCATGCAATTATGGCTGTCTGACAGTGGATGCACCGGCCTCCAATGTACTATGCGATTAATGCACAGTACTGCGTAACACACTTACTGCGTGTTAACAGTGCAGAAGGTGTGTTACATTGCCATTCATTTGAATGGCAACCGAAACACACCTCCCCCCTGAATATGATTGACTGTGCCACAACGCACTGTACTGCAATACCATGTGTTGCTGTGCGACTGAAAAATATAGTGCATGCACTACTTTCGGTATTCCGGCACCGTGCGTTGTGGTCGATCACATTGCAGCTAGGACGTGCGTTTGGGGTGCTATTCAAATGAATGGCAATGCAATACACCTGCCACACTATAATGCAAGGTAGGTGCGTTGTGCGGTACCGTGCGTTAATCATATGAGAAACTGGGACTGCTGTGGAGGGATGGACCAATAGGCCCTTTTGGTTCGGCCCTCCACAACAGTCCCAGTTTCTCATGTGGCACCTTAAAAAAATGAATTGCCAACCCCATTGAGAATCTTTGAGATGTGCTGGAGAAGACTTTACGCAGTGGTCTGACTCTCCCCTCATCACTACAAGATCTTGGTGAAAAATGAATGCAACTCTGGATGGAAATAAATGTTGTGACATCGCATAAGCTTATCAAAAGCAGTGGCGTCACAAGGGGGGTGCGGCCCACACTGGGTGACACCATCAGTAGGAGTGTAACCGAAAACAATGACAGTCATTTTAGTGTCACACCCTCTGAAAAGTTAGGCACTCTGTCGTAGACTAAGAGCACGATAGCTGCATGAGAGAGGAGGGGACCCGGTGAGATACCTTATACTGCTGGACGAACTTCCCCTCCTCTCCTTGCCGGCGTCCATCACCAACATAGCTGCTGGCAGTGGAGTGCCATTGAGATAATTACCCACACGTATTATGCATACATGTAAAGACATACACGCCAGGTGACACCCAGCGGCCGCACCGTGTGACACCCGGCCTGGTGACACCGCTGCTCCCCAATAGGAACCTAGATTAACAAAAACCTGACACAGCCTCTAAGCTTTCCTTCCTGTATTCAAAACTCTATCCAACATAAAAGTTGGGTGTCACAGGTAACCCCCTCAGGGTAGAATATATTGATTTGTGAGTGCAGACACTACGCCTATCATCATGATCCTGGATAAGTTTTATTGACCTGGAACATGCATGCAGCTGGCTAGCTAATGACGTCATGCGTACATGGATGTACGCACCGGGTGACAAACTGGCTTGGTGTCACTGTGTCAAAAGTATGCTATGGTGAATGAGTGCCATAATCAAAGCTAAAGGCGGTCTAATGTAGGGCTGCAACCAACTAATCATATAATCAATAATGAGAACAGAGGGAGATTTCCTCTGACCGGCAGTGCTCCAAGGGAATATGGAGCTGGCTTCCCGGGCAATCAGGAAGCCGGGCCTGCGGGTAATGACTCGTGACCTGGCTTTCTGATTGGCCGGGAGGCCGGTTCCATGCGGTTCGGCTGGCTCGATGCTGATCGGCTGGGAAGCTGGCTTCCCAGCCAATCAGCATTGAGCTGGCCAAACAGCATGGAGCTGGCTTGCTGGCCAATCAGGAAACCAGGCCGTGGGTAATGACCCACTTCCCGGCTTTCTGATTGGCCAATTAGCATCAAGCCTGCCAAACAGCCGACTTGATACTGATTGGCTAGGAATCCGGCTTCCCGGCCAAACAGTATGGATCAAGCTTCCCGGGCAATCAAGAAGCAGGGCAGTTAGGGTTGCCACCTTTATTTCAAGCAAGACTCGAATACTCTAGCAACGCGAGGACATTTTTTTGGGATAATGAGACATGGCGTGTTCATATGTAAATAGTGCCACCGATTCATATGTAAATATCACAGTTGAGACTATTTTCAGTGGGGGGCCAGTAGCCCCTATCCTAATTTTGGTTGCCTCTGTCTGCCTGACATCTTGTGCCCGGGTTTCTGCTGCCATGAAACCCGGACACAGCATTAAAAACCCGGACTGTCCGGGCGAATCCTGGACAGGTGGCAAACCTATAGGCAGTGGGTAATAACACGCAGGGCCGGCCTTAGGCCTTTAGGCGCCCTGTGCGAGAAAGCTTTACAGTGCCCCTCAGTGACCACACCCCTCCGTGACCACACCCCTTCAGTGGCCACACTAATTTCCCCAATATCCGCACCATTTAAAGACTTCCATTTTGTTAAGCCCCAAAGAAACATTAAAAACTATGATATAAATAAAACTTTTTGTTCACTTTTTTAAAATTATTTTTTATTATTTTTTTTAAAATAGAAAAAGAAATGGAGGACACAGAGTCCTCAATTTCTTTTTCTGCAGCCTCTGTTCTAAATGAATGGAAAGCACTCAGTAGAGAGGCTTCCCATTCATTCAGACACTGGTGATGGTAAAATATTTACTATCACCAGTTTATGAATGGGGAGAAGCCTCTATAGTGAGTGCTACTCCCAATTCAGAAATGAATGAATGTACAGGATGTGATGTAGATCACATCCTGTTCATTCATAACTGGGGACACATAGTACTATGTGTCCCCAGTTATTTACAAACACTGGAGTGATCAGCCGATCACTCCCGTGTTTGTTCTGCACAGAGGATCGGTAAATATCACTGATATGTACCGATCCTTCGCTGCTCGGCCACGCACAGAGCTGCTGTCATCCTGAAACTGACAGGATGACAGCAGCTCCGCCTTTCTCACCGCTCGGTCGTCCTGAAAGCTGAGGCTTCTCTCCTCCCTACCGCTCTGCCATCCTGACAGCAGGCAGCGCTCCCTCGTGCGCCCCCCCACCCCTGAAGGGGGGGGGGCGCACGAGGGAGCGCTGTCATATCGGATGGCCAGCGCCCAGCGGTGAGGGGGAGAGAAGCCGCCCCGACCCCCCCACAGGCTTCAGCAGACAGTTTCTCCTCAGACACCCGGTGCCTCAGCCCATACAGGCAGCGGGGATCCGTGGACATCCCTGAAGGGGGGGAAGGGTGGGGTGGAGGAGGGAGCGCTGTCATGTCAGATGGCCAAACGGTGAGGAGGAGAGAAGCCGCAGGCTGTGCTGCCCCGAGGACGAGCTGTGTCGACCGCCTGGCTCCCTTGTTGCCATGGCACCCTGTGCGGCCGCACTGCTCGAACACCCCAAAGGCCCGCCCTCATAACACGCTGCCGGCCTCCTGATTGCCCGGAAGTACCGGTATCGGCGAGTACTGAAATATAAATATCGGTACTCATACTCGATACCAAAAATACGGTATCGGTGCATCCCCAGTATTTGTTTATTTTTTTTATCTGATTAATTTAAAATATAATCAGCTAACTAATCGATTATGAAAATAATAATTAGTTGCAGTCGTAGCCTAATGAAATATTACAGTGTGACACTTTTTTTCCCCCCCTCATGTCCGCAGAACTGACCTTCACAAATGAAACTAATGGCATTGCCCAGTGCATGTATGAGAAATGGCAACCACTAAGCACAGCCGTGTGTAGCTGTCACTATTTGCTTTGTGCTCCAGATCCGGCAGGCTGGAGAGATCCAGGGCCGTAGTTTAGCAGTGGCTGTGTGTGCTATCACACACACACACACAGGAGAGGAAGTAACAGACATCACGGCTTCTCTGTAATGTTCATACAGCCTTGTACAGGAGCAGGAGGCTGTCAGCACAGAAGAAAGGGAAGATCTTCCACATGAGAAGGGGGGAATGGCTGGCTCACCCCACTAGAAAGGCCAATCTGGAAAGGATATGCTGGAGATTTGGATGTAAGCGGGAACACAGCTGTCCCTGAAGACTGCATAGGGGAACGGATCTAGTGTTTACACGGCTCCCTGCCTGGGATTTTCTCGTCGGATTCCTCGCCGGATTCCGTTCTCCATGTATTCCCGAGTCTTCGTTATCCTTGGGAATAAGGAGGCTTTTTCTGCGGAGCTCTGTCCTCCACCCTGCGAGCGGCAATGATTTTATGTGAAGGGTGCTAAAGAGAGAGAGAGGAAAAAAGGAAGCACATTGTAGTGAGTGCCATTGCAGCACAGCGGAGAGGAGATCTCCTCCTGCAACATGTTGGCGACAGGGATCGACGGGCATCGTGTTGGCAAAAGCGCCTGATTTCCCCAGTACCATGCCCACTCCTTGAAGGGAATCCTGCTCGCCCTGAATAATACAGATCCATTCAATGATCACCTACTGCTAGCTGGGGCTGCTGGTGATGCCTGTCATAGCTGGATTGTCCCTCCTGGTCAATACACATTGGGATCCCTCATCTTAAAGTGGAGATTTACAGCTCGATTCCTGAAATCAGTCATTGAACCCCCACTTCTCTCCCCATCCCCTGTACATACATGAACCAGGCCTCAGTCAGGAGCATCCTTGGAATCCATCAACACATAGACTTGAATTGCCCCCATCCCTGCACACACGCACACATCAAGACTCCGCAGGATTGCAGTGTTACTTTTTGTTTTTTAATTTAATATACTTTTCCTATTTATTTTTTTTAAACGGATACTGTGTTTTTTTGTTTTTGTTTTGTTTATTTTGACCTGTGTTTCTTGGCTGGGTTGATCGTTTGACCTACAACTTCACCATGGCGGACCTAGAGGCGGTTTTGGCTGATGTCAGCTACCTGATGGCAATGGAGAAGAGTAAATCCACTCCTGCAGCCAGGGCCAGTAAGAAGATCATACTGCCTGAACCCAGGTAAAAAGAGTAATATAGGCCTTACTCCAGGGCTGGTGGCTTGCTTTTGTCGGTGACACGTGTTGAGTTTGTGTTTTTTTTACCTTTAAGGGCTCATTCACATGGGGGGGGTTTAAACGCTGCGTACAACACTTACGTCTGCGGATGCACGGCCCCATACACACAGCTGTGTCTGGGGTTGTGTTTTTGCATTGTGTACAGATGTGCACAAAATGGAACAGAGCTGCGTCCGGGGTGGCAAAGTGCGTTTTTTTTTAATGCATGTGAAGGTTCTGGTGCTTAGGGATTGCACACAGTGCCAGAACAAAATTGTATGCATAAAAACGCATACGGACCAAATGCATTCATATACGCGTCTACAAAGATGCGTGAAGTACGCATGATATTCCGTGCTTGCATTCCTTCTATGCCCGTGTGCATGAGCCCTGATGGTCACCATACACATTACAATATGATTGTATGATCTCTGTTAGATCGACCAACATTAACCAGCATTTATGCTGCTTAAGATTGATCTTATTTTAACAAGTGAGATGAGCCTGATTGGATAGGTTAGGTAGGGCCTCGTACTGCATACTTTTGATAGATCTAGAGTTGATTGAACAGAGATTGTAACGTGTATAGGAAGTCATAAGCTCATCACACACATGTTACAATCTCATTTTATAATCTCCTTTTTAGATCTGCCAACAAGTAAGAATCATGTCTGATTGGATAGATGAGGTAGGGCCTCATTTTGCATCATTTTGGTAGATCTAAAGTTGATTAAACAGAGTTTGTACAGTCAGATTGCAATGTGTACGGTGAGTCTAAGAGTCACCACACACATTACAATCAACTTTAGATTTACCAAAACTAATATGAGTACCAACTAGGGATGCGCCCATACTAGTATCGGTGTCGATGCTGAGTATTTGTGCGAGTACTCCTATTCGCCCAAATGCTCCGATGCCTAGCACGATACTTCCGATATCAGGAAGCCGGGCAGCGTGCAATGATGCACTGGCCAGCTTCCTGATTGGCCGGGAAGCCGGCTTCCTGCTCCCTCGTCACCTCCATGACGAGGTACAATGGAGCCGGCTTCCCAGCCAATCAGGAAGCCGGGCGCCGTGTCATTGCACAGCACTTGGCTTCCTGATGGCCAGAAAGCTGGCTCCATGCTCTCTTGTCATCTAGTGACGAGAAGCATGGGGACAGCTTCCCTGCCAATCGGGAAGCCAGGTGGCAAGTCTTTACACGCTGCCCGGCTTCCCTGCTAATCAGGAAGCCAGGTGGCGAGTCATGACACGCCGCCTGGCTTCCTGAATGGGACTTCCGGTACTCAGTATTCGGTACTGGCGAGTACCGAAAAAAAACAATATCGGTACTCTTATTCGATACCGAAAAACCGGTATCGGTGCATCCCTAGTACCAACCTAATCAATCTGCATCCAATCAGACAGGCCCTGGCACTACATAGTTGTTGGTAGATCTAAAGGAGATTGTACAATCGGATTGTAACGTGCATGATTTCTCCAGTATTTTTTCTGCAGTGAATGTATTGGGCCTCATTGATGGCTCTTAAGGAAGAATTTGCGGAGTACCTGTTGCCCGTGGCAAACAATATGATTTTACTGTTCATGCTCCCTGATTGCAGGAGGAAAACAGAGAATGGGACAATTCTTGCACCAGATACTAATGTCAGATTGATCCAATATAGCGTGCAGACACATTTGGATTTCTTGTGCTCAATATTTTCTTGTACTCCGTCCGACCTTTAGGGCCGATTCACACCAGATACGTTGGGGCTGCGCTGGCCATTATTTTCAATTTGTCTTGTCATGGACGGAATCAGTTCAAACCACTGCGTTGCGATGGGAATGCGGTGGTTGCACTTAAAGCAAGTATGACATGCTGTACTTTTTTCAGTGCACCGGGATGTAACGTAGTACAACTGCCCTGCTGTGCCTGTAGAGCTGAATGAAATGTCACTTGTGACATTTCAATAAAGTTGTACCCAAAAAAAAGCAAAAAAGAACACAGTGTGATGCTGGGATCAGCGCTTCGGCACTGTGTCGGGGTACCGCACACCAGACGCTGTGCAGTTAGCGCAATGTCTGGTGTGAATGGGCCCTTGGGTTGACTGAGACTTTAGCTTCACTGTTATGTACCAATTCTAAAGGACGATCAACACCATGTTTGGAAGAAATAAATTTGTCTTAGTCCTGGTTCACACTTGTGCAATTTGATTTGTAGTGTGACAATGCACAACAAATAGAATCTTATCATTTTCTGTAGGGCCGTTTACACCTGTGCAGTCTGATGTGCTTCGGCTGTAGCGTGACAATGCACAACAAATAGAATCCCATTATTTTCTGTAGGGCCGTTTACATCTGTGCAGTCTGATGTGCTTCGGCTGTAGCGTGACAATGCACAACAAAAGGAATCTCATTATTTTCTGTAGGGCCTGTTCACACCTGTGCAGTCTGATGTGCTTTGGCTGTAGCGTGACAATGCACAACTAAAGGAATCCCATTATTTTCTGTAGGGCCTGTTCACAACTGCGAAATCTGATGTGCTTCGGCTGTAGCGTGACAATGCACAACAAAAGGAATCCCATTATTTTCTGTAGGGCCTGTTCACAACTGCGAAATCTGATGTGCTTCGGCTGTAGCGTGACAATGCACAACAAAAGGAATCCCATTATTTTCTGTAGGGCCCGTTCACACCTGTGCAGTCTGATGTACATCAGCTGTAGCGTGACATTGCATGACAAAAGGAATCCCATTATTTTCTCTGTTCACACCTATGCATTATGCCGCATTGCAAATTGGGAAAAGATAGGGCCGTTGGAGCATTTTTAGCCCCATAGACCTCAATGGGAGTACGTGAAATTGCATGTTACTTGCATGTTTGGGTGTTTTAGCGTATGACAACAAGTTTCCACCCTTTAGCAACCTATATTTTATTTCACCTCCATTGGCCATAACAAAAACGCAGAGCACATGGAAAAAGCAATACCTAGCATGCTGGGAAATCTAAGGTGTCTGATCTTTAAGGAAATCTGTTAAGAGAAACATACAGGCTGCCATCGCTGCCCTCTTTTTCTGGAAATGCAGGTGCCTGACTGTCATGCTGACCCTCTGTTTTAATATATTGAGTCACCGACTCGCAGCAAATCGGCAGACAAGGACTTCTGTCGTTTCTCAGACCGTTCTGGTCTGCATACTTGTTCCGGGTGAATGGATGAGAAAGTATAGAAGCCAAAGGATTAGCATGACATCCACGCTGCTAGCATTTTAAAGAGACATTGACAGTGTAATGTTTCTGTTATTACAGGTTTGATTTCAAATGGTTTTCCTGTGATGCGCCTTTCACTAGCAGGCATAGAACAAAAAACAAAAACGTGTAGTCAGCCATGTGATGAAAAATGCGTTTGGCTCAGTCACTTGTTGTCGGACAGATTTTCGGAAAGCGGTTAGGTACTTGCATTAGATTTGAGGAATTATCGGCCAGCTTGCATTGCATTGTTCATGTCCGGTATCTCCCGGATTAGAGACACAGGTGGTTCCACAGCATGGCTTCCCGGTTACTTGTCAATAGAAGGCCGGAGAAAGAGGTAGCATTGATCCTTCACTGTCTAATGAAAATATTAGCCCGGCCATGATTTGTGAATATGGCTCATGCTGTGACTCTTGTCTGCACACAGCCATCATCCTGCTCTAATGCTGTATGGGTCAGTGAAGCCACAACGGAACGTGACTTACACATTGGTTAAACCACCTCCATGGGAAGGGAATACCAATTCTCCACTAATAGGAGAGCCTGCTTTAATCTAACCAGCAGAACGGAGACATTGTGCCTGCTGTGACCTCACACTGGTCATGGCAGCCGTTAGGGATTTGTGGACCTTTCTTGGTCAGGTGCCTAGTCAGCACAACTGCTATCTAATCATCCATTTTGCAGCTCATCTTTGACATGCTTTTGTTTGAAAATATGTTCTTGCTGTCAGATTTCTTAAAATAGATATTTACTTAAGCTCGAAACACGCAGCGGCCAAATGAATAGGTGACCTTTCGAGGTAAATTGTTTCTGGCTTATTCAGCGATAATACATTGTGAATGTGATGGTTGTAGGGCTGCAACAACTAATCGACATAATCGATTATAATCGATTATTGAAAAAGTTGTCAACTTCTCTATAAATTGATTTAATCGGCTTCCGATCTGTTGGCCCTGTTCACAGCTCCACACGCTGTGCGCCGCACCTCCTCCCCACCTCATGCTCGCCGCTGCCAGACCCGCTCGAATCCACGCATGCTATTCTGCTGTGCACCACTGTATAATGTACTATTGCTGGGATTTGTAGTCCTCTATAGCCGGTGCCATTCTGCATTCATTGCTGTATAATTTTACACTTTCCATTTCACTATATTGCACACCACACTATCTTTTTTTTCTTTTTTACTTCCACCGCTCCAAGCTTGCTCCTGTGATGGACTACAACCTCAATACAAACTAGTAGTCCCATCACTGGAGCCATTTTTTAAACTTTATTTTATTGTTTATCCGATTAACCGATTTAATCGAACGTAATAATCGGCTAACTAATCGATTTTGAAAATAATCGTTAGCTGCAGCTCTAGATGGTTGCCAGCTATACACCTAACATCGTAATCTGTTTTAAATACACAGTTGAAAGGAGATGTTCAGTGATGGCGGTTCGGCGATTAAAAAAGATCTGTCGCCCAATTTCTTTTGGCGACTAACAGATCGCCATTGGAGTTGTGAGGCTTGCAAATCTTGCCCACTGAAAATAAGCTTGTGCCAAAAGTGAAACCGATTGAGTGAGTATTTTTTATTGCAGCACGTAACTGAAAAAAGTCCTCTTTAGCAGACCATTTTTTTGTGATGTGGAGAGGAAAGAACAGTCAGCCTAGGAACCACTACTTCCTGTTGGCGTCTCTATCTTGCTGGATTGCCTGCTGTCTTAGGCTCTTCTCTTTCTATGTTTGCCGCATTAGAACTGTAAAGTAGGAGAGCAGCATGTGTTCTTCATGACGTGTAATTATACACAATTAATAATTTGATCTTTGCCAGCATGCGTGGAGCAGCTATAAGCAACACGTGGCCTTACCAGAGGAACTAGAACTATTGCAGTTTCTCAACCTCAAAAGAACCAGCCGTGTAGACATCAATTGAAAGGGGTGGAAATGTTACTGTTTTTTTGTGTCGCATTTTTCCGATCTGTTACTTTCATAATTAGTCATGGTTGCACTTTAAGGCCTTTTACATATAAGTTTTAAAGCGTTGTCTTCTTTACCAGCTAAGAGGCACTCTCCTAGCCCATGCGGGGCAAAGTGACTGTGTCTCTACAAGGGGCATCTCGCGATCCGCTTTACCTGCGCTTTCTTGTTGCTCCTGCGCAACTAGCGAGAATACCTGGCACTTCAAGATATGGGGAACCATGTGAACCGCTCCCCTGTGACAGGGCTCATGCTTGGCAGCCAATTGCTTTGCCTGAGCACCTAGGGTAGGGGTTCTCCTAGGAGCTCCTCCTCCCTTTACTAGGTTTTGTGACAAAGCTGATTTCAGCACCGTCTGTGGGGGAGCAAATAGCAACACAGGAGTGCATATAAGGTGAGTCGGGGATGCCCTTTTCAGAGCCTCTGTCACTTTGCTGAGCCCTTTCACTTGACGAGGGAGGGTTCTCCTAGGCCCTTTTCATCACTCTTCTAGATTGCTGATACAGCTTATTTCAGTGCAGGCTGCAGAGGAGCAAGTCACTCTGCAGGAGTGCATATAGGTGTGGAAGTCTCTTTTCAATGACACTTTTACTTTGCCTCAGCACTGTTACGGGGGGGGTGGGGGAAGTTGGTTTAGGGGGTATGGGCTGCTCCTAAGTCCTCCTCGCTCCCCTGCGGACACATCTGATTTCAGTGCTTGCGGCAGAGGAGCATGGATTGTTGATGCGATAAGGTTATTTTATTGTCCTCCTTCATTTGTAGAAGCCAGGTATACACAGTTCTAGCAGTTGACCGTGGAATATTTGGTAGCAAGGAAATTTCACAGGACACCTGAATCCAATGATTTGGAGGGGTGTCCCAATACTTTTGGCAATGTATTGTATTTGCTACAAAGTTGCTGGTGGGATATGACCTTTAAAGTGAACCCGTACTGTGTCCATACTAGGCAAAATAACTGATTTGTATTCCAGGAGGGGCCATAAGAGTTTTAGTTTCCCTGCAATCCTCCTCCCACCTCTTTTGCTGGCAATCTTAAAGTGACACTCGGGAGATTAAATCTTAACAACTCATTCAAGCACCTTTTTAACTATTAACAAAACTGTATAACTTCTTTGTGTATCAACTGGCTGTTGATCCTCAAATCATCTCTGAATTGGTGCTGACACTGTCCTTCCTTCTCACTCCCGGGACGGACTACAATCTCATTTACTAATTTGTATTGAGATTGTAGTCCACCACATGAGTGAGCTTGGAGCAGTGGCTACTTTACAAACACACAGGGACCATGGGGGACAAAAGTAGCCACCCTCCAGAAGGAAGGACAGTGTCAGCACCAATTCAGAGATGATTTGAGGATCTACAGCTGAGTGATACACAAAGAAGACACATTCAAGTACCCTAATTATGAACAAATCTGTATTTTTTTAAGATTAACTCCCGAGTTTAGTGTCACGTTAAGCAGGGCTATGCACCGCTCATTAATATACAGAAAAGGTATTCGTAAAATCAAATGTTAAGGACATAGAAATAAGGGATCCAGATATTGCAATGTTTGGTGGTGTGGATACATTTTTATTAGGGGATTTTTGTTTGGCTTTGATATCCTTTTCTTGCACATTTAATATTGCTGGTTCATTTGTGTTTGGTGAAAAATAGAGCTATTCATCTATAGCAGAGAGTTTCTAACTAGAGCTGCAGCTAACGATTATTTTCAAAATCGATTAGTTAGCCGATTATTAAGTTCGATTAATCGGATAAACAATAAAATAAAGTTTAAGGTTGTAGTCCATCACAGGAGCAAGCTTGGAGCGGTATTTCTAACGTGTAACTGTTCATCTGTTAAATATGTCTATACCCAAGAACACAAATGTTAGATATTGCTGCTTACCAATCCTTAGATCTGATGACTGCATTCATTTTCTTTTTCTGGCTTTCCCCCTTTCCTTTTAGTTCAGTGATCCTGTCCGTAACACTTCTTTGTTGAGGGTGGACAACACTCATTTACTGAAATGTATCTATGGAGGAACAGTATTGTCACACCTGGACAGGAAGTGTTAAGGCTATTGTACCCCTCCCCTTTCCTCATCCCCAAAACAGAAGGGGGTGTTCTGTAGCCTTAACACACTTCCTGATAACATCTGTATGATTTAAGACTGTAAAGTGCCCTAGACGTCTGGCAGAATCAACAGATATAACAAACCACTTTACTCCATGGATGTCAAATGCTGCAGAATCTCAATGGCTATATAGAGCAGCAACTAAGTGACAGCATAGAAGTTGAGTGGACTTCTAGCAATTATATCCAATTTGCTGCCAACAACAGTGTCACATGTCATCCATAACAGATCGCTCTATCCATGCTAAACAGCATGGATGGAGGAAACTTCTGCTGTGCCTTTTCGTATTCTGACAGTGGCGGGCATACTGATTGGCTGCTGTCACTGTCGCCTGACAATTTTCCATCCAGCAACTTCTTCGATTTTTCTGATCAAAGGATGATGGACGGAAGGATGCTGACCGGGCCACCCACCAAACAAATTCAGCTGATTCATCAAGAACCATCCAGAATTCGTACAGTGTATGGCCAACTTTAGTCTGGTATGCAGGGCACTACAGGCAGTCCCAGAGTTACATACATCCGACTTGCATAAGACTCCCACTTACAAATGGAGGCTCGGAGGCTATTACTGTACAGCAGGAGTAGTTGTAACGCTACCACGCTCATGCTGACGAGGAGTGCCAACCTTTTTGGGTCTGGCACGTAGCACTGTACAGGAAGTTGGCTCTTGTTAGACATGCAGACGAGGGGTTCCCGCCTCTTCATCTGGGTCACTGTGAGGTTTTTACTGCTGTCTGTATCCTCATTAGAAAGATTTAATCTCACTTCCTGTCCTTGAGACAACAGGAAGTGAAAGGAAATCTACCCCTAGGAAGGGAAATTTACTCCTGTAAAAAATTTCATGGATAAAAGGTGTCTTCACTGGTGAAGCTTTATCGCCAATCCTTGTTTCCACGACAACCCAACATTTTCAAAATCCAATTGTCACCGGGACAGAAAGTGAGGTGAAATCTTCTGAACAAGGGCACACACAGCAAAACAAATGTTACAGAGGGTTAACCTTTTCCCTATGCTATCCAAAACTAAAAATTGGGGGGCTGGAGTTACACTTAATGTACCTGTGCCAACTTACATACAAATTCAAACCTACAGTCCCTATGCTGTTCGTAACCCGGGGACTGCCTGTATTGAAAACTAATATATAAACAGATCCTAGGTACTTCTACTAGCAGCCATGAAGAATATGTTAAGTGTGTGGTTTATCTTTGAAATAAATACATAACATGGATTTCATAGAGTCTTTCTATATTTGTGTGGCATTCTGCTTTAGAGATTTAAAACTAAGATATTGTTGTTTTTAATCAACCGACATGTAGCACAGAATATGACAGCCTGAAAATGCTTGAACACCGCACAGCTTTACAAAGGGCATGATTGGTGAAGAAGCATTTTAAGAACTGGTTGAGACCCTCACACCTATAACATGTTGAGGTACAGGAACAATACAGGTCTTTATTATATACATTTTTCCATGTGCCTAGCTGCGGGCTGTTTTTCACAGAAAGGGCTTTGTTTTTTGTAATCTATAATGTGCATTGTGCGCACATATGTTTCATCTACTCATTTCATACCTTGATCATATCTGCAAAAACAATCACGGCAAGTGTCACCATTATTTAACTATATATTTTTGGTCAATGTATTTTTAGGTCAAATGAAAGAGCAAATGTGTTAACGTGGATATTTTTAGTTTTGATGTGGCGGCAACATGCATTGTATAAAAAAAATAGCTGTATGTGTGGCTAGTATAACCCATGGGAATTATATTATGTTGCTGTGCTACATGCAAAGAGACCCAAGCAGTGTCTTTAATGCGTTTGTATAATTCAAGGGTAAAATAGTAAAGCTTAAAAGAGAACTATGGGGTAAGTGTTTTTCCCCATAGGTCTCTTTAGGGTCACGGGAGGACATATACTGACCTCCTCCCGTGACCCAAAACTCAGTACATAGCAGGCTATTGCCCACAATATATAGAGAGCACCGCAGCCGGGAATACTGTCGAGATCCACCAAGCTACATGAGTGACAGCTGGTTTGGCCTATCTAGAGGCAGAGCCAGCTGTGCTCTCCCCCGTCCATTCCTCCAGTCAGTGCTGGAGGATCAGAGAGGGGAGGGGGGAATCCCTACGGGGAGCCGTGACTGACAGGGAGATGATTGGGAAGTGAGCTGATCGGTGCATGTTCCTGCTTCCTTCCCGATCGATAGAGCCGACCTGTGACAGCTTCTTTGTCGCACGTCGGCTCTAACTATGAGAATGAGTGTAAATCGCTCACCTCATAGTTCTCCTTTTTAAGGAATAAAACTGTCTTCAAAAACACTGCATATTTCAATTGCAAAACATCGTTTAAGTTTTTAGTTACATTGTATTTTTCTTTTGCTTAAAGAAGAACTCCAGGAATTAAAAGCAAAAACCAAAAAAACCTTACCCTTGCGGTGGGGTTACCCACTGCACTGCAAGGGTTCAGTGCTTGTTTTGTCTAGGGGGCTCAAATAAAACAGATCTACTCACATGATCCTCCCGCGGCGGCCAACGCTCCCCTTTTTCGCCCAGCGCTACGGCTATGAAATCTCTGTCGGCGTCCATCGCATCTGTTGCAAGTCAGTGGAGTTGCATTAGAAGTAATGAAGTCAGTGGTCCTTACACTGCCAGAATCCAGGGAAGAAGAGCCAGCGTAGACCAGTCTAGCAGCTTGACGGAACCGAGGATCAGGTGAGTAAATCTGCTTTATTTGAGCCCCCAGACAAAACAAACACTTAAAGTGAACCTTTACCCATATCTTCAAAACAACGACGACACCTTTAGAAATGTTTAGTAATGACAATCTACAAACGTATACTTCTAGATAATTGCCGACTTTGTATTCTTTGCATACCTTGTTTCTCTTTTCCTACCAAGTCTTCTGACAGCGGCCATGTTTACTAAGGGCAGATTACTAGCTCTGCCTTTACTTCCAGGAACTCTGGCACATGTGACCATGCACATCATCTCAGGGGAGGAAAAAGCCTTCCCCAGAGATCTCCTGAGATTTCCCAGTAATGCCCTGCTGATGTAACCTTCCCAGGAGGCAACACTTGGGTACATTACATCATTGTTCTTCTCTACAAACTGGCTGCTAGACTGGTCCGCACAGCCTTTTCTCCCCCGGGCTCCGATGATCTAAGACCTGCTGACGTCCATCACTATGCATTTGGTGTCAAGACGCCAAGGGACAATACCACAGCCGGCGCAAAGGGGCGAGAGAGAGCTGAGCGCTCACTGCCGCAGGACCGAGGATTGGGTGAGCATATCTTTTGTATTCTGGCCCTTAGAGAAAAAACGCGCAGATAATCCTTGCAGTGCGGGGGTAGCCCCACTGCATGGGTTAACTTTTTAAACACCTGTTCTTCCTCTTTAATAATTTGCTTTATGCCTGCAGGTATACATGGCACAGTTGTTTTTAAATTCCTCACTTTTAAGGAGGAATGAAGCATTGTTTCAATGAGCTGTAAGAGTTCCAACAAACGTGCCCACATCTGTATTTGTATAAGGCACAGATTGAGCATCTTAGATGAATGGTGCGAGGAGTATTTCAATCTTGTTTTGAGTGATACAACATATATATCTTACTGTTTGCTTCTTTGTAGTATATGCAGCATTTTGTATTAAGAATATGATCACACTGGTTCCACTTTTTTTTAAGTTGCTTCCATATGCACCAACCTTTACCTCGAACAATAATGGGCTTTTGAGAGGTGCCTGAAAAGTTAGAGGGCACATATTTGTTTTAATCTAATGGCTTGTTCCCATGAGAGCAGTTATGTGCAAAGGGCCCATGTAATAAGGAGGAGCGCACTGCAATCATTGATTGTGGTGTGTGCATATAATTGTGTGGGTAAAGGGAATCTGTCAGCTCTGGCATATGAGCTCTTCTCTGAAAACCCAGAAGCTTTCTACGTCCCATGGGGAGAAAGCTGAGACTGAGTGCTGTATGTAAGTACAGGTACTCTGTAAAGGCTTTTGACTGCATACTGCATGTGCCCGTGGCTGCCGGAAGGAAGGAGCCCATGTAGTGTATGGTCTATCCCAGCCCTTCTTAGCCTTTTCTTTTTTGGCAAACACAATTTTTATGAAAGATTTTGTACACAAGTATAAGTCCCTTTCTTAACCTTTTTAATGCAGAAACCCTTGCTGTAATGTTATGGTCTTGAGGAACCCCTTCTAATAATTTACTATATCTACAACTTAGGGTACATTTTTGTGGTGGTCGCTGAGAAGAATGATTTTTACAATTGAGAGAGTTCGGAAGACTCCCTTTTTCCCTTCCTTGCAGATAGCTAAAAGGTCCATTGATTTTCAGTGGTCATTTATCTAAGAGGCAGAAATTGATTGTCGGTCAAGGAACCCTTGCTGAGATAGCCTGATCTAGCTTCTTCATAGGCTGTTGTCATTAAGTACCTAAAATGGTAGAACTTCCTTTTTTTTATTCATAGCTGCATAGTTCTCCGGGACTAAAATGTAAGCGTTGACATGTTTTTTTTACTTTTTTTTGGTTTATCAGCTAAATACTGTGGAAAAAATTATATTCTGACATTTAGACTTGTGGAGTGAGCTGCGAAGCAGAAAAAAAAGGTTGTTTTTTGGGATATCCATGAAAGAGAGATTTTTGTGGCGGCAGCTAAAAGCAAACAGCAAAGTGACTATGTTGGCTGCTGTTCTCTTGGTATTCGTTTCTTAGCTCACTGATTTCTCTTGGAATGTATACCTTCTGTTCTGTGTAGATTTGTCGGGTGAACAGCGTGGTCATCCCTGACTGATTTTGAAGTATATGTGAACCCAATAACCAAAATCTCCTACCACAGGGCTGGACAAATCTGGGGAACCAGGTGGCCAATGTTCTTTAAACTTTTAGCCGGCGCCTAACTTTTGGGGTTTTCTCTAGTTGTTTTTAATGTAGCTGGCTCCTACTAAAAAAAAAAATGGACAGACTGGCTTCTGCATTCCATATTAATTTTTCAACTCTGCAGCTTTCATTAGAAGATAATAGGACTTCCAAGTAGAGCTGCAGCTAATGATTATTTTCAAAATCGATTAGTTAGCCGATTATTAGGTTCGATTTTAATCGGGATAAAAAAAAAATAGCTCTAGTGATGGACTACTAGTTTGTATTGAGATTGTAGTCCATCACAGGAGCAAGCTTGGAACGGTGGAAGTAACAACATTTTTTTAAAAAAAGTGGTGTGCAATATAATGAAATGGAAAGTGTAAAATTATACAGCAATGAATGCAAAATGGCACCGGCTATAGAGGACTACAAATCCCAACAATAATACATTATACAGTGCAATGCAGAATACCACCAGCTATAGAGGAATACAACAAATCCCAGCAATACTACATTATAGCTGGCGGTATTCTGCATTGCGCTGTATAATGTACTATTGCTGGGTCTTGTAGTCCTCTATAGCTGGTGGTATTCTGCTGTGCACCACTGTATAATGTATTATTGCTGGGATTTGTAGTCCTCTATAAAGTGCAATGCAGAATACCACCAGCTATAGAGGACTACAAAACCCAGCAATAGTACATTATACAGCGCAATGCAGAATACCGCCAGCTATAATGTAGTATTGCTGGGATTTGTTGTCCTCTATAGCTGATTGTATATTGCTTTGTATAATATACAGCACAATGTACCATCAGTTATAGAGGAATACAAATCCCAGCAATATATTATAGAGCACCATGTGGGGGGGGGTAGGCTTACCTGAGCAGTCTTCCAGCAACTTGCTTCTGAGATCGGGCATGTCTGTCGGCGGCTGTTGTCCCCCCCACGCCTGCTCGTTCTTACTTCTCCCCGCATCCCTGTGCCTATCGTGGATGTGGGCTTGTGGGGAGGAGGTGTGGAGCGTGGATGCTGGCGGGTCTGGCAGTGGCGGCGTGAGGCGGAGAGGAGGTACGGCGCGTGGAGCCGGGAACAGGGCCAAATAATGGAAAGCCGATTAATCGGTGATTGAAAATGTTGATAACTTTTTCAATCATCGATTTATAATCGACTTAGTCGATTAGTTGTTGCAGCTCTACTTCCAAGCAAGGTGCACTTACCCTTTTTGTCCGAAGCTACCTCCCCAACTAAGCTAAACCATGCACAATCCTCAGCTGCTTACTTATCTCAGTTTTGCCAGCAGCGGCCTCTGGTGTTTGTTTACATCCTTTGCACAAGCCCACTGTGCTCCGGCCGTTCCTAAACACTTCTATGGTGGCATGTCCTGAGGTCGGAGATACTTGGGAGACGGCCCCATAGAAATCTATGGGAAGCTACTGTGCAGGCATTACGAGTGCACAGCGAGGTTACATGAAAGATGTTATGTAATTAAACACTGGAGGCCATTGGAGCCATTGCAAGGCAAGTATGCAATTGCTGAGGGAGGGGGGACAGAAAAGATATGTGAACTTTGTTTGAAATGCACATATCATTTAATACAGGACTGGACAAATCCTAGGTAGCCAATTCTCAAAAATTACAACTGGCGCCTAACTTTTGAGGTTCTCTTTAGTTGTTGCCAATGGAGCTGGCTCCAAAAAATATCCTGCTGGTGCCTGGATCGGACAGACTGGCCCCTGAATTTCATATTTATTTGTCCACCCCTGATTTAACACCTGGTGATCCTGGTGATCCTCGTTCTTTGGCAGGCACTTCCTGTTATGAGGTGACAACACTTTGTCCCTTTCTCCCAATTGTTCTCCTGTGACATACTCTCCTAAAAGAGACTACATTGTACAGATATGTTACACTTTGGCCGCCATCAGAAAAGCTGCGTCGAAGAAGTGTGTGCTGATGTTACCAAAGTGCATGCATGTAGACAGTAAGAGGTTGCAGGGAATCGGCAAAGTCGACATGCAACAACACGGTGTGTATATGTGTGTGTGTATACATTAGAAGTTTACGGTTGGGCCATTTGTGCTATTCATATTACAAGACTATTGGTAGCCATTTAGTGATGAGGCTGGGGTTGGTGCAAACAGTTTGCCCAAGCCCACTGAAAACTCTTGACTGGCACTCCCTCCTCCCGACCCAATCAATTGTGGGGAGACGCATTCCCTGACTTGCAACTTTACGTCACACAGGGGCAGGGAATGGTCAGAGTTTTGAGTGGGGTTGGGTGAACTCTGACCCTGTTGGCACCACCCTGCTTAATACAAGTCACTTTAAAAAAATTGACTCAGCCAGCTGTTTTTCTCTCATTGTGACACGTTGATGCACATTGCAATGCATTGTAACACGCTGCAATAAAATGATGCCTGTATCATTTTATCGCTGTGCACAAAAACACAGCATGTTGGTGTGAACAAGCCCTATACAGGCCTTTATAACCGCCATTCCTTTGAGTTGTGCCTGCTCTGGGCAGCAGTGCCCATTGTAACACAACAGGCCTTGTGTGAACCAGACCTGAATGTCAACTGCCATCTTCATCATCATAGTCCTGTCCTGCTTTATGAAGTAGGCCCCATTCACACCAGGGAGGGAGCGGTTCAGTGCGGCTTCCGCACGATTTTTGTAAGGGCGTTTTTAATTGCGATTCAGTGCTGATCAGCGTTTGCAAGAATGGGCCCTACAGGAATAAATGTTTTTTTTTTACTGTTGGCAATTCAGCGTGGACCGTCCTGGTGTGAACGGGGCCTAATTCTGGCCCAGTGTTTCTGCTATTTCTACTTTAGCTTGGGAAATAAAACAATACGCTTCCTTAGACTGGGTTCAAATCTAGGCGTATCGAATATGCGCGTTCCGTGCAACGCGTTTGTACCGCAATTCGCGGTAAACGCACGACAAACGCGCATTTCCGAGGGCTACCTGGCTGTATCCCAATGGATACGCGCGGCAAATACACCCCAAAGAAGCTCCTGTACTTCTTTGGGCGTAGGGCGTTTTGCAGCACGTTCCTACGCGCTGTAAAACGCCCAGGTGGGAACCATGCCCATAGGCAATCATTGGTTTTCACATGTTGAGCGTTTTACAGAGCGTAGGAACTCGCTGTAAAACGCCCAGGTGTGAACCAGGCCTAAATGTCAACAAGCTACACCCTTAGCCTGCTTGTGGTTATTGATCCTTTGCATAATTTTGTTCATTCAAAACACTTGGAATTCATGGACAAAGGTTTATTTGACTGTGCAGTTTAGTGTTCTTTTCTTTAAACAAATGGCAACCACTAGGCACAGCCGTGTGTAGCTGTCACTATTTGCATTGTGCTCCAGATCCGGCAGGCTGGAGAGATCCAGGGCCGTAGTTTAGCAGTGGCTGTGTGTGCTATCACACACACACACACAGGAGAGGAAGTAACAGACATCACGGCTTCTCTGTAATGTTCATACAGCCTTGTACAGGAGCAGGAGGCTGTCAGCACAGAAGAAAGGGAAGATCTTCCACATGAGAAGGGGGGAATGGCTGGCTCACCCCACTAGAAAGGCAAATCTGGAAAGGATATGCTGGAGATTTTGTTGTAAGCGGGAACACAGCTGTCCCTGAAGACTGCATAGGGGAACGGATCTAGTGTTTACACGGCTCCCTGCCTGGGATTTTCTCCTCGGATTCCTCGCCGGATTCTAATTTTAATGTAGCCAATTATTTTTAAGAATTGGGCATGGTTGCTGAGGTCTCTCACCTCCTCCCCCCTTCCCCAAACAGCAATGTTATATGAAGGTTGCTAGAAAAAAGAAGCTCATTGTGATCTGCCATTGCAGCAGAAAGGAGCGTGGCTTCCTGCAGCCAGTGATTTATTTTTATTTATTTTTTTCAATTTTTGTGAATCTAATGCATGTACATTCACCCACTGTGTGGAAGAGAGCTCTAGAATTTTAGGCCAGTATGTCCATTCGTAGTGGAGAGGAGCCTAGTGATCCTGGATGTGTGTTCACCATGACATCGGCAACATGTTGGGATGACAAACTGAGAAGCATCCTGTAGGAAAAGGATCCTGATCTATCTAGACACTTGGTCGCTGTAGTTCAAAAAGCACAAAGTATTGTGTGTGTGTATATATGTATACTTGTACTGTGGTGGATAATAAAAAAAAAAAAAAGGAAATGAATTGGATAAGTAAGGAATGATTAGCGTTTAGAATTGCCCAATAATCCTTTTTTTTTTTTTTTTTTTCTTCTTTTTTTAAACTGAAGAGCTGAACGTTTTGTCAACATCCCGAACAGATTGGAGAAGCTTACACTTTTTTTCCTTTTCTGTAGATGTTGTCATTTTTATTTTTTATATGATATATTTTTATCCTTCTTGATGTGCCATGAGTCCTTTTACATTATTTCGGACCAACGCTACAACTTGGAAGTAGTGGTGCTGTCATTCTCAGTTGATTCAAGGGACTTCTCAATCGTCTCAAGTCATGGCGGACCTAGAGGCGGTTTTGGCTGATGTCAGCTATCTAATGGCAATGGAGAAGAGCAAATCCACTCCTGCGGCCAGGGCCAGTAAGAAGATTGTACTGCCTGAACACAGGTAACCAAGGAGCGACATAGTTCTTTTGGGTGGTTAACTGTGTGTACAAGGTTGGCATCTGCTGTGGTTTTGCCGTCGCATTATATTGTGGTCTGATGTCTAAAAATTAGAACAAAGGAATGTAGAGCCCATAGCAGGAAATAAGATTTTTTTTTTCCGCAGTGTAGGTCAGAATATGAAAGTAGATGCCGGATTGGTTACTATGGGAACAACCTAGTTTTTCCTTTTCTCTGCTTTTTGTAAGTGGGTACCTGTGTGTATCGTGAGTGCATGTACAGCAAAGTTTGTCCTTATAAGGTCCTTTATGTATTCATCGGAACAGAAAAGTATGTGTACCGTTTACTTGTAAGATCTCCTCTGCTTTATGTATGTGCATTGGGTTTGAGTTTGGGTTTCATTGCCAATGTTTTCTTCCATAGGCCTCGTTCATATGAATGGCGGACATTATTGCCCCTTTGAATAGCAATCCGCTGTGGATCGCTTTCCAGAGAGCAGTAGAGCAATGGCCTCCAGGCACTTAGGAGGTGATGCTGCCACCTCCTGAATGGCTGTTTTTGTTTTCTTTTTTTTTACCCCAAGGGGAATTTTACATGGAACTAGCATGGTACATCTACGTGCCAAGCATTTGGCATGCAGTTCCATTCACATCAATGGTCACATTGCCACCTGCAGAAAGAGTCTAATTTGTGCCATGAAGCAAAGAATTGCGACCGCGGTAATGTGTGCAGCACTCTCCGGCTGCAGTGCCATGTTGTCTGTTAGTAGACGGGAAGCAGTAAAAACATTGATCAACCATCTGGTTTTACCATCCCTTGGCCACTCATGTGAATGAGGCCTCACTAAGAGCCTGTTCACACTAGCCCACCCGCTAAAATGCTGCATGCCAGTTGTATTGCCCACAGTGGGAGCTATCTGGTTTGCATTTTTTTTATTTAATGTGGAGTGTACAGTGTAAACACTCCATTCATGTTTGCATTCAGTGCAGTGCGATAAAATACAGCATGCTTGCAATTTATTACATCACAGCACTGTATTGTGATGTGAATGGTACACCTATAAACCAATTGTCTTAGTGGTGACCTGCGTTAATCTGGTGCGGTAAACACGTAAACACTTGATACCACAGTATGTGTGAACAGGCCCGAAGTGATATATAAGGCATAGGTGTGCTGAAGGGAAGGTAAAAGTGCTCAGCAGATTAATGGTTTCTGAGAAGCATATTTGGATGAGGAACAATGGGTGTCCCTACACTTTTCACTGGCTGGGGGGTGGGGGTTTGTGCTGGTAGCACAGGTTGCCAGGGTGATGCTGGTGGTGCACGGTACCTCTGCCCGGCGTCCCACACAACTCACTGACGTCACTGGTTGCCAGGATCTGGGCAGGATGGCAGCCAGAGTGTCTCGCTCAGCTCCTGGCAACCAGTGACATCAGCTGGGCGTGACGCTGGCCAGAGCTTCACAGGTTAAGAGTTCCCCCCACCGGGACCTATTAAGATGCTGCTTGCCTGCCTAATTATTATAGGAATGGCCCTATTTTCTGAGCAGCATTTGTACCATTACAATAATTACGTTCCATCTTCCAGTTTTCCTTATAAAAGAAATTGACAACCATGTGCACTTGTAAACACACAGCCAAGATAATTCATAGCTCTAAATGTATTTTGTGTCCTCCCGCTCATTGGTATGAAGCGTTGTATAACGTTGCTGTTCTAAATTTGATTCACGTTCACTTTTCTGTTAATCCGGCACTATTTTGTTACACAATCGATAACTTCTCATTTATGCAGTCTAGCATAAATGAAGTTATACAGATAATAAAATACTCAGCAGTCAAGTCATAAGAAATCAGTCTCTTTCTGTTGACTTTTCTCATTTGAACATTTTTGGACCCTCTTGTGCTGACCAAATATGACAAAAGACACAAAGCTCAAGACTAGAATATGCGCACTTCCCTTCATGTCATGTCCTGGAGATGTAACATGAAAAATCAGAGGAATTCCCCTTTTATACAGTTGTCACCAGAGCAGGTGTCCCCTTTGTAATATTTACCTCCCATGTTGTTGTGACAACTGTAAACTTAAGACTTTCCCATCACTTTTTGTCACTGCGACAATGGTCCCTAGGACAATTCGAGTGGGTGACCACCCTCTAAAATGGAAATGAACAACAATAAAAACGTAGTTCTTTAAAAATATAGATTTGCTTAGAGAGTGGGGACATTTATATTCCAGACGTTCTTTTGTGTTGTATAGCTTTCATCTTCAGTGATTGCATGCTTTTGTTAGGCAGTTGCACTTTTAGAGTTGAGTCATACCAGCCCTGTTAGGTATTGTTGGGCAATGCTGGCCTTTAATATGGAGTTTAGGAGCCAGTCTTTCATATCCAAGAGCCAGTAGGATTTTTTTAGGAACCAGCTCCATAAACAACAACTAGATAAAACCTAAAAAGTTGGGCACCAGCTGTAATTTAAAAAAAATGATCGACGACCTGTCTACTGGGATTTCTCCAGCCCTGCAATAAAACGATGCAAGCACATATTATAGCAGCACGGCACATTGCAACCCGCTGCTGTGAATAGAACTTGCATAGAGATTGAAAAAAACTCCCCTGAGCACTTCCTTGAGTTATGCACCACACACACGTTATGCGGTATGCATTGCGATGTGGTGTGAACCAGCCCTAACATTGCATTTGTATCTCTCTGTGTTTGGTCATTTATTCCATTTGTGAATTTCCTTCAGCCCTGTAGTGAGATTGGTTATATCTATCTATCTATCTATCTATCTATCTATCTATCTCCACCCATTTGACGGTATCCATCACATTTATTATCATCTGTTTCAATCTCATCAATGCTTCTTGCCATGTGTTCCACCAATTTCAGACTTTTCTTGATTAATGTTGTATTTATATTATTTTAGGGCTATAACTGATGCAATTTAAGATGCTACAGTGTTACTTGCTCTGTGTTCTTTTTGTAAGAGGTTTTAGCAGAGTGTGAAGTGTCTTCAACATTTCTAACCTGTTTGGTGGTCTTATTTCTCGCTAATGAGGTTTCATCACACGTTAGTCACGTTTTAGATTTCAGGGTTTTAGGTTAGCAATGAAACTTCACTACCATGCTTGACACCTTAGTGACTGGTGAAAATGGATCTAAATTTGTAAGTGTTGCGCCTGGAGGGCTGTAAGGAGTGGTGTGGGTGACGTGACTGGAGGATCTCACAACTACCACTGATGTCATAAGGCTGTCAATTACGCTAATCACCATGGTTTCCTCTGTGTCTGATGGGTAGCTCTTCTCAGCCTTGTGTAACTGTGAACACACTAAGTGCTCTGGAAGCCTTATCATAATTAAATCCATAAGAGAGCTGTGTACACTGACGGCTATGGAAACCAAGCCTGCTACTGTGAGCTCTTGCATCTTATTGCTCGCTATTTTGTTTGCCTTTATTGATCTCTTCGTCTTCTGGTTAAACAGTCTCTAACCTGCTGAACTGATTGCACACTTTAAGGCTGAACTCCGGGCACAAAAGCTTTAATTTAAATATATTTCTTAACAGCCATAAAGTTTATAAATCCACTTGTGTTCATTAAATGCCTTTGCAAACATAGATGTTACATTGCAAAATTAGCAGGGACAACATCTCTGTGCTGCACATAACTTGTGCTGTGAGCAGAGCCGTAAGAGGGGCCCAGGAGGTCCACACACTATAGGTTGCCGGCAGAGAACTAAAGGAGGTGGCGGATACAATATCAGTAACCCAGCACATGTAGAGAGAGCGTAACAGTGACTGGTGTATAGTACAGGAATCTCCTGCACAAAGACAAAGTGAAGAAAAACACAAAGGAAACCAAGGTTCATGTAAGGATACACATGGCATATGTATTTAGACCCTTGGTTCTCAATTGGTGGGTCATGACCCAGAAGTGAGTCGGGACCCCGTATTCAGTGGGTCGCTGCATGCCTTCCGCTTTTCTAGGTGAGAGGTTCCTCAGCCTCCCCCTAGTGCAGCACTGTCCCTTCTTACACTGAGCAGCCATTCAAAATATGCTGCCCAGCGCCGAGTGATGACGTGGGGTGGGCTGGGGGTATGGCCGTGAAGAAGCTCCCTCCATACATGCATTGCTTATAGGTCGCTCGCATGTCCTGTAGAGATGCCTGGACCGGAGTGACCTCACATTCTGGCTCCCGGGAACCTCTACAGGTACACATGTGAGCTGCACAAGCAATGCACATATGGATGGAGCTCCATCACAACACAGCAGCCCACGCTGCCGTGCGTTCCATTGGGTTGCAACTTAATGACCGAGGACAAATGTGGGTCCTGAGGTTACACAGGTTGAGAACCACTGATTTAGACAATATTTGTTTAGCCGAGAGTTCAGCTTTAAAGAAGTATATCCATTCATTTTAAACCTTGTGGAATCCCCCAGGGGACCAAGTGCATAAAGCACGTTGCCCCATTCTGATCTGTGGCCTTGTTGTACAGTAAAAGGAAATTATTTTTAGGGTTCTGTTGGTTGCGGACTCCACTTCAGGCTGAAGCCAGTTTCATGGGCGCTTCTATGTGAGAGCTCTCTGTAGAGTGATGTTCTTTATCAAACTGGCTTCAGATTAGATTTAATTACTTTTACACATAATAAGGAATGGCACAGGGCTGGGTGCTCACAGGGCTCTGGGCTAGGTTTGCTTGGACTCTGTTCTCATTAATTCTGGTTGTCTGTCTGTCTGGAGAGGCCTGGACACCAGGCCAGATTTCTTCTGTAGGCCTCCTATAGGGCTCAGGGTGGACTTATTACCACATCCAGGGGCTGAAGAGTTTGTTAGAATAATGTTGTTAGCCCCCCTCTCCTCTGTGTGCACTGTCTTTCACCAACCTCTCTCCTCTGTGGATGCTGTTACTCAGACCTCATAAAAAAATCTGCCTTTGAGCAGTGAGGTCGAGCAGTGGTGGGGGGAGAGGGTGCTGTTGACCCATGCTAGCTCAGCAACCACACCATGGATCAGAACAGGACCAAGTGTTATGTACACTTGGACCCATGGGGTATCCAACAATGATTTTGAAGCTGTGGTTATACTTCTGGCCCCATACATATTGACAGGGTGGTGACTTGTAGAGTAGTTTTATGTTGCAGAATCGCACATGCTTTTCGTAGCATTTCATTAAAATGAGCAGCTAATGTTGAATTTTGTAGCAGTATTTAATTATATCACTCCTCAGGGCTAGATTTCCTCTTCTCAGGAGAGCTTTATATGAGGGAGTCAGTATAGCGATTTCTTACAAAGTCACTGTAGGAACTTCTGCATCCGGCACCTGCTCAGGGTGGCTTCATTATGGGCTGTAACTGTTTTGAGGAAGGCTTAGGGAAACGGGAAACGGTTGAGTGTCATGTATAGCCTAAGAAGCATTGGTGAGTTAATTTCAAGGGTGCTTGCACAAGGCTGTTATATGTAGGGTTTCAGCAGTCGAGGGTGTTGGTTACTATATGTACAATGTACTGTATGTAATGCAGGGGGAAAGCCAGATTAAATAGATTACAAGCATTTATAGATGTGGCACATGTAGGTCCTTTTGTACAGGGCAATAATAAAGCAAGTGAGTGGCGTTCTGATCGTGCCTTTTCTGCACCCTGTGAAAGAGTCAAAGTACAGTTTCAGAGAGTAGGAATACTTAAAGGAAATATTGTCTAAATATAAAATGCCTGTATAGTCCTACCTGATTTCCTGCTGTGCCTTGCACATTTATTTTTCCAGTTGCTGAATGCTTTCCAGAGCTCTGCTATCTACACTGGATATGTGCCACCAATACTTTTACAAAGTAATTTCTGGCTTTGCAAAGGCATTTGGTGCTCACAAAGTGGAATTATATCCTTTGTAACTGAGGAATATAAATTATATGTAAACCCAATCAATAAAATCCCATATAAGCTTTAAAGTGGATCTACTTAAAAAGTGAACATTTGCAGGGGAGTTTATAGAAATGAATAATAATCAAATTTAAAGAAGAACTTGAGAGTGTCTTTATTAACCCTTGCAGTGGGGCTACCCCCCACACTGCAAGGGTAAACTGCTCGTTTGTGTCTAGGTTAAAAAAAAGTTATACTCGCCCAAAGCTCCGAGCCGGCTTCTTCTTAAACCGGTCCTTCCAACGTCTCTCCCTCACCTCTGCAGCGGTCTAAGATACCATATACCATCAATGTTTATACACAGTGTATAGACATGAGGATGCTGAGGAAAATTAGAATGCTGCA
>NW_017306286.1:3354178-3436852 GCF_000935625.1 Nanorana parkeri
GGGGTGAGACAGGCTGGAGGAAGCGCTGTGACAACTGGCCAGCTCGGAGCTTCAGGTGATTAAATCTTTGTTATTTTAGCACCTGGACACAAATGAGCACTTAACCCTTGCAGTGCAAGGATAGCCCCATTGCAAGGGTTAATAAAAATACTACTATAGTAAAAACTCTTTAACGTAAAAGTATAGCAAAAACTTTTTGGGTAGAGCAGAAAAAGGTAATAACCCCTTTTAACCTTTTAAAATTTTTTTTGCTGTTTGCATCCTATTGAGGAAATGTCTCTTCACGTCCTTTCTTGGGGACACAAGAGGAAGTGAGAACGGTCTTTATCGTTAGTTTTCACTGCAATAGTTCTCTCCACTGGAAGATTTCCCTTCAACTGTTTGTTTTGTATTTTCCATTAGTCAGTGCTAATGAAAATGCTCATTAGGACAAATTCAGAGGGTGAATCTCCCCAGCCGAGTCATAGACAGAAGTAGAAACCTAAGAATAGTTTTAAGCTAAAGTCCGGGATAAGCAAAATTTGTCTAAGGGCCCATTCACACCGGATCCATTGTGTTGCAATAATTTGGTTGGCAGGAAGATATGTGCATTAAAATGGATAGGAAGAATTATGATTCGGAGATTGATAGGTGAAGCTAAGGATGAGGACCTGATCTAGGCATTTGCTCCACCTAGGGAAGGGCAGTCACCTGGCCTTGATGCTTGACTTGAGGCATAGAAGATGTGGAGGTTGTGGGTGGTATTGGTTTTGGTTGCCAACTTTCCTTTTATTTGCTTTAGGCTGCTCTCTGACTTTGCTTTAGGTTATTGTTGTAATGTCCCTGTGAAATTACAGTAAGGCTTCCTATAATTGTCCTATTTTTTTCCAGCAGTGTGAGTAATTTGTGATTATAGTGCAAGGGGGTTAAGACACAAATGCTTTGATTTGCACAAAAAGCTCCCTCTTTAGCAAAGCTCACAGGCTCATGCCGCTTTTACATTGAAGATGGAGTAGTTACTGCTCATGTACTAGAAAAAAAAAATGGATGCTCTAGGACCTAGAGCATCCATTTTTTTTCTAGTTCATAAGCAGTAACTACCAGGAGCAGTCCGAACCCAAGCTCACCCTCCTACCCCTGACCTAGAGTCCGAACCCAAGCTCATCTCTACCCCTGACCTAGAGTCTAGGTCAGGGGTAGAGATGAGCTTGGGTTCGGACTGCTCCTGGTAGTTACTGCTTATGAACTTGAAAAAAAAGGGATGCTCTAGGTCAGGGGTAGGGATGTATTCGGGTTCGGTATGCACCCCGTCGGAACCTGAGCTCTTCCAAACAAGGATGTCCATTGGGAACTTCCACCAAAGCAGCTTTGGCCATTCCCTGCCCTGCAGCTGCATGTAAACAAAGCTTGTGCTGACATCATTTACCAACTATAGGCATGAAACCATATAAGTGTCAATTACATCACTGCATCCCGTCCCTATACTTACGTCAAGCAGCGGGCAGGGAATTCCCCACCAGCAGTTGATTGGGTGGCATAGAAGGAGTTTTCTTCAGGGTTTGGAGGAGCTCAAGTTCAGACCGCGTTCAGTCCAAACCTGAGCTCATCCCTAGTCAGCGGTAGGCAACCCCAGGACTCTGTGGAACTACACGTTCCATGAGGCATTGCAAGACAGCCACAGGCATGACTCCCAGAGGCATGATTGCATTTTTAGTTTTTGCATGGCTGGAGTGCTGAGGTTGCCTACCCTTGCTCTAGGTTAAAGAGGAACTATGGGGTTTGGGCTTTTCCCCATAGTTCTCCTTAGGGTAATGGGAGGACACAAACTAGCATCCTCCCATCAATTTAAGCTCCGTATACTGAGGACGCCGCAGTATACCGCGAGCTGTAGCAGACACCACAGCTGAAGCAGATCCCGACAATTATGTCTGGATCCGCCCAGCTGCGTGAGTGACAGCTGGCTCTGCCTATCTAGAGGCAGAGCCAGCTGTACCCGCCCCCTCCCCCAGTCCGTTCCGCCAGTCAGCGCTGGTGGATCGGAGCAGGGAGGGAGGAATCCAGCCCCTCCCCTGTCACGCCAGAGAGCCGTGACAGGATCGAGAAGTGAGCGAACGCTGGTATGTGTTCGCTCACTTCCCGATCTACTGAGCCGACCTGTGACAGTCTCATTGTCACAGGTCGGCTAGAACTATGAGGTGAGTGAAAAGCACTCACCTCATAGTTCTCCTTTAAACCATTGTTGCCTGTTTCAATTGTATGTTAACTCTCACAGTGATAGGCAGCTGCAATTTTCAAAGTGTAATGACAGAAAATCAGGACTGAACCTTCTTCCCTTTTTGTAAATGAGAACACGTGTCAGTGTGCACAGCAGAATAGTTTTGCTCTTATAGCAAATGTGTATATTTGAATATGTTGGTGGTTTAGATGTCAGATTGTGCACACTGAGAGCTCTATTGATTAGTGGGGCAGCACTATGATAGATCTACAATCTTCTAATCGCAGCGAATGCATCGTCAGTCACGTTTGTTGATAGATACTGGTGCCAAGGTAGTTAATACTGTACAATAAATGAACTCCGTTTGGTTTATTAAATAAGAGGTCTCCAAAGAAAAAGAAATCCTCCTTGGACTTAAGCACTTGTGTCAGTACCTGGAGACCTGCTTTTAATTGGCTTTGAGAGCGAACTGTGCACAAATTACAAAGAGTCTTTGTAATAGATTTTCTCTCTGTTCGTGTTGCAATGTCTTGGTTCCAATGATGCCAATTGAATGGGATCCTTCTGTACTGCAAACACATTTTGCCACCTACGTTATGGTGAAACAAGCCCCTAGTGCCATAGCAGTGTAGAGGTTTTCATTGTTGCAAAGCTGTGATAACTGTGATTTGAATAGCAATAAACTGCTGTAGCCCAGGGCTGGGACAAGGGGTGCATGGAAGAGCAGGAGGGGCAGCTGCCTACACTGTAGTGTTTTTATGTGGCAGGGGGTCATTGGGAACTTGTCAGTGCTCTGATCACCAGCTGCCTGAATGACGGGAGTGACGTTGCCATCACTCCTATAATTCAGGCACCTGCAGAACACAGCAGGGGCGGTGACAGCGGTCAGGGAGAGGATTCTGCTCGCTCCTTACTCCAAAAGCAGCCTACTGTAGGTGGAAGAAAGCAGGAAGATGGGACGCCCACTGAGAACAGACCACATTCTCAGTATGGATTCCCACTGGGGAGTGAGGGCAGACTGCCTCCCTTTGTCATGTGACATATGACATGACTAGACGGGCAGAAGGAGAAGCTGCCTTCATTCTGAGGTGGGTGCCACACTGAGAAGAAGGGCTGAACTGTAAGTACACAGCAACTCAGCCCCAGAGCTCCTCTCTTCCTCTCAAAGAGCCCCAAAGCCACCCTACCTTCCTCAGAGCCATTCAGCTCCCCTCCCTCCCTTAGAGCCACACAGGATCCCTTAGGCCTTGTTCATACCAAATGCAGAGCAGATCTGCATGAGTTTCTGCACACGCAGTGCAGTGGGTTGTGCCGTGTTTTTGCAGCGGTTTTTGATCTGTTCCGGGCCGTTTTTGGTAAAAAAAAAAAAGAAGTTTTGTTTAGTTTAAAATAGGCTTTCTGTGCGTACCAGGGCGTTTGCATGTGTTTTTTGATGCGTTTGCATGCCTTCCAGAGCAGGTAAAATGGGGCCTGCTGCAGTTTTTTTTACCTGCTCTAGAGCGGAACGCTGCAATGTGAACTGGAGCTAAAAATACCATTTGGAATACATTGGATGCAGTTTTGCTCTGGTCTGTAACTGCTCCTGGAACGCCCTTGGTGTGAACACGGCCTTATTTAAATGATCCCCATAGAGTTCCTCATCCCACTGACAGACTCCAAAGCAGTCCTCCTCAGACTGACAACACTGAAGCAGCTGCAGGTTTTCCACCCATTTACATGATGATACATCCACATTTTCCCCCCCAACACTGAAGACGTGCTATTTTTGTTTTCCTTTCAGTGACACTACCAACAATGTGGAAAGTTGTCCTTCCAGTGACACCACTGATGCAGGGGCATTTTTTACTTCCAGTGACACCATTGATGCAGGGGCATTTTTTACTTCGTGACACCACTGATGCAGGGGCATTTTTTACTTCCGGAGACACCACTGATGCAGGGGCATTTTTTACTTCCGGAGACACCACTGATGCAGGGGCATTTTTTACTTCCAGTGACACCACCGGGATGTAGGGGCATTTTTTACTTCGTGACACCACTGATGCAGGGGCATTTTTTACTTCGTGACACCACTGATGCAGGGGCATTTTTTACTTCCGGACACAACACCACTGATGCAGGGGCATTTTTTACTTCCAGTGACACCACCGGGATGCAGGGGCATTTTTCTACTTTGTGACCCCACTAAAGAAGGTACATTTGTGTCCTTGCTCCTGTTCGCCCCCTATTTTACTGTGGAACAGAACATACACTGCTATTAAACTCATACGCTTCACATGCACCGATATTAACCCTGCCTCCTTCTCCACCTTGAGGATGTGGCCTTGTGCAGTTTGGCATCTCCGCCCTGGGCACAGGATGACCTTGTCCTGTCATTGTAACCAATCGAAGTTTACCTAAGTACTTTGCTGTTGTCTGGCTGCCATATTGAGAACTGCCTTTTGATTGCTGTGGGTTACTGTACTAACCTGGTTGCTGCAATATATTAGTAAATAAATCCCTCTGTATGTATTCAATGTATGACGTAGAATCAAAAACTGATTCTATAAATCTTTATATTTGCTCGTGTTCTTTATCCCTACAGGGGTAATATTTTGAACTGAAATTCTCCAGACTTGTAGTAAACATTATCTTGTGTTGGAGGATAGAACAGTGAACGGACACAGTGCCAATTGATACCAAACTTTGTTACAGAGCTTGCCCAATCGCCGTATAACTGAATTTTGCAGGGGTTTCAATGAAATGACCTGAAACACAACTCTTCCATAGTAACACATTCTAAAGGTTCAGGCATATGGGAAGTTTTAAATGTCACGGGTTTCCGGACAGTTAAATTTGGCATTCCGAGTTGAACACTTCCCTTCTGACACATAAGTTTGAATAGATAGTCTTATTCTCTGGCATGCTAGTGCAAGTTATTACATTCATTCACACAGTGGTACCTGTTTTTTAGGTACTGTACTGGAAGAAATATGTCTCCTCTGATTACCAACATTGATAGTTTGTGTCATCCTGACTAATTGTACAGCTTGTATGTAACACTGTCCTCCCCTTCACCCAAGCCATACTTTCTGCTTTTTTTTCTTCTCCCTGCTTCCCCATCGATTTTATGTTCCTCCTCTGCCTGTGGTTTAGCAGTAGTGGGAGGCTTGTGACTCACTTATCAGCAATTTTAACAGATATTGTGGATTCAAAGGAGGAAGGTGTTTGTCGATTGCAGTGGTGGCAAATAACGTGCAAGTTGAGCAATGACAAAATACTAATATTCTGTTGTCATGGTACACCTAAAACTATATTTTCATTTTGTTACCAGTGACTAGTAATAGGACAAAGTTGGCTTGATTCAGCACTCTTTTGTTTAAAGTGGCATTAAAGTCAAATTTTTTCCCCCTCCCCCCAATGTTAATGTCAGCACTTACCTTAAATGGTGTTTCTTAATCCGATCTTCTTTCCTGTCCTATTTATTTGTCCCTCCAGCGGTGCGGCGGCTCTCCGATCCAGTGCTGACTCCTTCCTCTGTCCTTGCTGGCACTTCCTGTCCCACGGTGTCTGCATGCAGGTGCACGCCGTCCATATACTTACCTTGTGTCTCTCCTTGTCTCCTGGCCGAAAATGTGAACTGCGCATGCGCCCGCTCCAAGATGCTTTGCGGCCGGCCAGGAATTTTAAAATTTTCGGACGGGAGCATGCAGGGAAGACGCTTTTAAAGTGTTTTTTTTTTTTTACACTTTTTGCATATAACTACTGCTTGCTATCACTAGATGTATGCAAAATAACCAGAGGGTTTAATTATACCTTACAGTTTACTTCTGTTGGTAGATATATGTTCCTATGCAACGTGCCTTGTTGCATTACCGTGCACAGCGACTGGGAGGTGCATTGGGGTGCCATTCAAATGAGTGGCAAAGCAATGCACTTAGCACACGGTAATGCATGCTAGGTGTGTTGTGCAATAGCATGCGTTAATCGCACAGTATCATGCTATTAACGTTACCCTTAGGTGTGAACGTGCCCAGTAAAGTTAACATGCATATAAACACCTAGGGGTGTCTTTTCTACAGTGTGGTGAAAATGTGGATCTTCCACCAGCAGAGCATTTCCAATATAGTACATGGTCTGCTGCGTAACCAGCAGAAACCATAAAATAGGCTACAAGAGAGCTGCCAAGGCTACATTGGACGTCATGTTCGTGTTTTATTTAAGTTTTAATATTAAATGGGTTTAGGAATTTCCAATATCAGCCTCGAAGCACAAGATTTTTCTTGCTTTTTTTTATTTTGGAAAATAAATGTACCAAACCCATTGTTCTCTACGCAGCACACCAGAATACATGTGTATTCACCTCTGTGCGCTGTGATGTACTGAAAGGTCTGGCGTGTTTACTTTATTAACATTCATTAGGAGCCCATTAGAAACTTATAGGATGCATCCCCAAAATGCATCTTTTGATGTGTTACCATCTCCTGTTAATGTGCATAAAGCCACGTACATTTAGATGTGAATTCAGCCTCAGGGATTGGTGAGTTTCCAGTACGTAGTATTCCTTTATTTTGTTCTGTTGCAAAAATGTCAAGTCGGTGTCTAGTGTCCCATTGGGTCTCCTGTCTGAGCTCAGAGATAACAGACATGTTAAAATGTATGTAAATCTAAGCAGTGACCTTCTTTTTGCTCCCTTTTGGTCTATTAAATATACTATTTGAAAGTATTTGTTAAAGTAGTTGATCATCTCAAAAAATTCTGTGCTGTCCTATATGCTATGTGCATTTCATGTGTTATCTCCGGGAACCCGATTAGCTCTTCTCGTTCTTATCTTGGACTTCAAAATAATTAGAGTCTATGTTGTAGAGAGGATTAGTGTAGGAGAGTTTGAGTAGTGTAGCAAAAGACATCTGGGCAGGTCAGTGCGTTTCTGGCAGGTCAGCATATATTTTTCTGTACTTGCAGGGACTTCTACAGGCGTAAAACATGGGAAAATGTACATATATTGCAAAGATGAACAGCATTTTTTTAATATTAAAATGAAAAATCTCCCCTGCAAACATAGAAATGCAAACGTATATGCATGCATGCTTAGACAACAATTGGCATTGACAACAGACATTGGGCATTGCCACGCATGCCAGAAAGAGTACTTCTAGAGCCATAATTCATGGTTAACTCTAAATTCATTTATACCACACAATCTCATCTTGTATATTTTACAGGAAACTAATTTGAGTGTAATTTTTTTTTTTTAACTAAAAATTTAGTACAAAATACAAAAAATTGCAACTACTATCTTGTTGTTTGACAGGTCCTCTGCTTTCAGAAATAATGTTTTGGGATTTTAAGTATTTTCCAGCAAAATGACATTTTTAATGTAAAAAATAAAGAAGAAAGAAATGCAGCACTGAAAGGATTAAAAGAGAACTATGGCCAAGCCTTTTTTGGTTGTTAGTTCTCTTTTGGGTCACAGGATTATATTTACCAATGTCCTCCTGTTACCCAAAACTCAGCATTAGGAGGCTATTGCCTGCTATGTGCTGACAGAGCAGAGCCATGCTGCAGCCAGGAAGGATGCTAACAATATTCTCTGGATCCACCCTGCTACCTGATTGACAGCTGGCTCTGCCTCTAGAGCCAGATCCAGCTCTCCCCTTCCCTGTCTGTTCTTCCCATGAGTGCTGGAGGAACAGAGAGAGGAGGGGGATACCTTCGGGGATCAGTGGTAGTAGAGCTGGCAAAGCTGCAGCATCAGATGTCCGCTCTAACTGTGGCGTTAAATGCATTTCACTCTCCCTATGGTTGTCCTTTAAAGTAACTACAAAGACCGCTGATATATAAGTTGTACTTGTCAAAGATTTGTAGAGGTGTTAAGCCACTGATGAGATGCACACACTCCTGTCAGACAGCAAAGCCAGGCCCCTATCCTCCCTTTCCTCCAAAGCAATACAACTTGGTCAAGAGCCTGTTCAGCCTGTAATTGGATAATAAAGAAGTAGCAGCAATCTGATGATTCATTTATTTGTTTCCTGCTCCCTCCTCCTATCATCAATTCTGTGCAAGACCCCAGACTAGGATTGTCTTAGCCCTCGTTCACACCTGAACGTTTTGTAGCGCGTTCTACGCTCGATGAACGCTCTACAAAACGCTCAAAAATATAAATCCCATTGTATTCAATGGTCTCGTTCCCACCTTGGCGTATTTCCGCCCGTCCCTAATGCGCTACAAAACGGCCCACGCCTGAAAAGGTACAGGTACTACTTTGGGCCGTTTTGTTGCGCGTTTCCATTGGGATACAGCCAAGTAGCCTTCGAAAACGCGCGACGCTCGCGCGACTTTTTTACTGCGGTAAAAAAAACACGCGACGGTCGCGCATATGCAATACGCCAAGGTGTGAACGAGACCTTACAGCGCTGTTCCTCCTCCTCCCAGTCCTGCTAGACACAGGGTTACAGGAGGCAAATATAAATACAGGTTGAGGTATTATTTAATGAATCCATGATTCAATGTGGGCCTTCCTGTTTTAAATCATTTAGCAGTTCCATTTCAAATTGATTTGGCGAAGAATGCAGAAAATGTGCTTGTGTTCTGCACAGTATACTTTTTTCATTAGTTCACTAGTTATTGGCTCGTCTGCATGATATTGTTGGCTTTGCAGTACAGTAGTATATTAGAACAGCAGTCATGCAGTTTCCGTATACTCCAGGAAAATCGTGGCTATTTTGGGATTGTTTTGACTTGTGTTGGATCACATGGAAAATGCATGTGTATGTTTGTCTTTGTTCCATGCATAGTGTTGATATGATGGGCTGTCTTGTAAAGGGAAACCAAAGAGCCCTTATGGGAGAGGGAGTGATAATTACTGCTACATTATTGTATACAATGATCTTGTTGCAAATCTGTTTAATACTGTTGTGACAGGCTTTTCCATTTTACGGAAATGAAAAGGACCGATTTTTTTTTTTTTTTGAGTAATTAAACTAGTCAATAAATTAAAGTGGAAGAAAAGGCTACCCAATGACTTAACTGCTTAATGATGCTTCCCCTCTGCTCTGATCCTCCCTGCCTAAATCACTTTCTGAATACAGTTGTATTTTTCTTTTAACTTTCTCTGCTCTCTCGGAAGTACTCTGTTCTCTTCCCGCTTCTCTTCTCTCTCTACCTCCCAAAAAAGCTTTATTCGCAGGACCAAATACATTTTAGCATTGCCAAAACATATTGGGAGGTTTTATGGGATGGATGGGAAGGGGGGGTAGTAGAACATTATTAGGGGTAAAGGATGATATGGGGAAAAGGTGAGTCCGGGAACATTGTCAGGGGTAAGGAGTAATATAAAGGGGGATGGGGTGAGTCCATGTTGGAGGTTTATAAGATGTTCCTCTCAGTCGGTGACATTCTGTGACATATTGTGCAGATATGTTTGCGGTCAGCTCCTTTTCTCCCAGTACCGTGTGGAGTCTCCTGAACTCCTCTATAGAGGTGAAGTCCGGGATGAGAGCGGAGAGTCTCTGGATGTGAGTGTCCCTCAGTGCTGAGTACCTGGGGCACTGTAGAAGGAAGTGGGCCTCATCTTCCAGGGCCCCCTGGTCACACAGTCTACTCTCCCTGGGCTTGTAGGTCTATCTATGCTGCCCTGATTCAATTTCCAGGCTGTGGGCGCTCAGTCTGTACCGGCTCAGGATTTGCCTATCTTTGGCGTCTTGTAGTACCTCCAGGTATGGGGCCAGTTTGTATTCTCTTTGTAATGATTGGTAAATAGTTAGTTTCTGGGAGTTTATTTCATTTCTCCATTCTCTGGTATAGTTTTCTTTGGAATCATTCATGATGTAATTTTATGTCCTTTATTTGATATTTTGTCAGGCTGCATTCATGGGAGCTTTGGATGGACAAGGTGCTGATGAGTTGTTGCAGCCCGCATGGTTTGCAGTGGTCCTTTGTTGGCCAGTAGGGCTTTATGGGGGTTGGGGCTGCTGCTGTTTAGGTGGTCCCAGTATGATGGTGCCCTCTTCTGTACTGCAAGAAGTAAGGGGAATCTGCCCAGCTCAGCCCGGCAAGCATTGTTAGAGGTGCTCCGATGGACTTGGAGGAGGTGCTTGCAGAATTCCAGATGGCATATTTCTGTTGGGCTGGTGTCCCATTTGGGTTGGTCTAGATAGGTGATGGGGAACCATACTTCACTGCCATAAAGGAGGATTAGGGTTATGACACTTTAAAACATTTTTAAGCCAGACTCTTACAGGTAGTTTTAGTTTGCAAAGTCTCCTGATGGCCTAGAATGTTGTAAATGCCTTGTCTCTTAGGGCCTCTATGGCTGGTTTGAAACTTCCTGTTTGGTTCATTTCTAGGCCGAGGTATGTGTAACTGTTGGATTCATCGAGAGTACAGTTGTTGAGTGTGAAGGAAGAACTATTGATTTTTTGTGTTCTTTCTCTGGAAAACCATGACTTTTTTGTTTTCTTTTGGTTGATGGGTAGTGCCCATGCCGCCCTGTATTTCTCCAGCACTTCCAGGCTGTCTTGTAGATCTCTCTCTGTTGGTGACAGTAATAGGATGTCATCTGCATACAACATGAACTTCATCTTGGTGTCTTGTAGAGCTAGTCCTGGTGCTGAGGAGGATTCTAGAGCTGCGGTGTGAACGGGGCCTTAAAAAAATATTAAAAGAATCAGAGCAGAGGGGACGCATTAATAAACAGGTAGGCCGTGAAAACACTTAAAAACAATCCCCCTTTTATCTCTGTATTTATTACCATCATGGAGAAAATAATATTCAAAATTCACAGCACAGGCAGTGAAATTTTTAAGGCTCCGTGCTATCCATAGCGATAGCATTTTCTGCGTTGTTTTCTGTGCGGAAAACCTCGAGGCACAAAAAAACCCAAACGTTAACATACGCACAAATTCTGTGCATTTGCGGCTATTACTATAGCTGCAAACGTGAGGAATCCGCCCAGAAAATCGGTAAATATTTTTTTGGGCAGGATGTGGGTTTTTGTACCTTGCGGACGCCGCCCTAGTGTTAACAATTCACATTGGAATGCGTTTTTTAATGTTTAGCTTGTTTCCGTGCGTACCAATACACTTATTGTAAGAGAGCAGAATCTTGGGAGGCTGCAAGCCCTTTAATGTAAACGCACATCAAGTGTTTCTATGTTGTTGGAACAGAACCGGACTCTAGAGTCACTAATGTATTCTTTAAAGATATTCAAGAATTAACAAGTTTACATAGAAAAGGCCAGGGATGGCTTTAAAAGCTCTTTTACTGGTTGTTCATGGAGGAACTTCACCATCCTCCAGATTATTTTTTTTTTTACCCCTCCCCTTACCAAATGCTGGGTTTTCCGCCATTCACATACTCACTCGCCCAGTAAAATTCCACATCGTCCTGTTGTGATCTGCTTTTGGTTGCCTTAGGCCGGGTCCCCCAAAAATATTTTTTTCCTGACATATTTGGGAACCAGTTGTCTGAGTGTACATGAAGCAGGCATATGCAGTTGCTGTATATGAACACACAAATATACGTTTTTTGTTAGCTTTCCTGTTCATCTCCTCATTGAAATGGCAGCCTCTGTGTAGGCAATCTGTGTATATTAAAACTGAACTTTCTCTGAGCTCTCTCCCTCCCCTTTCATTAGCATTCCTAGTGCCCCCTCCCTGGACAATGTATTGTGTGCAAAAGCAGGGCTGGTGTTTAGTGATCATGTTACAATGAATAACAGGGAGGGGGGCAGCTTTTTACATCCTGCTTTACAATCCGACCCCGATGTCAGACTCTGTTTCCTGTGGAGAAAATTTTGAATATGAAATTTGTAAAAAATGAAGAAAGCCGGCAATGTGAGTCATGAAAATGTGTGCATATACATTATCCTTGCACCTCTACATTACCAATAAATGCTATTCATGTACAAAGGTGGAAATGGGTTTTAAGAACATGTAAATAGTTTAATACCCTTTATTTGTGGTGTACAAGTTCCCTTTAGGGTTAGTCTCAGTTAAAGGAACATTAGTGTAATTCAAGGTCTTAAGGTGGCCATACACTCTACAACCATCGCAAGACTTTAGTCTTGCGATGGTTGTAAAGGGATTAAAAAAACGTACGATCTGCCTATCTTGGACAGGCAGATCGCACTCTCGATCATCGCAAGCCCGCCCTCCTGAGGGGCGGGCTTCCGATGACCGCAATGCTGAACGGGCAGTGTGCGCGTGCGCACACCGGCCCGTTCAGCATTTATCTTCCGAGCACCGTTCTAACCAGCCGAGAATCGTACGATTCCCGGCTGGTTTTCGAACATGCTGGTTCGACAGAAGACGTGCGACCGTACAGTAGAAACGGTCGCACGTCTCCGTTCACACTGCTCGATTATCGTACGAAAACCCGATCGCATACGATTATCGTACGATAATCGTGCAGTGTATGGGCACCTTTTAGGTTTGATGGGAGCGGCTGCTCATCTGTCCCTAGCTACATCATATCATTGATTTGTACAGGTTTCCTGGCCACGACTGTGACTGATCGCCAACACCTGTGGTCCCAGTTGCGGAAATACACTGATCATTGGCAGTGTATGACCCTAATCAAGGAGGCCTAATAAAAAAACACCAGGCTTCATAATATGTCTCAACTATGGAGCTATGTAGATGTACCATTCCTTCCTTAGTTTTTAGATGGTGGGCTGGTTGTTTCATTGTGCATACAACAATCTATCAAAGTTATTAACAAAATGGTGAAGAGTTTGAAGAAGGCAGGAGAAGTGAACAATCTCGGACAAAATAGCTGATTTGGAAACATTCCCCAATTTCAGTTCACTTTTCAGTTCAGCTATGTTGTCCTAGAATGGTCACTTCTCCGGCCTTCTCCAAACTCTTCACCCTTTTGTAAATAGACCTCGCTCATAAAAGTATATTTCTCATTAAAGTTTTGACTTCAGTTATTACAGGATTCAGTGGAGAAGGTTCCTTTTGTGCTTTTTCTGAATTTCTTGTTTTGATGGAATTTTTGAAAGTCAGTGATGTGTCATAATCACTGCTTCACTGGAGCCCATATTCTAATATTTGTGCATGCACATCTGTATGTTGCATCAAAATGCCTAATGTACCATAAAGAAAATGGTGCATCTGTATGTAACTGTTGATAAACTTTGTAATATCAGGGGTGTGGAATTCGTATCGCCCGACGCCCGGGACATGTAGTTCCGGGCAAGTTGTTTTTGCACTGTTTTAGCCCTGCTCGTTCCTGTCACAGAAGTTCTAGCAACAGTGCTGTGCTAGAACTCCTGTTTTGGAGGTGACAGGGTCAATAAAGAGTACCTGTCACCTCCAAATGCTATCACACAGGGGATTATTATTCCCTGTGTGATGGCAATACAGTTTAAAAAAAAAATTGTTAAAAAGAAAAAGTAAAAAATATTAAATTAAAAATGTAACTAAATAAAAATGTAAAAAATAAAAAAGGCGATTTAAGTAAAAATAATAAAACAAATTAAATTTTTTTACAAAGTAAATAAAAATAGAAAAAATTTAAACCAGCCCCACTGCCCCCATCTGCGCGTGAATAAATGCGCAGTGTTTTCAACTGCAATCGTGTGCAACCGCACGTGCATGGCGGTATTGCAGCAGGAAAACGCGCAATCTTCCTGGCATGACTGGGGTGCCATTCGAAAATAATGGCACTGCCAGCGCGATCGGCAGTGGTGTGGGATCCGTGACTGCATGGTCATCGTTCACGAAACAGAGCTGATGGCTGGGTGGTCACGGAATCGCACACCACCGCCTATCGTGCTGTCAGTGCCATTATTTTCTAATGGCACCCCAGTCGTGCAAGGCAGATGACCAATGAGAAGCGCTTCTTAGCACTGCTAAATACGGTTTTGGTTAAAACTTATTTTTTTTGTATCAGGACAAGTAGATTGCCATGAGGGACAAGTAGATTGGGCACCCGCTTTAGTCCTTGGACAAGTAGTTTTTTTCCAAAATTTCCACACCCCTGAATATTGATGCTGTATATTTTACATGATATAAAACATAAGTGTAAGCATTTCTGGCAAGTATTCTTGGTCCAGACACGCTGTGCACATGCTTAGTCTTCTGTACGGCGACTTTAAACATTTTTTTATAACATAGTGTTGAAAATGAAAGGTTGAAACTGACCTGGTACTTCCAGATAATTCTGGATGCGGTGAAAGGTATCCGCCATTGTTGTCTGCAGATAATGTACTGCAATAGTGATGTGTAGTATTTTCTCTTCTGCAGTGATGTTGTGAGAACATAACCATAGCTTACAGCTCATGTTATAGTATATGTGAACATGAGGATACATTTGTTTTTTTTTACTCCTTTTGGTCAATTAAAATGTTTTGTTTGGGTAATAAAAAAAAAATCAGCTGCCAGAAATCCCATAAACCGAAAACGTCCTTTACACTTTTCCTGTGCTGAAATCTTAATCAGTGTTATCAGCCCTGCCCAGTTCTCCTCTGTGAACTACAGAACCTCTCCCTCTGTAAATCAATAGCGAGCAGCCCAGAGTGACAATGCTGATCTTCCACAAATACAGTACAGTAAGTAAGTGTTTTCACCCTAGGGCAGGAATGTGTTACTGGCAGGATTACCGGTTCAAAGATTGAGGAAAAAATAAAATATCTTCTACGTCTGAGGACTGCAAAGCTGCAATACAGTATATTACATTTTTGTTTTTTGGCTTAGATGCACTTTAAAGTGTAATGTGTTTGACTTGTGTTCAGCATGCACTGACTGGTATTACAAGCCCTTTTTCCTCTGCTACATACACAAGCATATATAAGGGGCAAGACAAATCCCGGAAACTGAATTACCATCGTGTTTATAAAGTTTATAAAAACAGCTGCTGCATGAATGGCACAAACCTGTGATTCTTTTTTCTTCTTCCTCTAGCTGCATGACACTGTTCATTAGTTCTTTGAGTGTTACAGGCCATGCTCCCCTTTTTATGGAATAGATCATTCGAAATCCAGACCTCTGACGCTCTGCATGCGCTTTATCATTTTGCCCTTGTTGCCCTCTTGGCAGTTTTTCCCATTAGTGAACCAGGATAACAGACAACCTTTCAGAACAACCAAAATAAATGATGTGACTCATTTTAAGGAACTGATGTTCTTGGAATTTGTCTATTTATAGATAATATTGACTTTGGATCATAGCTGCAGTGCATCACCAGGGGCAATGTTCTCCCCCTTTATGTCACAACTCTTCTATAGCCCTATTCAGGATGCTGACTGGAAATATTTGTTTCCCTGTGACAGAAAGAGAAGTCTTTGTCACCTCACCTTGCTTGCTCTTTCACAATCTTCATGCTGATTAGCCCCTTCCCTATGGTCATCACACTGTTGGATTGGTTTAAATTAAAATACCTCTCAATCGTTAATTGATTTGAAGAAAAGCGTGCCATGTGGGATAAACAAAATCTATTACACAGTTATTAAATTCATTCACTTTAAATTGGCCTTTTTACAATATACAATGTCACGGGATCTCTGTTCTTGCAGCAGAATGCCTTTGTTTTAATTCATATACAAAATATATTTTGATGTACCTGGTGCACCTCTGTCGATTTGATAGCCATTTATATGAAGGAGCGAAACATTTGAATCTGAACTCCAGAAACATGGCTACATATGCAGATAGAATACTTGTAAGCAAGCTGTTTTACCTACTAGGCCAGAGTTCAGTTACAAGGGAGGAACATACATAGTCCTGAGCAGCTTTTGACGTTTGCACAAGGATTTTGTTAGGGGTTGCGTCTGCCATGGTATAGTATGGCAAAGATGGTGGGTATTGACTACATGCAGACCCACTGCCAACAGAATCCAGCAAAGGACAGGTTGACTTTAAAGTGACACTAAACTCAGTTAAATCTTAAAAATGGATTCAAGTACCTTTTTTTTAAAGGGTTTCTAAACCCTCCGTTTTGTTTTGCATATATCTACTGCTGGGAAGCAGTAGATATATGCAAAAAGAAAAACGCTTTAAAAGAAGTTTAAGCTTACTGCTGTCCTCGCCGCGCGCTACCGCCTGAAAACCCGAAACTGCTCGGGCGGCCGCAAAGCATCTTGGGGCGGGCGCATGCGCAGTTCGGATTTTCGGCCGGGAGACTAGGAGGGACGCAAGGTAAGTCTATGGACTGCGTGCACCCGTATGCAGACACCGTGGGACAGGAAGTGCCAGCAAGGACAGAGGAGTCAGAGCTGGATCGAAGACTCGTTGCAGCGCTGGAGGGACAGATGAAAACATCAGGAAAGAAGATCGGATTAAGAGACATCATTTAAGGTAAGTGCTAACATTAACATTGGGGGGAGGGGGAAAAAAATTGACTATCACTTTAACTATTACACAAATAAGATACATTTTTGTTATCACCCAGCTGTAGATCCTCAAATCATCTCTGAATTGGTGCTGACACTGTCCTTCCTTCTGGAGGCTAAACGTAAACACCCCCCCAAGCTCACTTCAGTGATGGACTACAACCTCAATACAAATTGGTAAACTGAACGTGAGATTGGAGCGTGACTACTTTACAACACACACAGGGACCATGGGGAACAAAAGTAGTCACTCTCCAGAAGGAAGGACAGTGTCAGCACCAATTCAGAGATGCTTTTGAGGATCTACAGCCGAGTAATGCAATCGTAAATTGAAATTTTTTTTTCAAACATAACGTATAAATAGGAATATTTCTATCAACTGATCTCTTTTGCATTTCTACTTAATATACAGGGGTTGAGTTTGGATAGCAATTTACGTGGATGGAAAAGCCATGTTATAATCCCCAAATGTTGATGAGTGCAGTTACTGGATAGATACCATGTGGTCACTATGTATATATTGCCAGTAGGGCTGCAGCTGACTATTATTTTCACAATCGATTAGTTAGCCGATTATTAAGTTTGATTAATCAGATAAAAAAAAAAGGCTCCAGTGATGGACTACTAGTTTCTATTAAGGTTGTAGTCCCATCACGGGAGCAAGCTTTGCACGGTGGAAGTAAAAAAAAAAGTGTGGTGTGCAATATAGTACATTATACAGCGGCGCAGTGCAGAATACCAGCAGCTATAGAGGAATACAGATATAGTACATTATACCATAATGTACTATCGCTGGGATTTATAGTCCTCTGTAGCTGGCGTTATTCTGCATTGCGCTGTATATAATGTATTATTGCCGGGATTTGTAGTTCTCTATAGCTGGTGGTATTCTGCAGTGCGCTGTATAATGATTATACGGCGAAATGCAGAATACCAGCAATAGTACAACATTATACTATAATGTACTATTGCTGGGATTTGTAGTCCTCTGTAACTGCTGGTATTCTGCATTGCGTTGTATATAATGTATTATTGCTGGGATTTGTAGTCCTCGATAGCGGGTGGTATTTTCCATGGCGCTGTATAATGATTATACTGCGCAATGCAGATTACCACTGACCAGTTATAGAGGAACTACAAATCCCAGCAATAATACATTATACAGCGCAATGGAGAATACCACCAGCTATAGAGGAACAACAAATCCCAGCAATAATATATTATACAGGCTGCTTAATGTATTATTGCTGGGATTTGGTGTTCCTCTATAGCTGCTGGTGTTCTGCAGTGTGCCGCTGTATTGTATTATACAATGCAGAACATCATGCACATTACAATGCAATGCAGAATACCAATGTATAATACAGCGGCGCACTGCAGAGCAGCTATAGAGGAACACCAAATCCCAGCAATAATAGATTTGTTGTTGTTCCCCCTATAGCTGCTGACGTTCTGCAGTGTGCCGTTTTGTTTTATTATATAAACAGGAAACATAAAAACAGGTCCCCCTTACCTGTTCCTGAACCCTTGTAAGTCGCGGCGGCGGCGCGCTCTGCGGGCGTGTGTCCGGCTTGTGCGGTGGGCGGGTACGCGGTGTGGCGTCCGCGGTGTGCGTACCATAACTCGTGTATGGAGCCGCGAACAGGTGGGCGTGAGCGGCGAGCGGGAAATTTTAATTTTAGTCGACTAATCGACGATGGAAAACGCTGACAACGTTTTCCATCGTCTATTTTAATCGACTTAATCTAATAATTGTTGCAGCTCTACAGAATACCAATATATAATACACCGGCACACTGCAGAACTTTAGCAGCTACAGAGGAACACCAAATCCCAGCAATAATACCTTATACAGCGCAATGCAGAATACCAGCAGCTATAGAGGAGTACAACAAATCCCAGCAATAATACATTATACAGGGTGTTTAATGTATTATTGCTGGGATTTGTTGTTCCTCTATAGCTGCTAATGTTCTGCAGTGTGCCGCTTTAAAAAAGAAAACCAGGAAACATTACCGTAAAAAGCTCCCGGCCGATCTCGACTTACTTTGAATGACGGTGTTGTCGGCGGGCAGCGGCATTGTTGGTTATCGGCGGGCAGCGGCGAGTTGGGAAGCTCACCGGGAGGAGAGGGCCAGATGCATTACCTCAGCGTGGGCGTGGCGTAAGCGTGAGCGGGTTTACCGGCACGTGCGGTGGGCGAGACACAAGCGGCTTAACCGACGTGGCGTGAGCGGGAAATTTGAATGTTAGCCGACGAATCGACGATGGAAAACGTTGACAACGTTTTCCATCGTCGATTTTAATCGACTTAATCGAATAATTGTTGCAGCTCTAATTGCCAGATGTGTTTCATGGACAAGCAGTATGAGTAACTTTATAAATAATTTGCTTTTTGTATAATACTGTTTTAACAATACATTTTTTCTTTGTCCTGCATTTGCTTTAGTGGGTTGTTTTGTGTGCAGTTTAAGGAACATGATATGCAAATAGAAATATGTTCCTGTTTTTGTGTGTTGTCTTTTGTTTTTGTGTGTGGTCAGTGCAGTTTAGCTGCATGGACATTTAAACTTGCACAATATCGGCTGTATTTGTTTGCCTTTGGAATAGTGAAGTGGGGAAACAGAACACCCAAAATGGGTATTACAGGACTCATCCTTATTTTCTGGTCAGAACAGAAATGGCACATAAAAACAGCATTCACATGACATATATGTGGCCCATATTGTTGGAAGGTACTATTGATCTTTTTTTAAAGTGGAAAACAAGCTTTTTTATTTTAATAAAAAAAAAAAAAGAGGTATCCCAGGAGCATTTGGCCATATGGTGCTACTATGCACAGGATATTAGCACATTATGGTAGACTCGCCTTCCAAACCTATCCCCACCAGTGCTACACTCCCTTGCCGTTGCTTCCTCCTTCTTCCCGGTCTTCTGAGTTTGAGTCTTCAGCTGCTTGATTTGACCGGGCTCTGATGACTTAACTCCCATACATGCGCACAAGAGTTACTTCATAGCAGTATGCCGAGTCTGCACTGAGCTGTGCATGAGCGCTCTGTGTACAGAGAAAAAAAAAATAGCTGAAAGGCATCAAGAAGCTATATGTGAAACGAGACTTACACAGGCTCTTCTGTCATAGAAAGCCTACCAACTATTTTTTTGTGCCTTACTTCCACTTTAAGTAAAAATATCAGGAATCCTCCTACCTTTTCTTAAACCAGTATGGCAAAAGTTTTTTGTTAGAATATTCTGTTCAGAACTTTGTATATTTTATACTGTATTATAGGCATCAACACCACTGGTAATAGCCAGCAATGATTGCTAACGTTTCCTCATCAACACCTTTTGCTGAAATCAATGACATCTCCCAGTATCCACTTATCTAGTTATGGTGATTGAAAAGGGTTTTATAACAAGGTATTTGCCCTGGTAGCTGATAAATGGCAATGTGTAGGGGGTACCTTGTGGACATGAGATGGTTGCACAGTTTAAATGGAAATGGCAGGAGTGGTTGACTATCCACACTCGGGAATACACAGCGTGTCTCTTACCTTGTCCCTCTTACCGCGCTGTGTCCTCCGGCCGATGCCGGCATCCGTCTTCCGGGTTCCGTCCCTTGTGAGCGTCCGCGTCGCAGGGGGCGGAACCGACGGGAGATTCAAAAGTTGGAAAAAGCCCAGAAAACACCCCAAAAACAAATAGAAGGAAAAAAGGAAGAAAAAGAAACAATCATACCGCCAGGGAGGTTAACATCCATTGAGAAGATTATTTACATCAAACAATTTTAAATAGCTTTTTGAGAAAGAAACCAGACTTGTAATCTTGTATATATAAAAAAAAAAATACCATGATGCAGCATGAGTGTAGACTTCAGGTCCAAGAGCATGAAACTGTGCTGTTATTTGGACCATGGTATTACTGTGTATTAAAGGCTGGATTGCATGAAGCATGTATTATCACTTTATAATGCCTTGCACAATTTTGTTCAACCTAATTTAAAATTACTTTTATGGAAGGTGAGTCAAATATTTCTACAGTAAATTCTAGTCTACCGGGAAAAATTCTTCTTTAGCAATGCTTGTCACATTAAACTTAAAGCCCATCTCTGGGCAAACCAAAAAACTACCCTTGCAGTAGGTCTACCTGTGCACTGCAAGGTTTAAGTGCTTGTTTATGCCTAGGGGAATGTAGTAAAGCACTTTTACTTACCTGATCCCCGCTCCCCCTGCAGCTAGCGCTCATCTCTCTCCCCTTGGCTCTGGCTGTGGACTGACCTTCGTCATCCTCACATCTAATGCTGGTCTATACTGTAGAGCTTTCATTAGACATAATGATGTCTGTGATTTGTCAGAGCGAATAGGAAGAATAGGCTGCGGAGACCGGTCTAGTCAATTGGAGGGAGCAGGAGGCTCTTTCTTAACTGTTTTGTTATTTTTTTCTTATTTCCCAGTAAATGGGTTAATTATGTTTTACCTAATATGTTAGTTTAGGAAAGGAAGCACCTGTGTGCCAGCAATATTTAGAACAAGCATTACTAGTGTTATTTGTGCCACAGAACTTGCATATCAGAGTAACATCATGCTGATGTAATAAAAAACGCTGTATTTTGGCCCAGCCACTGTAAAAAGTGTGGTTATAGAGATATATATATATATATCTTATTGGAGAAGAGGTATTTCTTTAGAAGAGAACCAGTGAGAATTGCTAGCATCCACTGGGACTTAAAGCATACCAGAAACAGTGGCCCTATTTAGCAAAGTAAAGGACAGGAAATGTTTCTTATTCCATAACATCATGGAGGCCACATGCAGGCCTCCTGCTGAGCCCACGTCATAGGTATCTTTGAACTTAAGATACCAGTTTGGCTAAGTTAGGGTAAAATTCCTATTGGTCTCTTTTCCAGATTACAGCCTGCTTTTTAATGAAAGACCAGTAAAAACTACAACATGGGAGGTGGGAAATGACAAGAAAAAAAAAAAAAAGTTTCCTTACTTTGCAGATTATTTCTCTAGTGTAGTCTACTAATGATTTCTTAGAAGAACAGTGCTTGAGATGTGCATTTGAACTGTTGCATGTAAGAAGGTAGAGTTTTTTTTAGTCCTTGGACACGAAATAAATGTAAAGTGTATTCTTACTTTAAAGGATCGCTTGTTTCCTGTTCACCCCTGCACCAATGCATAGAGCCGTTACAAAGAGAAACACAATGCCAATATATTCATAGTTTGCTGGGAAGGAAATGCTGCTCTGTGTTCACATCCTGTCTTTTAAATTTGTGTAAGTGACAATGATGTGTTTAAAAGCAAGCAAATGTTTTCCTGAAGTATGTCTAGAACATAAGTAGATATGTGTTTTGAAGGAAAAAAAGCTAACGTTTTAGCAATTGCAAAAAAAATTATTATCTGACATTTTAGATGGTCTGGTTTAATCTAGAGTAGAAAGTTGTCTCACATGAGTGTGCCACTAAGTCTATTAGCTGTTTATCTGTTGTGTATTAGGATGCTTATTGAGCTACAGGTGAAACTCGAATAATTAGAATATCGTGCAAAAGTAATTGTAGTAATTGCTGCAAAAGGGGCCCAAACCAAGTACTGAGTACATATGCATGCTTGTACTTCTCAGAGGTCCGATATTGTTCTATGTACAATCCTTGTTTTATTGATTGCATGTAATAATCTACTTTTTTGAGGTTGTGGATTTGAGGTTCTTGGGGTTTTCATGAGCTGTAAGCCATAATCATCACAATTATGACAAATCACGGCTTGAACTATCTTGCTTTGCATGTAATGAGTCTCTCTCATATATTAGTTTCACCTTTTAAGTTGCATTAGTGAAATAAATGAACTTTGCACGATATTCTAATCGAGTTTCACCTGTATGCATAGTGGGTATTCATGGCCCTGGAATGTGTAAATATCTATTTATTTTACTATAGGGCTAGTTTACTGCTGCACCTTTAACATTTTTTCCTTGGCAAACCATCAGTGATGCATGGATAGATGATTGCCTTTACAACCAGTTAGATTCTTGCTCCCATTAGTGTTCCAGAGAGCTGTATTAAAATGTTGGCTAATGCTAAACTTTGAGAAAGTTAGAAAACCTGTGGTTGAGTGACGTGCTGTGTCCTGGGTCTTCTCTCTTCCCTACTGCAGAAGAGGATGACCCTTCCTTGGGTGCCGACTTCACTGCCTGGGTGAAGTGAACACTTCATATTGGCTGTCCAGCAATGGGGTACTGTCAGGATTCAAAAGACTACAGCACCTTAATAACGTCATTGAAGTGATCGGCATAAGCACAGCGCTAGATTACAAAAATCACCAGTATTTACTCCCCAAATAGGTGCTAGCGAGGGGCATGGACATCAGAATGGGGGAAGTAAAATACAGCCTTTTTATTAAAAAAAAAAAAAGGTAGTGAATGGGTAAGAGTAGATGGGGGGCAGCCATGAATGGGGTGTTGATATTTCCCTGGAGACAGGCTTAAAATAGAAATATAAAGGTACATTAAAATGTGTGTCTCCAAGAATGTAAATGGAACAAAAGGTATAGCTATTTTAAGGCTTAAAGTGACATTAAAGTCAAAAATCTATTTCCCTCCCCCCAATGTTAATGTCAGCACTTACTTTAACTGATGTTTCTTAATCCGATCTTCTTCTTTCCTGTCATTTTCATCTGTCCCTCCAGCACTGAGGCGGGTCTCCGATCCAGCGCTGACTCCTCTCAGCTTGCCCACGGTGTCTGCATGCCCACGCGTCCATAGACTTACCTTGTGTCTCTCCTCGCATGCCGGCCAAAAATTTGATCTGCGCATGCGCCCGCCCCAAGATGATTTGCGGCTGCCTGAGAATTTTTACATTCTTGGACGGGAGCGCGCAGGGAAGACACAGGTAAGTTGTTGTTTTTTAACCCTTTTTGCGTACATCTGCTTGCTTGCAGTAGATATATGCAAAAAAAAAAAAAAACGGAGGCTTTAATTATCCTTTAACAAATGCATCATAATTTACAAAAATACATATATTTGGAATGCTTGTACGCAGTCAGACAGATCATTTTTGGAGTCGCTTTCTCAGGCTGCAGTTGTTGGGTGGCATACACAAAGATGTTAAAAAAATATTCTCAGTGAAATTGCCTCAGGGAAGATTTGTAAAATGTGTTCTCTTCACCAAGGTATAAATCACTCCCAGGCCCAAAGGGGTTAATAAATTATACATTACAGGAGTGAAAAGCGTTTTAAGTGTATATACCGAAAATGCTTGTGTTTTATACAGCGAGATGGTAACCAAAAAGCTAACACATTAGGACTGTCCGGAATTACTGTTCCAATGTCTATATAATTAATGTAAAAGGACACATTTTACTGATGAGCTTAAAGTAACTATACTTTAAGGCCTCATTTAGACGGTGCGTACATGTCTGTGCAGCATACACACCTGTTAACGGGCCGATCCCGGGAGGGACAGATGCTGTGTGTAATTGCATGCAGCAGCATGGTCTTCTCTATGGGAGGACGTAGCTATACGCTGTCATCCTCACACCCAAAATTGCACATCTGTGCGGGTCCGGGTGTCCGCACTTGGAAGCTTTTATGTTTACTAAATAAAGTGGAAATGCCAAGATCTCACTGTAGATCACTGGTTCTCGACCCGTGTAACTTCAAGATCCTCATTTGTCCTTGGTCAAAGTCACACTGCGTTGGAGCACACGGCATTGCAGTACCTCACATTCTGGTGTGGCCGATTGACCTGTTGGTGGGAGGTGCGTTTGGGATGCCATCCAAATGAATGGCAACAGAACGCGGGGTAGGTGCGATTGCGTGGTACAGTGCATTAATTGCCTATGGAAGGAGCTCCCTCGCGTTCATACCCCCAGCCCACTCCACCTCAAGCTGACTGCACCATATTTTGAGTGGCTGCTTGGCGCGAGAACTGACAGTGCTGTACTAGGGCGAGGCTGAGAAGCCTCTCGCATAGCACAGTGGAAGATACGTGACAACTCGCAGAACACTGGGTTGCGACGCACCAGTTAAGAACTACGACTGTAGATGGATTAGTGACAGATGAACTCTGATTTGTTGATATGGGCTACTGCACTATGTCTATGCAGTCTGTGGAAATGGAGGTAAAAATGAATGTACTATTCAGAAAATACCACACAAGGACTACTAGATGGAGCTGATGATTATAGGAATTTTATAAGCTTTACAGCAAAAGTGTATGTCCATACAACATGCACTTTTCCATGACATTTTAAGTAACTCATTCAGGCTTTCAGGCACAAAATGTATAACAACGCTAATGCTGTCCTAAAGAAAAGAACTGCTAGGACAGAATATGCTGTACCTGCCAACCTGGAATTTCTGGCCTTTCCTTTTGAAATGGTTTCTTACTTTTCATGGTGCTCTTATGGCTTTAGTACTCTGTTACTAACCAGAACAAGTATGCAATTTAGAAGTTCTGACTTTGCTCTAATTTTCCTCATTCTGGGACAGTGATGAAAAATAAGACGGCTAGCATTTTTATGAGGTCAGCAATGACCTCTTTGATAAGTCCCTGAGAATAGGTTGCAATAAAGCCCATCTTTTGACATAAATTATGTCCCCCTTCTCAACCCCCTCACCCCTCCAGCATTTTTTGCAAAAGCAATGTCAGTGTCACTTGTCCCTTGGACAATAACGCAGAGTTGCAGATGTGCTCAGTCGATTTATCTTTCACTGTCACATTTTGCAAACTCCTCTTCTGGATCCTAAGAGGACCCTGCTACTGGGCAGCCAAAAGGAAGTGCCCATGTCACACAGGCAATGATGTGGCCTCTCGGAGAAGGAGCAGAATAGGAACTGTAATGTCATGTAACCACAGATGTAGGTAAGTAAAAAGGGTATTTAGGTAGGGTTTTTATTTTATTTGTGATGCCAGTGCTTAGTAGGAAGGGGGTTGGGGAAGGTGTATTTGTAAGGCTGGCAGAGCATGGAGGGTAGTTTTAAAGCTGTTGGCTTTTGCATTGTTCTGATCCTGGCTTTACCAACACACTGACGAGTCTAAAACCTCACATAAATCATGGTTTCTCTAGTTCAGTAACCAACTAGACAGTGAAGCAAGGATGGAAATGACACCCTCGCAGCCTTCACCATTAAAACAAGTCCACAACAGTAGCTTTAGGCTTTCCAGTAACAGTGAGTAGTGAAGACATCAACACTGTCACGGTTATTCACAGAAGGATGAAGAGTTTGGAGAATGCAGGAGAAGTGAACAATCTAGGACAACATAGCTGATTTGAAAAAAGTTCTCCAATTCAGCTCACTTTCCGGTGTAGCTATGTTGTCCTACACAGGGGTGTGGAATTCGTATTGGCCGACATGTAGTTCCGGGTGCCTGGCAAGTGTTTTGTTTCTCTGTTTTAGCCCTGCTACGGACAAGTAGCAGGGCTGGTTTTATTTTCTTGAATGAGCGGCGCTGCGAGCGGGGGGCGTGGACGATGAGCGGGGACGGAGGGCTGAGAGTGGGGGGCGTGGAACCGTGACGGAGCAGTGACAAAGCCGGACGGTGGAGCTGTGATGGGATCAGTCACCTCCTTCAGCCTCTGTCCCTGGCGACCGCTGCTTGTTCCTGTCACAGGAGTTCTAGCACAGTGCAGTGCTAGAACTCCTGTGTTGGAGGTGACAGGGTCAATAAAGAGTACCTGTCACCTCCAAATGCTATCACACAGGGGAGTGTTATCCCCTGTGTGATAGCAATACAGTTAAGTTTAAAAACAAATGGTAAAAAATAATTAAAAATGTAACTAAATAAAAATGTAAAAAATAAAAAGGCGATAAAGTAAAAATAATTAAAACAAATGAAAAATGTTTACAAAGTAAATAAAAATTGAAAAAATGAAAACCAGCCCCGCTGCCCCATCTGCGTGCAAATAAATGCGCAGTGTTTTCAACTGCGATTGTGTGCAACCGCTCGGGCAGGGCGGTATTGCAACAGGAAAACGCGCAATCCGCCTGGCACAACTGGGGTGCTATTAGAAAATAATGGCACTGCCAGCGCGATCGGCAGTGGTGTGCGATCTGTGACTGCCCGGTCATCATGCACGAAACCGAACGGATGGCTGAGTGGTCACGTAATCGCACACCACCGCCGATCGTGCTGTCAGTGCCATTATTTTCTAATGGCACCCCAGTCGTGCCAGGCAGATTGCGCGTTTTCCTGCTGCAATACCTCCCAGTCGATCCCACACGATCGCTGTTGAAAACACTGCGCGGTGCATGTCGTGAAAATAGGTACATCTACCTTTTTTTTAGCGATTGCCACGCAGATGTAACCCCATACATGCGGATGCAACCGCTGTATGCAACCGCACACAAAAGCACGTCCTATGAATCCCCAAGTCTGCACCAACCCTAAAGGGTATATTCACTTTCCCAAGTAATTTGGGAAAATGGAATTACCCGCACAAATCTCCCTCCCACTATACTTACCTTTCAGCAAACGGTCCTTCTCGTCCACCAGTACTGGTGTAATATCTGTACCTGTTCATGTATTCTGAATTTCGCTCGCAAATTGCAAGCACCTGTTGGTCAACACGGTCACCTGACGGCACTGACCAATGAGAAGCGCTTCCTAGTACTGCTAAATACGGTTTTATCATTTGTATCAGGACAAGTAGATTGTCATGAGGGGACAAGTAGATTCGGCCCCCGCTTTAGTCCTTGGACAAGTAATTTTTTCAAAAATTCCCACACCCCTGCCTACATTGTTCACTTCTCCAAACTCTTCTTCACCCTTTTGTGACTAACCCTCTCTGTAAAAAAAAATTGGGACCATATATTTTAAGAAAAGTAGAGAGAATAGTGTGCAATTTTCATTGAATTTACTTATTCCTCTCAAAAATGATCTTTGCTTTGTCAATAGTTTACGGTTTGATTGTGGAGCTGCCCTTAAAAGCAGTTCCATTTTTGTGTTTCACACAGTTTTTCTCTTCTCTGCAGCCACTTATTTCTTACTTAACTTGGTATGTCAACCCCACATGATTGTCTCCAGAGTTTGGAATCTACGTATTTAGTGGCTGCATGTTACTAGCACAATTCTTCATTTAGCAGCCCTGTTGGAGGGAGTCGTGTGTGAACACTGCTTCATAGTGGGGAATCGGGAGTGTGTGCTAATAAAGCGTGAGATTGAAAGAGGAAAATTGAGTTATTTTTGGATGAGTGGCATGAGTCTGTTCCTTAAAAGGGAAAAGGATATAGAGTACTGCAAGGACATTGTTGCTGATAATTAACTCTTTAAACGCCAATGGAAGTTTTGCAGAGTAAACCAACATAAAAATATTTTTCCAGGAATATTTTTTTAATTTGTTTTACAGCAGAAAGTGATTTTGCTTCTTATGCTTTTTTGTTTTGTTTTTCTCTTTGCAATAATAGTAACCCTACCTTTTTTTTCATACAAGTGCAAAAGGTGGTCCTGGCACTCTGTGTCAAGGGTATGGAGTCCTTGTCGAAAGTAAAGTTTGTTCAAAAGTATTTATTTTAGATACATTTTACTTTTTTGATTTTGAAACCTTCAACTGTTCTGCCCTGCCGATGATTTAATGTTGAAATGGGAACCTGCTTTTCTTGTTTGTTGGCAATTATTGGATTCTAGTTTTACAACAAATTTCCATTCACCCAACTGTACATTCTTTGCATATACAGTGTGGAAAATAATGACGTGATCCCCTGCAGATTTTGTAAGTTTGCTCACTTACAAAGAAACGAAAGGTCTATAATTTTTAATCAAAGGTGTATTTTAAACGATAGAGACAGAATATCAACCAAAAATCCAGAAAACACACATGATACAAATGTCATAAATTGAGTTGCAGTTCAGTGAGTAAAATAAGTATTTGATTCCCTACCAACCAACAATAATTCTGGCTCCCACAGACTGACTATTTGGTACACAGATTAGTCCTGCAAATTTAAGAAGGTGCTCCTAACGACAACTCGTTATGTATATAAAAGACACCTGTCCTCAGAATCTCTTTCTTCCATTCAAACCTCACCACCGTGGGCAAGACCAAAGAGCTGTCAAAAGACGTTAGGGACAAGATTGTAGACCTGCACAAGGCTGGAATGGGCTACAAGACTATCATGGTCTGCAATGTGTAGCATGTTAATGGCAAAGTCCATTCAGCAAAACTTCTATGGGACGCTGGAGTCCAATGTTTCAAAGTAAAATGCGTACCTGCTATTGTTTCTCTTTAATCAAACACAAATCTTGGTGGGTGTGTTGTAGACCCAACTCAGGATTTTAATAAGTGATTACTTGGGAGTTTCCCTTCTTTTTGGTTCTAGTCAACACTTGGCTACAGAGTCTTTATTTCTTGTTTTGCTAAATCACGTTTTTAAAGTTAGAGACTAACTCCATAAAGAATGTAGGAGGGAGAGTGGCACCACCTAATTCTATTAATTTCAAGTTTTAGTCTCTATATGTTGCTGCGTTTCCTGATTACATACCTAAAGCCTGGCTTGTGAGGTAACATGACCCACAATGGCTTTGCACTGGGGGTGCTGCCATTGACAGTGCTTTCAGCCGTTCAAAGGCTGCTGATATCCTTGATCTAATTCACTAATCGTCCTAGTATTGGCTTGTTGGAGTAACACAGACCAAACTTAAAGTAAGGAGTCAAATCTTAAAAATGCATTCAAGTACCCTATTAACAGAAATGTAGTTTTTGTGTATCACTCAGGTGTAGATCCTCAAATCATCTCTGAATTTATGCTGACACTGTCCTTCATGAGAGTGAGCTTGGAGCGGTGGCTACTTTACAACACACACGGGGATCATGGGGAACAAACTTAGCCCCCCTCCACAAGGAAGGACAGTGTCCGCACCAATTCAGAGATGATTTGAGGATCTACAGCCGAGTGATACACAAATAAGATACATTTTTGTTTATAGTTCAGGTACTTGAATGCCTTTTAAGATTTAACTCCTGAGTCTAGTGTCACTTTAAGAATTGACGTGTGTTTAAACGCTTAAAGCAAATCTTAACTCGCCTCCCCTCGCTCCTTCGCCAGGGCTGTCATCTTCTCCCTGGCTTTTATGGGTGCTGGGTCTTCAGCTGTCTTAATTGATCAGCGGGAAATTAACTCCTGCGCATGCACAGAGGAATGCCAGCTCATAGGTGTGCCTAGAATATGCAATGAGCATGGACATTCTGAAGCTGATTGTGAATAGGCAGATCATTTTTTTTTTCATAGAATGTATTGCAATACAATTTTCTTTTTAGCTTGGTTCCATTTTAACTGACACAATTCCCAAAGCAGAATAAGCTGTGTTTAAAAAATCAGATCAGTTTATTCCTGATCCAATTCCTGTAAATGAGATGTTCTACTTGGAGTCATTGTAGAGATCCGTGACCTCTATAAACAGGCTGCCCTTGTGCGGAGACTACCTACATGCAAGTTACCTTGCTTACTAAAGGCTTTTTAAATGGAATATATATATATATTTACTTTTCCAAACATTGGAGATTGGAACCAAGGAAAACATGACTCGATGTAAAATGTTTCCTTGCTAAAAGTAATGTACTTATCTACAAACTGGTTGAACTTTTGCAGCAATGGTTGTAACCTAATTTTGTGTGTTGTATATCAGTTTGAGGATTATTTAACCCTGGATTATTTCACACTCCGCAGCGTTGGATTAGACACAAAACGCGATTGTGTCTTTCTTGGGTTATTTTCAGATCTTCATTTTCTTAATGTCGTCACCAATGACCTTCACACGGCCAGTCTACTAAATCTATAAGCTAAACCTCCTGGATAGGAGTATGGGACTAATCTTGTGGAAATGTACACAAAGAAGTGGAAATGTAAACTTTGTGTTTTCCAGGGAACACCTTTCTAAGTGAAATGTAATGTACAGGTTTAACTTGGTGACGCAGGCATCCATCCGCTTAGAGGAAAATCAGTAGGATACCCATACTAGTTCTTGTTTTGGCATTTTAAAAGCTCTGTAACCCAATAGCGTTAACATGATATATTTCGACTTACCAGTCTTTAGATGTGGTGGTTCCATTAATTTTTCAGGCTAGAACATTTTCAGCAAATTACAGGAAATGCCTGTGGATCCCGTCCGAAGTGCAGTGCCCCTTGTAACTTTCCTGTGAGCTGAACGGAAAGCACAAATAATGTGATCTTCTCTGTAAACTGCTTATTAAGGCAAACGATGGTAAAATGTAATGTTTCAGGTTCCATTCACATATAGCGCTTGCGTTTCCCACGCGGTTTTCCATGCGGAAGACCGTGTGGCATGCAAATGCTAAAAATCTTTCATCTGCATGGACTCCGCTTGTTTGCGGCTATTACTATAGCCGGAAACGTGCGGAATTCGTCAAATAATCGCATTCAAGCGATTTGTAAGCCTCGTGGCCGCCGCAAAAGTCTGAACAAAGCACAATAAAGTGCATTGTTTTTTATGTTTAGAGGGGCCCTGCGCATATTCGTACGGACTAAATACGCGCAGACTACTGCACCTATGTAAACTGAGCCTTAGTATTGTTTTTAAGACGGAAATATGTGTAGGCTGCCACTAAACACCATGGGGGGAATTCAGAACATCTAGAGCAGGCACAATCTGGAGCAGTTGTCCATAGTAATCAATCAGCGCCTGTCTTTCATTTTCAAAGCTTAACTGAACAAACTGAAGAGAGAAGCTAATTGGTTGCCATGGAAAACTACTCTGCGCCAGTTTTTATTAATACCCCCAATGTGTCTACCACTAAATGGGAGGGATTTATCAAATCTGGAGCAGTTGCCCATAGTAACCAATCAGCTTCTCTCTTCAGTTTGTTCAGTTAAGCTTTGAAAATGAAAGAGAGAAGCTGAATGGTTGTCATGGACAACTGCTCCAGATTTTGTCTGCTCCAGTTTTAATAAATCCACCTCAATGTGTTTTTAAGTGTCTGTCTTTTTTTTTCTCTTCCTTTTGATTTTGCAATAACTGCCTGTGGTGTGAGTGACCTGCATTTTTGCTCCTCCTCTTTAGATATGGTTGCTGCATAAGAAGGCATTGTGATGTGTATGTGTGTACAGTAACTGTATGCTTGAGTCTGCAGCAAACAGCAGCGGTGGTTGGTCCTTACTGTTGTACTGAACCACGCTCATGATGCGCTTACACCAATCTGTGCAGTAATACTTTGAGTGCATGCTCTGTAATGATGTCACCTTAGGAGGTGGGTCCATGAGGGCCTTGGCTCGGTGGGCTGATCGACGCTGGCGGAATCTGGTGGTTGAGAAAAAGTACCGTGGTGAGTATTGTAGCAATGTTTGTTTTTATTTTTTAACTTTGTTGGCCTGCATGTTTCTTCTATTGATTCGGAAGTTCAACTTTAAAATGTACAAGTCTGTATGCTGTATCTAAAGTACAGCTTACTTTTAGGCCAGGTTCACACCATTATCCGGACCAAATCTTTATTGGGTCGCATTGCGTTTTGGAGTGTTTATATATCGCTTTTATTGTGATTCTGCTGTGTTCCGGAGCGGGGTTTTTCTTTAAGCTTAAAATGAGCTTCCAGGCGCGGTCCAGTGCATTTGCATGCGTTTGTATTCGTTTTTGTTGCGTTTCCATTTGTTCCAGTGCATTCCAGACCAAAGAAAATTATACAATTAGTATTTTTTTTGTCAGGTCCAAAATGGACTGCTCTGGTGTGAACAGGCCCCAGAAATACCATAGGGATACATTGGGATGTTTTTTTTTGGTCCGGGAACAAACTGCTCTGGTCTGGGCATGATCCGGACATGGTGTGAACAAGCCCTTAGTGTTGTGAATGAAGTTGTCTTCCACAGCAGCAATGGTAGGTCCCTCGGCATCCCCACGTTATATACACTGTATAGAATGCGATAATTCGAGGATCCTTTAGGCCGCCGCAGCGGAGGGCGAGAGGCTCCAGGAACCTGTCTAAAGGTGCCCATACACCTGCCGATTATCGTAGGATAATCGCGGGTGATCCCGCGATCGTATGATCGGCAGGTGTATGGAAGGCGTGCGAGCGTTTCTACTGTACGGTCGCACGTCTTTGTCTTCCGAGCACGCTTGAAAACCTGCCGATAATCGTGGCAGGTTAGTGGCGTGCTCGGAAGACAAACGCCGTAGGGGCCGGTGTGCGCAAGCTCACAATGCCCGTTCAGCATCGGAATCATCGGAAGCCCTCCCCTCAGCGGGGAGGGCTTGCGATGATTACAAGTACGATCTGCCTGTCCAAGATGGGCAGATAGTACGAGATTTTATTTACCTTACAACCATCGCACAACAAAAGTCGTTCGATGGTTGTAAGGTGTATGGCCAGCTATAGAGCCTAGCTGGCTCCAAGCATCAGGTGTGTAATAGCTTTTGTTTTTGTTGTTTGTTATCCCCTAGACAACTCTTGTAGTGAGGGGGGTCTGCTTTATTGATGCACAGACGTTCTGCATGTGCCATTATCGCATAGTCCTGTTAGGTTGGCGTTTAATGACTCGGTCTGAAATCTGTTGGGAGAACCGCAATATTAGCAGGTTTTTACCTCTCTATGACTTTGCATTAATGGACAGGTGAGACAGAAACGGTTACACTTTTATGACTGAATAATATCTGCTAATAAAAGTTTTCATCAGACGGGGTCCTGTCCTCCCATTTGATTCCATCTGATTTGGCTTTCTGCTGTTCTTTGGTGCAGACATTTGCATCAAATCTTAAACTGAATCTGGAAAGATTGAAATCCATTGTGCATGGAATGAAGCAAAGCTTGCTGCACCACTGGGTTTACCTTGCTGTCTGGGGAACCTGGCAAGGAAATCTCTTTCCATCCTGGTGCATCCGAGGCCAGCCCAATCTTCTCATTCTTGAACTGTGCATTTTCTTCCACCGAAGATGACAGTAGAGGGCATCAGCATTTTGGGTGTTGTTTCTCTTTATTATATACAAATATTCTTAAAGTTTTACAGATTACTTACAGAACTTTCGATGGGCTTTCGATGATTGCAAGTACTATCTGCCTGTCCAAGATGGGCAGATCGTATGAGCTTTTAATTAGCTTACAACCACCATGTAAGGTGTATGGCCACCTTAAGGCTTGCATATTCTTACAGTGTGTGTCCAACTTTTTTTTTTTTTTTTCTTCAATTTTGGATAGAGTGGGGAAGGGTTAGACCTTCAAGTTTTTTTTTTTATTGCTCTGTGCCCTCATTGAGGGGATTGACCCTCCTTTTTTTTCCTAGTGGTCATTGTCACTAAGACAAACAAAGGAGGGGAAAATCCAAAATTGTAGAGTTGTCATCAGAGTAAGACGTTGAACATCCAATGGGGACAAATGGCAACCGTCTTGGGGCCTGTGTCAACGGGCTTTTGTTTGCTTCAAGTGGGTTTTGCATTCCATAGCTCTATAGGAATGCAAAACTGGTCAAACGCAGGTCAGAAGGAGGTCAACTGCAGATCAAATGAACCTATCAGTAAATTCTGAATGGTCTTAGAAACTTAGTATGTCAGACTGATGCCATCGACACAAGCCCAAAGCCTGTAGACACAGGTCTTTAGACTGGAATTTCCTTCCTTTTAGCAAGATTTCCTTTCATTTCCTGTTGCGTGTCCAGGACAATAAGTGAAGGGAAATCTCCCTAGTGGGCCACGAACAGCAAAAAATTACCTGACAGGTTTTAGCCCTTTCATACATACGCTATCCAAAGCTAAAGAATGTTTAGGCTAGACATGCACTTAAAGTACAATTAAACTCTTTGGAATTTTTTGCATATATTTACTGCTAGCAAGCAGTAGATAAATGCACAAATATATAAAAAAAAAGTTACCAAAAAGGTAATTACTTACCTCTGTCTCTGCCGCTCGCTATCGTCCCAAAATGCGAAGCTTCTCGAGCAACTGTGCAGCAACATGGGACGGGCGCATGCTCAGTAGAGCTCTTCAGCGGGGAGAAGAGGAGGGACACCGTAGATCTGAATGCTCGCAGCCGGGAACGTGCATGTCAGACAGACTCCGCGGGACAGAAAGAGACAGGAGTCTGCTCTGGATCAGAGATCAACACCAGCGCTAGAGGGATTGCTGAATACAAGTGGAAGGAAGAAGATGATCAGTTCAAGAGGCATCATTAAGCCCTCGTTCACACCTGAACGTTTTGTAGCGCGTTCTACGCTCGACGAACGCTCTACAAAACGCTCAAAAATATAAATCCCATTGTATTCAATGGTCTGGTTCCCACCTTGGCGTATTTCCGCCCGTCCCTAACAGCCAAGTAGCCCTCGGAAACGCGCGTTTGTCGCACGATTTTTTTACCGCGAATCGCGGTAAAAAACGTGCGACAGACGCGCATATGCAATACGCCTAGGTGTGAACCAGGCCTTAAGGCAAGTCCTTAAAGCAGCATGGGGAGGGGGGGAAAACATTTGTAACTTTAATGTCACTTTAAAGCCTTTTCTGGGGGAGTAATAGGCATGATCCAACTGATTGCGGTACTGTACATATCATACCCCTTTCTGTTTTATATTTCACCTGAATTTCTTGCAGATCTTTCTTAACTGAATCACAAGAAAACCACCTAGTGGAAAAAGTAGCACTTTTTTTGTGGTAATCAGGAGTCACTTAATTTATGTTTTGTAAAAGATATGAACAGACGTTTGGGAAAGGCCAGGCCATGACAAAAAGACACTACTTCTTAGGACCATACCATTTTGGTGTACAGTAATTATAAACCATGTTTATTTATAACAAAGAAAAATAACCTAATGCTTTTCCCTTTAACCTTCTCTGCTTGCGTGCCAGACCTCAGAGTTAAATGAGAAGGCGTTTTGTGAATATTTCTGTGTTTCAGACTCTCATAGGCTGATTCTCACAGGCTCGTTTTCTCTGTATTACTAGGACACACTTGCTAAACCCAGCCCAGGCCTTCCGCTTCTCATTTTTCTGATTTTTGGTGGTGAGGATTATTCACTCAACGTCTTGTAGAGCTCGGCAGGTTTTTGAGACCGCACCTAGCTGCCAGTTTCTATATTTAGTCATCTAAGTTAGGTGTGGGAAGAAAAATGATGGGTTTTCTTTTGTAATTGAGGTTCTCCTAGGCCTGGAGGCAACTAGCAGCACTCCTAAGGAGTAACGAGCAGCACGGCTTTTAAAAGTACCAATTCATTTTTCAGATTAAATGATGTGGTGACTATACAGTTCTCAGATGTACTTTTCAGAAGTGTTGCTTTAATTTTGCAATTCTAGGTAAAGAGTGTTTTTTTTTTTTTCTCCTTAATGCTGACAATACCTGTTTTCATGCACGTCAAGAACGCGCTCCACCTTCTGATGTTCCCAAAACATTTCCACTCCATGCCAGGTATTGTTTGTTCATCCTTGCAGTGATCTAGGGTGATATTATCACCTTGCATAAATATATAAATTATATGGTACATGTGCATTGCAGGGATCCCAACCTGAAAGAAGCACTTTCAGGGAGGTGTCCGTCTCATTTCCGGGAGGTGCTACCCCCCCCCATCCACGGAGGAGAGGTTATTGTAAACAGATCCTGCCTTGAAAATAGCACATTGAAGCTGTACTTGTACATTAGGAAGTGGACTTTCACAGGACTGTCTGCCCTACCGTGCACATTGCCAAAAACTGCTCCAGTCTGGGCTGAGTAATGACTTTACAAAGATTGCAATTCATTAGTATTTAACGCTAACCTTAAAGTAGTATTAAACGTTTTTCAATAATGAATCCAGATCAAACAAATATACATTGCCCAGCAAAAGCATTGCTCTATATTTTTGCCCAAACACTTACAATCGTCATGTTTCTGAACAGCTGCTTCCAACTCTCTCTGCTCAGCTTCCCTGAAATTCCTGTCCAGTACAGCATCACAATAGATAGTGCAGACTCCAGCAACTGTTCATCTACTAGCTTTGAGGAGAGGAGACCAGGGGGGAGGGAAGTAGCTTGCCTTGCTGTGTTTGTGGAGACACCGCTTACTAGCATACACAAAGGTAACTACTTAACACTCTGTCTGACAAAGGAGTCACTCTAAGGCTCCGTTCACATATAGCGTTTACGTTTCCCGCGCGGTTTTCCGTGTGGAAGACCGTGCGGGACGAAAACGCTAAACTTTTTAATCCGTATGGATGCTGCTCACTTGCGACTATTAAATAGCCACGAACGTGCGTAGTCTGCCGGATTATCGCGATTGTACTATTTTGGGGGCCGCGCGGTTGTGGTTTAAATATTAAGCAGCATCCATTGTAAGTAATTTCATCAGCATTTGAAATGGCTTGAAATGGTGCTGCGTGTGATTGTACGCAGCAGCCTGTTCTTCTCCATGGGAGAGCGCGGCCGTACGCCACCATACGCTCACCCGAACTGCACACCCGTGTTGGTTTCCGTGCTTCGACGCAAACATGATCCATCCTGTCTGCGTATGAGTACGGACACCCGCACGGATGTGCAGCTCGGGTGAGCGTACAGCCGCTTCTTCCCATAAAGAAGAATAAGCTGTTGCATACAATCACCTGTCCTTCCCGGGAGCGGCCTGATATGGCCGTGCACGCTGCACAGATCTGTACGGGCCGACACTGTCCTACGGAGTCTGTGCGGATGCTCCAGAGTCCGTGTGCTCCAGTTTTGATAAATTCCCCCATAGGTATTTTTGTCATTTGATGTGCGTTAAGTGCAAATGAAATCACTAGGCATTGTACTGGTTTAGCATATTTTTTGCAATTTCTTTGCACAGGATTAAGCTATTTGTGCTACCTTCATTTAATCCACATTACCATGTCTCCAATGAAAGTGTATTCAGACCTTGTGTGCTTGAAATGCCAAAGGTGGAAACAAACGGTGAGATCATCGTGCAGTAAATGTCACTTTCTTTAAGCCAGCGTGTTTGCTGTGCTTTGTGCAAATCATTGTAAAATTAAAATACGTTTGGCTGTGCTTTCTCATGTTACTGGCAAATTTTGTGATTGGCAATAAAGCCGATATTAAGAAAGCAGATATCTTAATGTCAATTAAATACTAGCACCAAGTCAAAACAGGTGCAGCAGCTTTCAGTATTGGAGTAGGTGAGGCTGACTCCTATTGTCACTCAGTCAAGCAGTTGACAAATGTTATGTGAACGTTGTCCTGTCCCCATGCTGGTGTATGATTACCAGTACACTAGCACATCCAGTTAAATGATGTGACTGTTATGATTCTCAATTCTTGAGGATAATATTTATGAAATCAAGGAGGAAAAGCAATCTTTAATCAGCACTTAAAGCGTTGACCTGTGTTTTTTAGTTTTTGGACCACACTACAATATGTCTGTTTTTCAGAGGGCACTTTTTAGGAGTTGTAGCTGTGTAGCTCAGTTGTATAATCATAGTTCTATATTCATTACAAAAAAAACCCACAAACTATCTCTTGCATACAGCCAGCACAGGTATGTAACTGTATTTTGGCATTAGTCTTTTGTAATACTCTGAAAAGCAGCATTCATGCTGGTAGAGGAAGGTTGGGCACTTTAAGCCAATCGGGGCACTGTTACCTTTTGCAGTGCAGTCTATCATTCGGAACATGCTTACAGGAGGATTGGGTACAGGGATGCTCCTTTCACCAATCACAGGATGGGGTGCATCCCATACTAGACTGCTTTGCTTAGCTGCAGTGAATTCTGAGGGAGGTCCTGAATCTGGCTGTGCTGCCTGGTAGTGGTGCATGGACTAAAAGACCGGCTAAACAAAATTACAAATCCTTTGGCAAGTACAACAGTTCATATAGATTTATTTTCACCTGTGTGTTTAGTGGTTTTCTAGCAGTAACATCTCACAATGCTGAGTTGGAATACTTGGATAACTTGGATCAGTCATGAGTCTGCAAGTCATAATTGACTTCCAGTTAACTTAGTACATGTGTTCTTTTTTTAGTCTACCAAGCCTATAGATTTCCCCTCACCTGGTGCCCTGATGACCACAAAGGAAGTGAAGCATTGTCTTCCAAATGGGGTCACAGGCAGCAGAAATCTGTTCGAACCCCTCCCAACTGTATGCAAAACTACAACTAAAAGTCAAGGCAATCTTTCATTGATCTTGCCTCCATTTTTGTAGTTTTTTTTGTATTCACATTTCGTTAAAGTTATTAGTAGGTGTTTTATGTTAAAGCGGACCTTTTACACACCAGAAATAAAAAGAATCCCTCTGTATGATGAATAAAAATAACATAGCCATGTCAGGTGTAAAATGCTGTGATTGTGAAATACTTACACTTGCAGAGCATTCACTTCCTGCTTTGAAAGGGCAAAATGACTTCCGTTTGCCAAAGCAATGCCCACTGGGATTCCCTTGCCATTAGCTGGGAAATCTCATCTGTAATCTCATGAGATCTCAGGGGAAAGACATTTTCCTCCCCTGAGATGATGTGCATGGTCACATGTCTAGTCGCATGTGCCAGAAATCCAGGAAGTAATAGGAGAGCTACTAATCTGCCCTTAGTAAACATGGCCACTGTCAGAAGACTGGGGCAGAAAAGAGAAATAAGGTATGCATGCAAAGCCAATAATTATCTAAAAGTATGTGACTGTGGATTGTCATTACTAAACATTTCTAAAGGTGTGTTTGTGCTTATTTTAAATATATGGGTAAAGGTCCGATTTAAGTTTAGCGGTCCTTTAAGTCTACCTAGAAAGTTAGATGGCCATTCATGTGCTTCCATCCTGCATCTAGATGTGAGCTGCAGGGAGAGCCTTGGCAGTAATACTGGAGGCTCTAGTTTGTTTTTGCAACATTAGTTTGGAGACAGCTTGAAAAGGGAGATGTGACCCATGCACTTTTGTCTGAAAAGGCATGCATCCAGCAAAGTTAAGACAACTATCTCCATGCGCAGTGTTTTTTTTTAGCTATGAAATGTGGATTGGCTACGTGACGCACACTCATCATCGTGTTGGCTCTTCAGTGGAGCATATATCAGGTCCTGATATGTCCAGGTCGGTCACCTCTGCTGCTGGTCTTTGAGTGCTGATAAGTGTAGGTTTTCCTGCACATTCGAGTACTAATCATCTACATTCCTCTGTGAATTTTTTATTACAGAACAGCTCAAGTTAGATTGTTATTGCAGAGTTGGGAATATGTGCTCTCATCAAGTTCACCAGGGGCTAAACTGTGCCAGATTTGTTTGTGTGCACTCAGTTATATAACCTTGCAGATGTCCGTGTATTATTTTTGGTTATTTGGATGCTGTATTAAAAAAAAAAAAGCATCCTTCTGATCCAGTCTCGCAAAGGTAATAGTCAGATGGCTGACTGATGGATTGATTTATCAGTAAACAAAGTGGACATCAATGATCAAAGTGCCTGAAGGAAAAACTGTCTATATTGCCCATATCAAATAGGGTTTTACATTTATTATTGTAAATTTAAAAATGCAGCTGATTTGTTGCTATTGGCATAAATGAAACTCATTATGTGGACCTTAGAATAAGTGACACATCACACAGACTTGGGTTTCAAAAAAGGAAACTTTGGGGGGGCTTTATCAAAACTGGAGCAGACAAAATCTGGAGCAGCTGTGCATGGTAACCAATCAGCTTCTCTCTTTCATTTTCAAAGCTTAAAAGAGAACTATGGGGTAAGTGTTTTTCCCCATAGTTCTCTTTAAGGGTCACGGGAGGACATATACTAGCATCCTCCTGTGACCCAAAGCTCAGTGTATCGCGAGCTACAGCTCGCGGTACACTGAGACCACCGCAGCCGGGACAGATCCCAACAATGCTGTCGAGATCCACCCAGCTGAGTGAATGACAGCTGGCTCTGCCTAACTAGAGGCAGAGCCAGCTGGTCCCCCCCCCCCCCCAGTGCTGGAGGATTGAAGCAGGGATGGGGGGGGGGGCAATCCCTGTGGGGAGTGGTGACTGTCAGTCACTGCTCTTTGTAGGGAGATGATCAAGAAGTGTGTTTTGCTCACTTCCCGATCTATTGAGCCGACGTGTGACCGTTTCATTGTCACACGTCGGCTCGAACTATGAGTGTGTGATTTTTTTCACTCACCTCAGTTTTCCTTTTAAGGCTCCATTCACAGCAGGGCTGGTGTGGTTCAGCGCAGCTTCCGTGCTGATTTTAAAAGGGCTGTTGTGGGAGTTTTTTATTTAGTTTCAGCGCTGAAATGCAAATAAAAATGCCCCAAACCGTGCGGAATAGCGCTTTTCCATTAAAAGCTATATGGAAACCGCATTGATCAGTGCTGCAAAAAAGTGTCGGGAAGCAATTCAGGCGTGTGGCAATTTGGATCGAGCTGACCCGCACTGTCGCATGAACGGTCCTCATAGCAATGTATGGGATCGCTCATGTCGGTGGATCCGCGCGGCCGAACCGCCCTGGTGTGAACGGGGGCCTTACTGAACAAACTGAATAGAGAAGCTGATGGATTGGTTGTCATAGGCAACTGCTCCAGTTTTGATAAATTCCCCTCAATGTGTTTTGGATATGATGTTGCATCTACTACTCCATTTCTGTTTAGACTTCTACTTATGGAGAATACTTGACAGAAGTGAGGAAGTTTATAGGACTAGTTCTGTATCAATAACTACCACCAATGAGTACCAACACACGTGCTTCCACGTTCCTGGTTCTGTGTTGTATACACAATAGTGATGGCATGTTTTCCTATTAATATAAACTGGGAAAGATGAAACCTGATTGATCATAATGGGCAACAACTTTTTGTTCCTGTTTTTTGCACTTCAGACCACAAATGTACTGTCTCTGTAATGGCATTTCTGCCAGCCCAGTACCACGGGTAGGCCTTTTGAAGAAAAGGTATACAGGCTGCTGTAAACTGAGATGTTTACTAAAGCTGCCCCATGGCTGGGCAACTCACTGCAGCCCAGAAATATTGTTTGGCAGAGCAGCCTTTCTGACAGACCTCAAATTGATGGTATGGGCCTGCTTCACTGTATAACACTGAATTGTTACTTATTATTTTGTTTTTAAAATGTTTTAACAGATCAAATAAGTTTAGAAACAAAGCTTTATAGTGCATGTCCAGCCCAAATTGTTTCGCTACTTTGAATAACATGGGGAAGGGTTAGAACTAGGGATGCACAGATACCGGTTTTTCGGTATCGAGTACAAGTACTGATAGTTTGCTTGCAAGTACTTGCCGATACCGAGTACCGATACCAGTGCTTCCGCTGGCATGGGATCGGCTTCCCAGGCAATCAGGAAGCCGGGCGGCGGGTAATGACATGCTGCCTGGCTTCCTGATTGCCCTGGAAGTTGGCTCCATGCTGTTTGGCCCGCTCGATGCTAATTGGCTGGGAAACCAGCTTCCCAACCAATCAGTATTGAGCCGGCCTAACAGCCGACTCGATAGTGATTGATTGGAAAGCCAGCTTTCCAGCCAATCAGCAAGGAGCCGGCTTCTTGGCTAAACAGGAAGCCGGGCATTACTCGCCGGCTTACTGATTGCCCAGGAAGGCGGTTCCATGTTCCCCTACGGCTCTGCCAGTCGGAGGAAATCTTCCTCTGACCGGAAGTTCCGGTATTAGGGAAACTATCGGAGCATTTGTGCAAGTACCACTACCCGCCCAAATACTTGGTGTCGGCACCGATACTAGTATCAATATTTGTGCATCCCTAGTTAGAACATCTGTCAGACTTTTACTGATATCTAGGGCTCTGTTACAGTCACCCTCGCTTCTTGTTCCGCTGACAACATTTCACCAACAGCAACACAGACAGACATTAGATAAAAGCAGTAAAAACTCCAGAGTTATTTTTTCAAAAACATTATTTTAAGCTAGTTATCTAAAGTCACAGCTTTTTTTTCCATTTTGGATAGAGTAGGGAGGGTTAAACCTGCTGTGTTTTTTTTCTTTTGCCATCTGTGTCTTTTTAGGGAGAGATTTCCCTTCCATCTTTCCAATGCGATGGAAATCACCTCTTAGTCCCCTTTCAGACTGGTGTGCCGATGAGGCCCGCCTATCAGTTTTTCAGGCAGACCTAATCAGATACCCAATGTAAGTCTATAGGCAGCCAGATCGAAAAAGACGGGAGTCCGTTTACATCCAGTTGACCCTGTCTCTGGCCAGGTGTGGAAATACAAACGGAACAGTGTTCCGTTTCACCGGACATGATAGTGCCAGATCAGGGGTAAATTGACACGTGTCCGATTCCCCATAGACAGACATGGGGTCCGGTAATATCAGCTTTTTGGACGGACATGGATGTCACAGCAGTGACATCTGCTCTGTACTGCTCCGATCAGGGGGGTATCTGTGCACAGATTCCGTATTGGATTTCTGTTCTGGTGGCAACTCGTAATTTCTGTTTTACCTTCAATTTTCTGAAGACATTGGTGGTCTGAACAGTTAGCAGATCTCCCTAATGGGAACCCAGACGCAAGAACCTGACAGTGTTTTAACTCCTCACCACTCTATCCAAATCTAAAAAACGTTTTGCCTCTAGTTCTATCTAAAGAAAAAGTTTTGTTCATACACTTTAATAAAGCAGTATTTTTAGAGGTTTGCCTTGTGAGTGCTGATGTTGACAATCTCTACCCAACAGGCTCTCTGGTGTAGCATTCCGCCATCATGAAAGTATAGACCAAGTGCAGACTTTACTTAAGACTGGAACATGGTCTGTTAAAGGTCTTAGCAGAGTAAATTATAAGCAGAAACTGTTAAACAGGCTGGGCCTGTTTTTATATTGATTCTGCTAAAATATCACATGGCTCACTAGGTTTTCTTCCCCTAGGTCCCAGTCTCACACAGTTGTGTTCTTCAAGGCATTTTTTTCAGTAACCATGTCTTGTTACATCTGTGGTTTACACACAGGCTAAATATGTGTATTCTTATTTATAGCAGACCATTTAGGATCATACTCACACCAATATTTAGACAGGTAGCATGATTGTTACTTTGTTCCCAAATTCAACTGAAAAAAGGATTAATTTCTATTGGTTGTAATTACATTTTCAAGCTATGTTTTGACAGGTCTGTCGGCAATGTTTGTTGTGTTTGCCCAGTTCCTTCGCTGAAACCGTTTACCTCTGTGTACTACACAGTTCACATTAAAAATCTATTCCATTCTGGCTGTGATCCTACATTCAGCAGCCTTTCCTGTACATGCCTGTAATCTCTGAATGCAGAATTCTGATTCTAATGGGATCAATGCATTCTCCATTTAATGTATAGTAAAAGTGTCCTTGTGTTGTGTAAAAGGTAATGACAGCACCTTTTAGCTATTTTTTTCTTTATGTTAATGCGTTCTATGCATAGCAGCGTTCATACTCTAAGGATCTCAAGGTGCACAGGAACATACCTATATCAACATAAGCATGCGTTTTTATGAACACTGAGATCTGTTGTGTACTGACAGGTGAGGTGTATGTGTTGAAGACTGTATTTACCATAGTGATACATCAAGAATGTAAGTATACACTGTCAAAACCACAACAGCAGCTGCCACTATTGACTTGCAAGCTCCAAGGATGTCATTCTGACCCTCTGTTCTCAACATTTAACATGCACATGCTTGTTCCAGGTCACAAGGATAAAGGAGACATCACTGGAGCTTGCAAAACAAATCAGTGGCAGCTCTACTTGTATCTGAATAAAAAAAAAAACCCAAAAAACCTTCATGCAATTTAGAATCTATGTTCCTAGTACAGAGCAGTGGAAGAAGTACTCGGGAGGCTAACTTTGCTACCCTAGAGAGAGTGCTAAAGGTAGATGAGATTTGACAGTAGGGTTCCTATGTCACATTCACACCAGATGCAAGCACATATTAGATATGTTTTGACTTCTTTTGCAAATTTTGTAAAGCCTTTCTTTAAGATGACCTGAATGGGAAAATAGCTGGTTGATGGAAAAGAAATGCAGCAGGCATTGCAAAATTAGATCTTAATGCTTTTGTGATTCCAAAGGGCTTTTTTTAGACTGTATCGCTGCAGTGTGCTCTACCACACCTGCACTCTGCATGTTAACAAGGAGTACCGTTTGGGCTTTGCTATTATAATTGGTGATACAGTCCAGATGTATGCAGTTACATGTGGTGCAATTCTGCATGCAGCAGTCCTGGGGCCTCTGCCTGAGTAGACAGTCACTGCCTCTACCTCCCACAGAACCCACCTTTGGTTGCAACTAGCAGATTGATATGGAATTGGACTCTGGGGATCATGTTCCATAGTGAGGTAAGTATTTGGGGAGGGTATCTGGTGAGTATAATTTTTTTTCTTTTTTCCCCCTCCCTAGATCAAATGAGCAGTTAACCCTTGCAGGAGCCCCACTGCAAGGGTTAATTAATTTTCCCCCCAGAGTTTTTCCAAGACCAATTTAATTGGGGCAGATGGGCCTAAGACAGTGACGTGTGGTATCTTCCGTGCTGGGTGAGGCATTCCCTCTGCCTGCCAGCACGCCGAAGCCCCGCCCCCCTAACCTGGTCACTAAACTATGTGTGAGGGAGAGTGGAGGAAGGGAGGAGCCTTCCTGCCCTCACTTGCTCTGCACTGGTGAAGCATCGAGATTGATGTCCTCCAGTTTTTTTTTTTTCTTGATTGGACAGCTTGGACCAATGGCACTTTGCCATTGGTCCAAACCATCCACAGAGCTCAAGCCTCTAACATAGAGTAGAGGCTGTTGCAGCTCTTGCCTCACTATGCTTCGGGGGGAAGCCCGCTGCTGTGTAACCTAACTTAGTTGTGAAAAGCCGGATGCAGCGCCACTTGTAATGACCAGGCAGCGCTCCGTCCATGACCGGTTACACAGCGGGGAGGATTTCCCTGCTGTGTAACCTGTAACGAGCATGGAATGGAGAAAAAGCTGACTGCTTCACACTTGAAGCTGACAACTTTTTCCTCCATAATACTAGGTGAGGCTCTGCCTCCCCTGACTGCACGTCCCTGACCTAAAGCCAATGATTCATTTTAGTTGTTCTAACTTTTAGAAAGGTAAGGTCTGATCCCTGAACTCCGCACCATTGAAATGCTGTGGCATGCTGTGAACCAGGTCATCCAAAATTATACATGAACTTGAAACAGTTTTGTATAGCCAAATTGACTAATTCCTACTAACTGCCATACAGGTCTTGGTAGCAATTAAAAAAAATATTTAGTTGATGCTCGTGCCAAAAAAAGGATTACGGTACTTTTTTTCAGTCTGTTACCTTGATTGTTTAAATTTAAGTTAAAAAAAAACAGGTCAAATGTGTGTGATAGTCTTAGTCTTATTTAACAATCATTCTTCATCATTTTGGCAAATTGATGCTGAAATTTAGAATATTCCAGTGGTTTCATATCTGGAATCTTCTGGTTTCTATCACAACTGTATATATACATTTAGTTTTGTAAAATGTTGATAGGTCTTTTTTAAGGTATAAAGTACGTTTGTAAGATGTCATTAAATAAACATTAAAGATTCTTGAATGTCGTTTCACAAAGAGATGTAATCAAAGGCTGAATTCTGTCACTGGCAGTAGAGGTTGTGTGTTAGTGTTTTTATAGGACACGTGTGAGAGCAAGCAGTCAGATGTGTTCTAAAATGCACAAAGGTAATACTAAAGATTAAAAGACTGCTGGATTTGCCATACTATCAAAGGGTCGACTTCAGATGGAACTGACCAAAGAGTTCTTTTTTTGCACAGTGTGTTAACATTGATTTTCTATTTGAATCTTCAGCAGAGATTCTTCTAACGTGATACAAAACCTAATCTATGTATCAACGAACATTCATTTTAATTTATGAACCACTAGATTTTTATTTTCCTTTTTTGACTAATATATAGTATACTAATAAATATATTAAAAATGAATCATTTTACAACACATTGGAGACGACATGGGCTTTAGGTTTTTTTAAATTTTAATTAAGCTATAACTAGGATTAAAATAAACCCTGTGCCTATCCCTATATACCTAGAAATTACATTTAGATTTTTTTTAGACTAGTTAATATCAGCAAACTGCACGATAGTTGAAACTCAAGCTGCCCATACACCTGCCGATTATCGTATGATAATCGCGGGTCATCCCGCGATCGTACGGTAATCGTAAGGTGTATGGGCAGTGTGCGACCACATTTACTGTACGAAGAGAAAGGTTTGTTGCAATCCTTACCGGATAATCCCAAATATTGGGAAGGGTGCTTGGAATGACCGCGGATGGCGCCGCCAGTTGCAGATAATAAAGAGATGTCACCAGCACACCAGACTCCTTCAAGGATAGCAGTGACGATGCCTGATGATGGGATCCTGTGTGGTCCCGAAAGCGCTTGTGTATTTGACATAAGTTTTGAATACATTCATGATTGACTATCCTTGAAGGAGTCTGGTGTGTTGGTGACATCTCTTTATTATCACATTTACTGTATGGTCGCACGATTTTCGTAGTACGAGCACGCTGGAAAACCCGCCGAAAATCATACGATTTTCGGCAGGTTGGTAGCGCGATCGCAAGACGAAAGCCGCACGGGCTGGTGTGCTCACCATCGCAATCATCTGTAACCCCTCAGCGGGGAGGACTTGCGATGATCGCAAGTACGATCTGCCTGTCCAAGATGGGCAGGTCATACAAACTTTTATTATTATTATATTTATACACGATTTACATAGCGCCAACAATTTGCTCGGCGCTTTACAAAATAGTGGAGACAGTACAGTTACAATACAATACAGTTTTAGAACAATATGGTTGGGAGGGCCCTGCTCGTGAGCGCTTACAATCTAGTAGGAGGGGCAAGTGATACAGAAGGTAATTATTGTTTGGATTGAGTTATTGGAGGAAGTAAAAGCCAGTTAGGTTGAGATGAGGTAGGCTTCTCTGAAGAGATGGGTTTTTAGGGATCGCCTGAAGGTGGGCAGCGTAGGAGATAGGGTTAGGCGGACAGAATGGGGCAAGGAGTTCCAGAGGATGGGGGACACTCTGGAGAAGTCCTGGAGGCGAGCATGGGAGGAGGTAATGAGAGAGCTAGAGAGCAGGAGGTCTTGAGAGGAGCGGAGAGGACGGTTTGGGTGATATTTTGAGATGAGATCAGTGATGTAGGTTGGGGCAGAGTTGTAGATGGCTTTGTATGTTGATGTTAGTATTTTTAATTTTATTCGTTGGGCAAGTGGGAGCCAGTGGAGGGATTGGCAGAGGGGGGCGGCAGACACTGAACGGTTGGTAAGGTGGATGAGTCTGTGGTTTCGTTTGTTAAGAAGGTGCGTATTTTGGAAATGTTACGGAGGTTGAGTCAGCAAGATTTGGATAGGGATTGGATGTGGGGCTGAAAGGAGAGCTCAGAGTCAAGGATAACACCGAGTACCCTGGCTTGATCACCTTACAACCATCGCACAACAAAAGTCGTGCGATGGTTGTAAGGTGTATGGCCAGCTTCAGAGGGGAATTTATCAAAACTGGGGCAGAGAAAATCTGGAGCAGCTGTGCACAGCAGCCAATCAGCTTCTCTCTTTCATTTTCAAATCTTAACTGAATAAACTGCAGAGAGACGCCGATTGGTTACCATGGGCAACTGCTCTAGATTCGGTCTGCTCCAGTTTTGATACATTCACCCCTCCAGAGTTTTGAAACTGTGTATATGACTTGGTTGTTCAGGACCCTTGCAGAATTTCTAGATCTTTTTGGAAGACAGTGAGGGGAATTTATCAAAACTGGAGCAGACAAAATCTGGAGCAGCTGTGCATGGCAAACAAATCAGCATCCACGTTTTCATTTTTAAAGCTTAACGGAACAGGCTGAAAAGAGAAGCTGATTGGTTGCCATGGACCACTGCTCCGGTTTTGATAAATTCCCAGCAAAGTGTCATGCAGGTGTCAGTGTGATTGTTCTGACACAGCAATTTTCATGTCTTCTCAAGATCTGTCTATATCTGTATGCATTCATGTTATTATACAAAACTAAAATGACTTCAAGTACAACCATATTGAATGAATCTTGTCCAGGTGCAGGGTAGCATCAAGTGCCCCTGACTGGGCTGCTCCCTACTATAGAGTCAGATGAGTGATCTAACTCAATGGGGGGGATTTATCAAAACTGGAGCAGGCATACTCTGGAGCAGTTGCCCATGGCAACCAATCAGCTTCTCTCCTCAGTTTGTTCAGGTACGATTTGAAAATGAGAGACACATGATGTCATGCACAGCTGCTCCAGATTTTGTCTGCTCCAGTTTTGATAAATTCCCTTCTGTATATCCTAAACTATTGCCTTTTTTGTGGATAAAATGCTTTTCACTTTTTTTCCTCTCATCCTTGGTTGCATCTCAGTGCTGCTGACCTCCTACAGCCTTTTTGAAGCCACTTCCTGTCTACATTCGTGTTTTCAAAAAATGTCTGCATGGCATCTTTGGGATTTTCTGATGGTGGCCACAGTGGACCATACCTGTGTAATGTGTGCTGAAATTGCCAATTTGTAGTCTCTCTATCAGAAGCTGGTGTGACAGGATGACAATACAGAATTGTATTGGGAGACATGGATATGTTGTTGTCACAGTTTAACAAGAGGTGCCTGAATCGGGATGTTCATGGCAGGATCAATGGGTATTATTGTAATAAATGATGGATATTTAAAATGTAGGGCTGCAACAACTAATCGACATAATCGATTATAATCGATTATTGAAAAAGTTGTCAACTTTTTCAATAATCGATTAATCGGCTTCTGATTGGTTGGCCCTGTTCACGGCTCCACACACGCTGCTCGTCACACCTCCTCCCCACCTCACGCTCGCCGCTGCCAGACCTGCCCGCATCCACGCTCCGCACCTCCTCCGCGCCTCACACTCACTGCCTGCCAGTGAAAAATGATTTGGATTACATATACTTTACATGAAAGCCATCAGTGGAAATGCTTTGGAAATGGCAACATTTTGTAAGAAAGTGACTTTCCATGGTATCAGACTCCTCTGTAAGGACCCATTCACACCGCATCCAGATTACCTCCAGAGCAGACTGTTTCCGGACCCAAAATGCATCCCAATGTATCCCTATGCTATTTCTGGCCTCTGTTCCCACCAGCGCAGTCCATTCCGAACCAGACCAGAAAAATACTGTTTGTCTTATTTTGTTTGGTCTGGAATGCACTGGAACGCATCAAAACGCATGGAACACACCTGTAAGACCATTTTTAAGCTAAAAAAAAAAAAAAGATTTTTTATTTTTTTTTATGTTCCAGTCGTTGCAAAATTGCGGCAAAAATGCAATGCACTATGTTGCAGATCTGGTCCGGAAAATGGTGTGAACCTAGCCTAACACTGTGTCAGATTCATATTAAGCTGTTGCATGTTGCACTGACTTTAGTCGGCTTTCCTGCCTGCTGACAACTCTGTACCATGAGGCACATGGGACTCGGCAAGTTAAGAGTGCTACTTGCAGAGACTGTTTTCTATAGGATTTATTTTGTCATTACGTCACAGTTTCCATGAACCATAGAAGTATTTCAGTAATTCGGGAGCTGCAGTTTTACAATAAATCTTTCTGCACTGCTTGCCCTTGACAGTTAGTCAAGGCTAACTGGGATTGCCTGACAATCCCAGTTAGTAGGATGCATGTACTCCAAAATACACAATGTTTCTTTGAAGAAATAATGTTCTTGCACACAACTGTATTTTGTATGGCCACTACATTGAGGAAAGGAGTAAGTAACCTTCCATGTTGGTTGAGCTCTCACCAGCTCTCATGCATTCTAAATGTACTCTCCCTTTACTTTTCAAAGTGCTGTGCAAACTGTTGGTACACTAGTTATAGTAATAATGATTAAAATAATAATAATATTAAATAAATGTTTCCTCCAGAAAAACTGGAGGAAAGAAGATTCTTTGCTATCAGTTGTCAAAACTCAGATGCCTGTGCTTGGTTGTCTACTGCCGAGAAGAGAATGCTTGGAAAAAAAATAGTGATTACTTTGCTCATCCAAAGCCTTCTTCTTCTTCTTTTTTTTTTTTCTTCTTCACTTTTACAAAGAAGTTATGGAATAGCTATGAGCAACCAAACTTTTTATTTTAAAGCAGTTTTCTTTCTCTCTCAAAAAAGTATTAGCAGTAGCCTCCATACGTATCTTTGGAAAGCTTCACCAATGTCCATAGAACCCCTAAGCAGAAGCATACTAACACAAATTTGTGCTGGTTCCCCACTGCAGGGACCTAGAAGCCCAACACGCAATTACATTATATACAGTATGTTAGCTCACTGCTATGCTCTTTAGTGTCCTTAAGTGCTACATGGGACAAAGGAAATCAACACTCTTGGATGTGCAACTTTAAAAAGGGATTCCACTTCAACAGAGCAGTGTTTGGCAGTGTTGGTAGCAGGAAAGGTATGCCAAACCTGGACACATTTTTCTGGGAACCAGAAGCTGGTTTAAGTCCAGAGCCAGCAAAATACAGGCCTTGGTGACCCAGGCCTTGAGACACATAAAAATATATGTCTGTAAATGGAACCAATACTAACCATTGTAGCAGATCACAAAAGCAATGGACCTGATACAGAATAATATATTCTAGAAAGAATAGAATATGAACCACCAGACCTGACACTGAAGATTACTGTTGGCGCTATATAATTCCTGTATGATAATAATAAACTGGTCCAGCCAAGAACATATTGGACCCAATGCAGTGCATTGCAGCATATAAGTAGTAACGAGACCAATGCTAACTATTGCGGCTTATCACTTAAAGGAGAACTATGGGGTCAGTGTTTTTCCCCATAGTTCTCCTTAGGGTAACGGGAGGACACAAACATGGACCTGATACAGAATAATATATTATAGAAAGAATAGAACACGAAGCACCAGACCGGACACTGAAGATTACTCTTGGCGCTATATAAATCCTGTATAATAAGAATAATAATAAACTGGTCCAGCCAAGAAAGTATTGGACCCAATGCAGTGCATTGCAGCATATAAGTAGTAACGAGACCAATACTATCTATTGCGGCTCATCACTTAAGCAATGGACCTGATACAGAATAATATATTCTAGAAAGAATAGAACACGAAAACACCAGACCGGACACTGAAGATTACTGTTGGCGCTATATAAATCCTGTATAATAACAATAATAATAAACTGGTCCAGCCAAGAAAGTATTGGACCCAATGCAGTGCATTGCAGCATATAAGTAGTAACGAGACCAATACTATCTATTGCGGCTCATCGCTTAAGCAATGGACCGGATACAGAATAATATATTCTAGAAAGAATAGAACATGAAGCACCAGTGCTTGTTTCAAACTGTTTTTGTGAAAACACTGATTAGCCCTGTCTTAGGAGTAAGAGATCACATGAGGAAATTAATGTTGTATTACCAGAAATGGTTTGCTGTTCAACTTTCTTCTTCTTAACAGGAAAAATCCCCACCAATTAAATTAATTTTTCATATTTTCCTGCTGTAAGTTTGACACCAATTATTTCATTACCTGGGACCTTGCAGCCTCCATTAGTGACATGTTTATCATGGGGAGAATTTAATTGCATAGACACACCAAAAATGGTTAAAATACCTAGGATTTGAGAGGTCACTGTGCTCTTTAATTATGCTTGATGTTGCTTTTTGCTCTGCTTTTGGCAAATATGCAATGACCTAACTGTGTGTCAGCATGGCTGTATTATTTTATAAATACAATTGAAATGATAGCACAAAAATGCTGTGCACTCGTCAGAGGATTTCCCAGAATCTTATTAAAGTGAACCACAGGACTGTTTATTTTTGATTTTCTTTTATTCTACCTGGCTGTCTTGCTGACCTTCTTGTTTTAATGCATGAATATAACTAACCCAGAAGCCCTATGCATGCATGGGCTTCTGACTTCATTTTGACATTTCGGATATGCATAATTCTTCTGGGCCAGTGACTAAAAATGTTAAAGCCATTGGTTCATCATTACAATCGGGCAAGTCACATTTCAGAACAAGGTCACAATGGCAGTCCCTATTCCCCTAATAAATAGTATAGTCTAAAATACACTTCTCAGCAGAACAGGAGGTAAGCTTTTGATGTACACACACTCAGCCTCAATCTGCACAGAACTTTTCTAGCTCCCCGGGCAACAATTTAGGCACCAGCAGACTGAGGTTAGCTGTCACTGGGGCAGGTCAAACTAGCAGCTAACTACACACACACACACACACACACACACACACACACACCCCCACACACACACACACCCCCACACACACACACACCCCCACACACACACACACCCCCACACACACACACACCCCCACACACACACACACCCCCACACACACACACACCCCCACACACACACACACCCCCACACACACACACACACACACACACACACACACGTGTTTTAACAGCAACACTTGCTGCCATGCCCATACAGGAATGTAACAGATTTTCCATTATGGTAGCTTCTTCAGAGGGGCAAAGTTCTGCAATCGCTAGTTAGAGCAATGTAGAGATTCAGTATAATGTTTTGTAAATATCATTTCATTAAAAAAAAAAATTGGTGCCAGAAAAAGGACATTCATATGGTCTTTGGTACAGTGCTGAGTTTGTATTACTTGAAGATTAAGTCCAATCCGAGAGAGTCACTGGCACTTAGAAAGTGGCTTTTAGTAATAACTGGTAGTTTAATTGGTAAAACAAGAGCTTTCAGCAGCTTGTCCCCTAGACCGGGAAATACTGGGTTTCCCCACTCATTCAAATGGTTTGAGGGGTGTGTTGTAGGTGTGCTGGAGTGTTATAATGCTCAGTGAAAACCCCCCTATTGCTAATTAGCCTGGGCAAGACTATATTCATATAGGACAATGCTTCACATTCCTTAAACCAGCATATTGGTCATCAGTCTGAAATTCTGAGTTACGGGGCCTCATTAGAAGTCATTTTAGGAACTTGAGCTAGTTAACGTTTATGATGCCTCTACATTCCTTCTATCTGGATTTTTTCAAAATGTATATACAAAAAAAGGTAGTGCTTAACAGAAACAAAATAGTTGATTGGGTCGATAGGGGGATGTGTCACTGACGGCTTTGTACGGGCTCATGCAAACTCTGTTTGCACCAAGCCTGCACACATCCTTACTAGATGATATTAAAGAGCATGCAGATGAGGCCATATTACCAGAGACCCTTCGCATTCCCCAGACCCAACAGCTCAGCCGCGCATCGGTGGCCAGTATGGAGTGTGATGAAGTCATTAGACCTGCCCTACGTGTTTCTTCATCAAAACTTCTTAAGAAATAAAAGCTGATTTACGCCATGTAGAGTTTTTATTTTTATCTTCAAGTGATATTGTGGATGACAACGTATGGTCTTTAAGTAGTACCCCCTTTTTTCAGATCTTTTGTTTTTTTTTTAATGCGGGAATATATGAAAATGTATTATAATCCCTTGGAATATGTCAAAAGGCACATTATGACTCACCTATAGTTTGGAGGTCAAACCTTCTGAACCTATGATTTCATGTCTGACTTTTTAGGATTCTGAAATACTCACTCATTACTAGGGATGCATCGATACCATTTTTACAGTATCGAGCAAGAGTACCGATATTTTGCTTTCGGTACTCGCCGATACTGAGTACCGATACCAGTGCTTCCGCTGGCATGGAGCCAGCATCCCGGGCAATCGGGAAGCCAGGCGGCGAGTAATGACATGCCACCCGTCTTCCTGATTGCCCGGGAAGTTGGCTCCATGTTGTTTGGACAGCTCGATTTGTGATTGACCTGGAGTCCGGCTTCCCAGCCAATCAGGAAGCCGGGAGGCGGGTCATTACATGTCACACGGCTTCCAGATTGCCCAGGAAAGCCGGTTCCATGTTCCCCTACAGCACTGGCAATCTTCATCTGACTGGAAGTTCCGGTTTTGGGGAAGTATCGGAGCATTTGGGCGAGTACTAGTACTCGCCCAAATACTTTATCAATACCGATACTAGTATCGGTGCATCCCTACTCATTACTATACATTTTTTTTTGTAGATATAGGTGCTATAAGGATTTGCTTTATATGACTACAGTTTAATCACTATTGCTGTTCTTTTCTTTCTGTTAAACACTACCTTTTTAGTGCATTTATATGATTTTATCGTTGACTGAGGTTGGCTGCTAACAGATTGCACTTTAGGTGTAAGTACGTGTGCAGTGTTTGGTTAACACCTTTTTTTACTTTTTGTTAGATCTGCTGACTTCTATGGCAGCTTAAGCTCAGACAGGAGATTCCCTCACTTTCGTGCTCGTGCTTTTTAACTTTAATCACTGCATTAGAATAACTATAGAGATCGTGGCCTCTGTTACTACACCATGCTTGTTCCAGGAGTGTGACTCAAAACTTCTGCACATAATTAAAGTGTTTGTCCCAATTAAAATTCAGGACGCTACTTCAATAGGATATATAGAAGGAGAAGCAAGACCTAATGTCTGATGCATGGTGGATGCATATGGCTGCCACAATAGCCACAGTTGAGAGTGATGGTATGATGTGTGGGCATACATAGATGTTCTATAATCAGAGTTGTTCACCGTTCTATAACCAGAGTTTTATAGATGAAGTTGTGGAGTTGTATACCTTTTGGAAATCTTTTGGGACCTCTTGAAAGTGATGTCCTTGAGACAATATTGAATGCATATTCATCTGGAGTATCAGTTCTTCTTTGGCTATTTGCATGTTAATCTCAACAATAACATCCTAAGATTCAATATCTGACAGTTGTTGGCATCAGTTTGTGTGCAGCTTGTTTTACACCTTGCAGTCTCTCTAGTGGATTTTCCATGGCATGACACCATATTAGATTCTCTCATATGGTCTGAAGAAGCAGGCACAGTTTTGCATAATGTGTCAAAACTACCACTCTCCTACTATTGATTTACATGCCCTGGATAGATTCTGTACCTTTACAGAATGTAAAAGCCATGTAGTAAAGAAATGATTGGGTTGACATATGGGTGTGTTTTACGTATATATCGATTCTATTTATTTCCCACCTTGTCTCAAAACTTTTTCAGGCAGATACAACCAGGCAACTAGGCTTTTCAGAGGGAAGCCAGCATTGGCAGCGCCATACTTTTTTCCTGGCAAGTGCACTTTAATGTAACGGAAGCGATATTGCACTGATGATTTGTAGCACTCATTAAACAGTCTGTGTTGCATCGATTCTAGTGATTGTAGAATATGGAGCTGGCTACAATGTTGCTAAACTCAGTAGCTACTCATTTTGCCCAGTGCAACTAATTTTATCCAATGCAACGTTTGATGATCTTTATACATCAGCCATTTAGAACTGCATAGAGAAATACTATAGCCAGCTACACATCACCAGAGAAAATATTCAGAGATTTTAGACTGCTATATATTGCGGTTACAGCATTGCTGGTGTGAATCAATACACAGTTGTATCTATTCAATCAAAGCGTCTTGCTAATAAGGAAGGGTAAATATATAGACTATAAATAATGCTGGTCTGAGATGGAAACATTGGTGACATTGGTCACTGTGCTGAAGATTCTAGAGTGGGTCTCTAATTTGTGAGGCAAGGTTGGGTAATGATGAATGGCAAACAATAAATGTTAATTGATTAAACTGAGTTGCGGCAAAATTAAAAGCGTACTGGGAACACTTTTCAATTTAGTCATTTCTGAATGCATTATTGCATCAGAATGACATGTGATTGACACATCCAACTTCCACCATTGTGCTTTATAGTAATGCATACACTTTGAACACTGTGGCATTAAAATCAGAATTTGTCTTTCTGTTTCTGTGCTGCTTTGGTTTCTCCACAAATATGGTCAAAATGCACGTGTGAATTGGCCTAACACTCCTTTACCTGTACAGATGTTTGCTAGTAAAGTGTACAAACATTCCTAAAATAAAAAAACTAGGTGAAAAACCATTGATTTCTGTGTTTATACCCCTGAGATATTAAAGCAGAAGTCAATGTTTTTCAACAAGTTGGGTCTGAGGGTTGGGCCTGAAGGTCACATTTGCCCTTTGGTGGTTGAAGTACAGCCTTCCAGCCCCAGCAGACAGTAGTGGGCTAACTGACCTTTTTAATATCGGTAATCTCTAGCAGTTTAATGTAACATGTTCCTCGTCTTTGACTGTCTCCTACAGCAGGGCTCAAAATTTCCGCTCGCTTGCTCGCATTTGGCGAGTAAAAATAAAGTGAGGGCGAGTGGAAATTTGGGTCTCCAAGTACCGGTCCGTGGGTCAATTCCGGCCCGCTAGCCGGTACTATGTGGCCCGCAGACCACGTACCTGACTTGCGAGAGCAGCTCCACGTTCTGCATCTGTGTCGGATGCAAACCGCAGAGCAGCTCCTGTCAGCTCTGGCTTCCTTCGGCCAGAGCTCTGACAGTTCTGAGCTCCGGCCGAAAGAAAGGATGGATCGATCCCTGGTTATCTGGGGGTGACTAGTGAGGTCTGCTATAGAGCTCACTTATCACCCCCAGATAAGCAGGGATCGATCCTGCTCACAGCCTCCTCCTTGCAAAGACGTGAACAGGTGAGGGGGCTCGGGGGGAGGGGTTGAGTGTACTTCTGAACTTCTGGTGGTGTCTGTGGTTGCCCTGTAGACATTAGCTATCACTTCATCTGGATTGAGAGATTTACATTCATGGTCTATGAACACCTTTAGAAAATTGTTGTTTGTACTGCAGATTAGACATGTGCGATTCGTTTCGTTCCGAAAGGAAATTCGGACATTCGGATGTGTCAGAATTCCAAGTTACAGCTGTAACGAATGCAAATGAATCCGAAATTTCGTTGCAGCAAAATGACATTTGAGTAAAACATTTTTTTTTGCTGGTGCACATGTCTACTGCAGATAATGAATGTGACTGCATTTCACCTCCAGCACATTGTGAGGAAAATAAACACACACACAACATTAATTTGCACAACATTTATTTACTTATACACCACGACACAGAGCAGCAGCCGGTATCTAGCACACAGCGCCGCTGATGCTTGCGGGCCGTCACGTGACGCGGAAGTCTTCCTCCTGTCATCGGGTCTGCTAGATAGCGGGGAGGGCTTGCGATCATCGCAAGTACCATCTGCCTGTCCAAGATGGGCAGATCGTACGAGATGGGCAGATCGTACGAGACCTCACAACCATCGCATGATTGCAGTGCTGAGCGGGCAGTTTGCGCTTGCGCACACTGGCCCATGCAGCATTCGTCTTCCGACCACGCCACCAACGCGCCAGAAAATTGTACGATTTTCGGCAGATTCTCCAGCGTGCTTGGAAGACGAAAGTCGTACGACCTTACAGTAGGAGCGGTCGCACGCTGCCCATACACCTGCCGATTATCGTACGATCGCGGGATCATCCGCGATTATCGTACGATAATCGGCAGGTGTATGGACACTTTTAGTGTATATGTATATTAGGCCCCATTCACACCTACAGTATATTTCAGGTGTGATTAGAGATTCCAGGGTCAGGAACTTGCGTTTTCCTGCAGCAGGAATCCCTAATCTGCCGTTTACAAGCGGCAACTATCATAAGATAATTATCATAGGATTATTTAAGAGGGTGTGTTTAAGGGCGGAGTTAAGGCAGGGTAAGGGTTAGGTGGGGCAACTGGTGTCTAGTAACTTTTAAGCCCTGGCTAGTAGCTCAGGACTTGACATTTTGAGCCCTGTCCTACAGTATGATTTCATTTCCTCTAAGTCTTCAGTCTATGGTCTTCTGTAGCATTACATATCATCTAACAAATATTATACGCAGAAATTTGGAGACATCAGGGGCCCCCTTTGAAGCCCATACCTTGCAATTTGACAATCACTGGTTTATATGGTGCCCTTGAATCTTTGAGAGGATTTAACAGGCAGGACAAATAAGAGTTACTTTGCCTGGCACCTGAATCCTAGACAAACTATCATATTGTTTACCATACAAGATGAGAGAACATTGCACAAGTAGCAGGTCTTAGAACAAAGGGCTGTAGCTACATGTGACATGGCTTTATAAGAGATATTTAACCCCTTATTGACAACTATTTCAACAAAGATCGGTGTATTGTAAATGAGGCAGCTGTTAACAAGGAGTTAAAATCCCTTAATAGCCCCAGCCGCATTCAACTTATTTGACACGTTTGATATTGTAGGGCAACAAACTGTTAGCTGTGTAAACAGTATTCATTATCTGCTTTCTAATTTATGAATGTACAGTACTGTGAAAAATGCGCTTACTTCACTTTTTGCAATGCCAAAAATGATCTGTACACAACTTGAAGCCCAGCTCTGGGCTCAGAAAAAGGGGATCCATTAAAGGATAATTGTACTAAAGGTTCAGTGTGTCCTTTAAACCAGGGGTAGACAAATTAATTTAGAATTGGCCAGTCTGTCCAATCCAGCAGGATTTTTTAGGACCCAGCTCCATTGACTATAACTAGAGGAAACCTCAGAAGTTAGGTACTAGATGTAATTTTTGAGGATCATTGGTTATCTGGCTCCCGGGATTTGTCCCACAGACCACAAAGAAGAAGTGGCGTGGGTTAGATCTTTTTGTCATTTTGTTGTTGTTGCCCTTTGTGTCCATGCTGGGGACTTCCTTTCTACTACTAAGGACTTACTACTACTTGATGGGGGACTTCCTTTCTACTACTCAGGACTTAATACTACTATTTTCTGTCTTAGTCACAGGCCAGGTAGTTACAGGAAAGCTACCCAGGGCAGACAGTACACATTTGACACCACAGAGTCACTTACAAATGAAGGCCAATCTGTAAAAGAAGCTGTAGTGGCCCGTGTCTTCCAGTTGTTGCCTCACTGCAACTGTAAGTATTTGACCCTTCCGGTTGGCTCTAATACTTTCTCCCCCTGCTGTCCTGTGTGTCTTATAGTGACAAAAACTAGCGGGAGTTGCAGGTATTTCTTGTGCCCTGCCAGTGAACAGTGAAACAGCATCTTTTTAAGACACGGGTAGCCGGGAAGGTACGTTTAGACTTCTTTGACAGGCTTGCCTTCTTTTACAAACGACCCTGTGGTGACAGAAAGGGACGTTTTGGTTGGAGTTCTGCTTTAAAGTTAAACAGGCAAACAGCTTTAAGTCTTTAATGTCAAGTTAAAAAAAAGTTGCCTCTAATGAGGTGTATTCTTCTGCCAGGATCGCTGCCCATTCTTTATACTCTGAGCCAGATTGTAAAGCTCATGCTATATTTCCAGGAGACTGGCTCTGGTGTACGGAAGCTGCAGTTTATTCTCCCCCTCCTCTCTCCTTGCTTATTTAGAGAATACACATTTACAGAACCAAGGTATTATGTGAATGGGGACAGTAGGGACAGATTAACGACAATGTGGCTTCCATGTATGAGAGATGCAGTTCTCATAACCACAGGGGGCCAGAAGTATAGCATGCGCTATACTATCCAGCTGAATAAAAGTGTAAATGTACAATAATGGGCAGCATCAATATCCATCAATAGAGTTTACTGTTATGCATAACAGTAAGGACTAAAATACATTTTCCTGTAGTTTTCCTTTTAACTTTTTAATATGAAAACTTTATTTAATAGAGATTCCCACTTGCATACATTATAAAGATGAACCTTTCAAAAAAATGTTTCAATGACTGCCAAGGGCATGCGATTTTATTTTCGGAATCATCAGGAAATGTCTTTAGTTTCAAAGTTTTTATTGGTTTTCCATAAGGTATAGCAAGCTATAAAACAGATTTATTACAACTTTTTCAACAAAAAAGAAGAAAAAACAGAAAATTTCTACATTTTCAAAACAGCCATAATTCCCCTCATTCTCCCACCCTTCAGTGGACCATCAAAGCTGTCACCAGGAAAGAATTAGGGGAAAACTAGTTGTGGAATTAGCCTTCGACTTGGCCCCTGCCTACAATTGCCTCTAAGGGCTTCTTTTCACCAGTTCTAATTTTGAGGGTGCGGGGCCTGTTTCAATGACCGCCAAGGGCATGCGATTTTTATTTTCGGAATCATCAGGAAATGTCTTATTCAGATATCGCCATGACAGTATGTAATTTAGTGGTCACATTTTTAGGCCTTTTGTAAACTCGGTCTGTGATAATTAGCACTTTCGTTTACACCATACTCCTGTCTTTGTAACCACTTTATTTATCTTCTGGAAAATGCTTTCATTCAGACAATTGTATGTCTAGGACAGCCGTGGCTGAACATTACAATGATCCTGAGGTGCAGTAAACACCGAGCACAGAGTGACCCGGGTGAAATTTGCATAGCTGTATCTGCCTACAAATAACAGAAAACAGCCTTATGCAATGTATTAACATTTTGTGTAACCCCAACCTTGAATTACTGCATTAACAAGTTTACTACAGTCCTAGACAAAAGATAGAATAATCCAAACTAGATTAAGATAATTTGCTGCACATTGATTTCACTGAGGCCATTCTTTTATCCTGATTAGAAGCAAAGGATATCCAGATTCCCTGCAATGAATTAGCACAGGCAGCAGATGCAACTGGATAGCAGAGTGCTGTCCTGTGATTTATAATTCACGTCTTCTGTACATTGTCTTGCAATTACTTGATATTGCTGTGCTCTGCTGTGAAATTGTAAAACAGTTAAAAGCCATCTTTGGCAAACAAAAACAAAATATACTTAAGCTGGCTATATACCTTACAATTATCTGCAGATTTTCTATGGTCAGATGGAAAAGCTGCAACAGATTCCTCCATCTACACTTAACTGTGGGCCAATCTGTTGCACTTTTTCCATCTGACCACAGAAAACCTGCAGATAATTGTAAGGTGTATGGGCACCTTTTACAGTGGGGCTTCCCCGGTACTGCAAGGGTAATTCAGAGGTGGACGAATTAATATGGAATTCAGTAGGCCTGCAGGACTTTTTTTTAGCTCCACTGACAACTAGAGAAAAACTCAAAAGTTTGGTGCCAGCTGTAATTTTTAGTGAGCATTGGCTTCATGGCTCCTAGGATTTGTCTAGCTCTGTGTTAAGTGCTCTAGAGGCTGGAGTAAAGCAGATTTACTTGCCTGATCCTTGCTCTCATCTGCCCTCTCCGGGCTGCTAGACCAGTCCCAACAGCCTCTTGTGCCCTGGGCTGTGGTGGTCTTAGGAGCTCTGACGTCATCATATCTAATGCAGGTTCCATAGATCTGCATTAGACATCAGGATGCCTAGGGACACACCACTATTTGAAGTAGAGGGGTAGAAGAATACAGCGATGAGCAGCAGGGGGAAGGGTCCAATAATTCTACTTTACTCCAGCCCCTAGACAAAAATTAGCATGTGCAGGGGTAGCCCCACTGCAAGGGACCTTTTTATTCCTTTTTGCTCGGAGATGGGCTTTAAAGTGACATGTAAACTGGAAAGACAGCCGTTTTGTTGGCAGATAAATGCACCTAAATTAGCACTAATGGAATTTTCATTTTTACTGAAGATTTTTTTGTTTTTTACCTTCTTGGGATCAATGACAGGGTTACAACCAACTAATCGATAATGAGAATAGTTTTCAACTATTCTCATCGATTAGTTGGTTTGCTCCCATAGCTCTCTCCTCCACAGTGGGAAGAGGGAACAGCAAGCAGTGGGCGTGTGCGATAGCCAGCATGCTATTGGCTATTACAATTTGAAGTGGCCAATAGCATGCTGGCTATTGCACCAGCCCATATATATAAACTCATTGTTATAAGGAACCTTTGGACTCTTATAAGCACACACACTGCCACACCAGAATTCACCAGCAGCTGCAGGTTAGATTACAGCTCCTAATAAATACTATTATGACACGTGCTGGGTATTAATATGTCAAATGATCCCAAACAGACAGGATAACTAGAAACCTCTTCTGAGACTACAAGAAAAACAAAATGTTTAGGAACCCGGAAGTGAAAAGCGCCTGATGGTCCCACAGTTGGGAACGTGGTTTGTCCAGTTATAGATGTTTTTAGGACAGGTGCCCTTTGTGAGATAGAGCTAGCAGAAAACTGGGAAGTGAAGGACGAATGGAGGCTAATAGTATGATTTGATCTTCATTGTTTTACAATTAACTTATCCTGATTATTAAATTTTCACTCTTTTTTTTGCCAGATGAAAGCTTTCTTTCATCTGTTGGTTCTTGCAGCAGGGTTCTCAGGTGTGTCCGCATAGATGTGGCCTCTGTGCTTATTCAGGTTAAAGGAGAACTTTGGGGTCAGTGTTTTCCCCCATAGTTCTCCTTAGGGTAACAGGAGGACACAAACTAGCGTCCTCCCGTTACCCTAAGCTCAGTATACCGCGAGCTACAGCTCGCGGTGTACTGAGACGCCGGAGCAGATCCCGACGTAGATGACCAGATCCGCCCAGCTGCGTGAGTGACAGCTGGCTCTGCCTATCTAGAGGCAGAGCCAGCTGTACCCGCCCCCTCCCCCGTCCGTTCCGCCAGTCATCGCTGGCAGATCGGAGAGGGGAATCCAGCCCTCCCCCTGTCACGTGACAGGATCGAGAGGTGAGCGAACCTGGTATGTGTTCGCTCACCTCCCGATCTACTGAGCCGACCTGTGACAGTCTCATTGTCACAGGTCGGCTAGAACTATGAGGTGAGTGGAAATCACTCATCTCATAGTTCTCCTTTTAATGACAGGCTGACAGTGGCTGTCCACATGTAAGTGTACATGGATTACCTGTGGATTGCGAGAGATGCTTTTCCCTGAATGCAGAAAGTTTGCATCCAGTCACAATACTCTATCCGGAACCGAATATAATAGCCTCATGTGCATGAAGCCTAGAACTGTGGCTTTCTCTAGTCCAGGGGTAACCAAACTCTGACCCTCCAGCTGTGATGGAGCTACAAATCCCATGAGGCATTGCAAGATTCTCACAGCCACAGACATGACTCCCAGAGAGAGATGCATCATGGGATTTGTAGTTTCACCACAGCTGGAGGGCCGCAGTTTGGCTACCCCTGCTCTAGTCTGTGTTTATAAGCAGTTACATCAAATAAGAATCCTGCCATTGAATCAACTAGATCAAAGGAGCAAGAGGACAGTAAGATTTTAATGACAAAGGTGCACTTTTGCTCTAAATTTTACTTTAAATTCAAACTCCAGTTTTGTTCAGCCAGAAAAAAAAGTCACCTCAAGTGAACTATAGGATTTTAGCAAATGTTATTGAAGATTTATGTGTTCTGTACAATTTACCATAAGCCTTAAGGTGGCCATATACTTTACAACCATCGCAAGACCTTAGTCTTGCGATGGTTGTAAAGTAATTAAAAAAACGTACGATCTGCCTATCTTGGACAGGCAGATCGTACTTGCGATCATGGCAAGCCCGCCCCCCTGCAGAGGGGCGGGCTTCCAATGACTGCAATGCTGAACGGGCAGTGTGCGCGTGCGCACACCGGCCCGTTCGGCATTTGTCTCCCGAGCATCATTCAAACCAGCCGAAAATCGTAAGATTTTCGCCTGGTTTTCTAGCATGCTCCTTTTTCTAGCATGCTCCTCGTACGAGAATCGTGCAGTGTATGGGCACCTTTACTGTGACTGGTAAGTGGAAGAAACATCAGCCTTCACCATCACCAGCTGAGCAGTCTTATTGTTGAAAAAGGAAAGTTAGCATCATCTGAACTCCTTTGGCAATGCAAGATTTCAGTGAAAATAAAACTCCTATTGCAAGGACTACCTATAAATTCTAGCTCTCTGCACTCTAGCTGCTGTGAAAAGCAGCAATCAGTCACACAAGTAGAACATTTGATTACTGTGGAAGTGTGCTGATGAACAGTGCACAGACTGCCCCAGGTTGCCATTTTGTACGGCAGTAGCGTTTTCATTTTTGTTTCACCAGTATTACAAAATCACAGCAGCTGCAGATTTAAAATAGAAATGTAGTTTTTAATAACCTCAAATGATTTATATAACAATAATAAATAAATACGAACGTGGTAAAGGGAACATCATTTCTGTACTATAAAGTGAACAACTGAAAAAGCATTCTGGTATTCTACATGGCCTTTTTTTTTATTTTTTATTTTAGAAAGCACTCATTACTGCACATCAATCAAAACTGGAGCAGAGAAAATCTGGAGCAGCCAAGCATAGCAACCAATCAGCTTCTATCTTTCATTTTCAAATCTTAACTGAATACACTAAAGAGAGAAGCTGATTGGTTGGTTGCCCTGGGCAACTGCTCCAGATTTGATAAATTCCCCTGAGAGTCTTCTCTATGAGAAATATAATTTTTTAAATACCACCATTTAGCAAACACTTTTCTTATTTGCTTCATAGTAAGCACAACTGTATTCTATGTAGGTCTTTGGGTTCATTTACACCATATGCTGAGGGTGCGTTTTGAAATGCATACTGATACAGCACCATAAATTACACCATTTTATTTCCAGAACTTCTCCACCAGTTGTCAATGAATTGAAAATCCAGCATTTAGATGGCAGTAGGGCTGGACCAGGGTGGTAGTAGAGGCACCTGTGCCGGGTACATTGGCATGCAGCTGCTCCTGAATCCTCAGTCATTCAGGATGCAAGCATAATCATATTTATTGTCAATACATCATATAGGTCATAATGCCGTTTCAGGCCAGTGCAGGGTCAGTTCTTTAAGGTGACGCAGCACTGAAACATTGGCATTATGGCCTCTGTGACCTATGGATAATAAATGAGGTTATGCTTCCATCCTGAATGACTGAGTGCTTGTGACTTCTTATATTTTCCTGAGATCATACACAGCACCATTTGTTGTCACTACAACCACCACCCCATTTACCTTAGTCACAGCACTGTATGTGTGCAGCTGGCATCCGCATTGATTTATGCACCTAAATCCTGTCCTACTCACCTGCTCTGAGTGTCTTTGAGTTTCAGTGTGGGGCTTATCAGGATGTGCAGTTACACAAGGAGACTATGGAGCTGGAAGAGTGCTGTCCCGGGTTCAGAAATGCGGGAGCAGACTGATGCCACCAGGACCACTGAAAGAGGGCATTATATTTGCAGGGAGCATTCTCCCTCTTTCTTTTCCAATGACCAGAAAGCTGGCAGCTTGTACAGAGTACAGACTGCATCGTGTGTGGCTGTGTGTGGGGACTCGGCCAGCCCTCACACTGCCAGAGTCTCTGGGATTTCTCAGACAGTAAATGAATTAACAGTTGGAAAAGGATCAGCAAAGTAGTTGGGACTCGGCATGCAGGAGACAACCAGCTAAACCAACTCCACACTGCTTGCCAGTCTCATCCATCTCAGGTGAATCCACAATTTGGCTGACCTGAGTATGGGGTGTCGTGGCCAACACATTTGTCGGTGTTACTAAGCGAGCCCTCTGAAGTGAATGACATTGGAAAAAGTCAAGAGCCAAGTGTTCCTTCAAGAACAATAGCCTCACCATTGACACTTACATTTTGTTGCAGAAATGCTTGTTAAGAAGATGAGCATTAATGCATACAGGCAGAAGGATTATGTGTATATATACACTGAGTGGCCAGATTATTATGACCACCTGATGTTTGTAGGCAAATTAGCTAAAATTTCGCGCTGAAGTTGCTAGAGGGCCAGACCATTATAAATAGGGAAGCAGGTTGTTTACCACGACAGCAGAAGTGAAGATTTGGGTAAACAACGCAATTTAACAGCCTTTGAACGTGGGATGATTGTTGGCGCTCGGAGCCATGGAGCGAGTATTAGCAAAACAGCAGAATTTGTTAAATGTTCAAGAACAGCTGTTGTGAAAGTGTTTAAAGACTGGACTGTCAGCCGAAAATCTGGGTCTGAACGTGCGAATTGTGGCCGTCAGCGACTAGTCAATGTTAGGACAGAACGGAGAGTGGCAAGACTGGCACAAGACAACAGAAGGGCAACAGTGCATCAAATTACTGAGGATCTTAATCAGGGATCCTCTCAAATGATCTCTGAACGCACTGTTCGCTGTACACTGCATCTTATGGGGTATGGAAGCCGAAGGCCTGTTCCACCACCTTTGCTGTCTGCAGTTAACAAGTGGGTGGGACTTTGTCGCTGCTAAATTGGGCTGTAACCAATCAACAGCGATCGTGTCGTGACATCATTCTTTCCTTCCATTTTGCAGTGCTGAAGTGACCCTTCTGTAGCGTGATATAGCGCGACGAAGTCAGGCAATATCGCTGGTATTGCTTGATTTCGCGCGACACTGTAGAGTCTATTGGAGCCGAATCGAGCGGCATCCGTGCAAAAAAGGGTCATGTACGAGCTACATGCGACATTGAGCTGTGAGATGTGAACAGCTCCATTGAAATGCGTTGTACAAGCTACATAGAACGATATAGCGGAACAAATCGCGCGATAAACGGCTTAGTGTGTACGGGGCCTTAAGGATGGACTATCCGCTACAACACAAAAGTGAACCACAAAGGGTCAATGCTACAAATCATGGACGGGAGCATGCTATGCCTTGGGTTCTATAGGGCCTTGTCCCACAACTGACCATGGGAATAATGTTGCTGTGTGTTTCAAACTCCTCCTTTTTCTTTCTCCATTTGTATTGGGTTAATGTCTTCTCTTTATGGGAGTATGATAAACTATTTTTGGACCAAGACAATTGTGTGTATTACAGATTGTGTGTTATGGTTTGGCTAACAATACCTGTAGGTTGATAAGAATTAGATTGAAATGAACACCAATATGAAGTCTCCATGGCACTAAAGAAAACAAATATGGTTCAGCAAATATTAAACAGGGTGGAAAACTGCATCACTGTATGAGACTGAGAGTATTGTACTTTTGTATGTGGAACCTAGAAGAGGAAGCACATTAGGAAACTTGAGAAACGAGTTGGCTTAGTGACTTGTTTCCAGTTTTAATTCTGTGCTTTGTGTTGATTGTATAATTAGGCTTTGTTCACATCAATGTTCTTTTTATTTTATTTATTTGTTTCTGTTCTCTAGTCATGTCTGGGTTCTGGTGACAGTTAGTGAGAACTGTTTACTTAAACAATGCAAATTGGGTTTTGATAATTTCCCCTTATTTCAAATATGTTTATGTATACCTGTTTCACTAGAAATACCTGGTTGATTCTAACAGTCCGCCTTCCTCATTGTAAACTGACCACATAAAGCATGGAAGCAGGACTGCTTACGTGGTCCGTTTGTGCCTCCAGAAGGCACGGATTCCATACCAACTCACAGTGTGCCTTTTATCTTATGTAATCTGTTTAGTTGGCATGCGCCTCAGCCCAGCCCTTCCTTGTTGATTGACAGTGGCCCCCGGTCAGAGCTTCATTGTCTAACTACAGATACTTCAAGCCAGTAGAGCACAGGTGGGCAACTCTGGCCCTCTAGCTGTTGTGGAACTGCAAGTCCCATGAGGCATTGCAAGACTGACAGTTACAGGCATGTTGGGATTTGGAGGGCTGCAGTTGCCACCCTTGCAGTAGAGTGAGTGACACCTCTGATGTAATGATCTGCCCACCCACTTCACAAACTGCCCGACCCACACTATCCGGAAAAGAACAGGAGAGAATCCTGTGCGGTCACGTGACCGCACAAGATAAAAAGGTCAAAAAGATTGTTTTACTGTTTTTTTTTATCTAGTAAGGTCACAAGGCAATATAATATTTATTACCATGCGTCTATGTAGTTGTTTATGTGTTATTTCATGATATAGGATAAACCTTTTTATAGAGTTTTTTTTTTTTTTTCTTGATTTACGTTGGATCTAGCATCAGATACATTTTTTGTTTTTATGTTAAGTGCATGTGTGTTAAGTACTATGTAAATGTAAAGCTGGCCATACACTTGTAGAATTGAGTTCAAAAACTTTCATTTTTGTAATGTTCCTTAAATTAAGAGCTATGGGGTGCAAATGGACAATCCTTTGTTTCTTGAACATGTGTGTGGTTTCCAGACAGAAAAAGTAATTATTGTGTGTGAGCTTGGATGAAAAACATGATATCACTGGTTTAGAGATGACTTAGGGCTAGTTCACACCATATGCAGTTGTGATGGAGTCCGTTCAGTTTGACTGCTGCAGCCAAAATACATCACAATGCTTCCCTATGGGCTTTCTCGTGCTGTATTCACACCATTACAATCCGTTCAGATGCAGTCAGAAAAAGTACTGCTTGTCCTATTTTAGCTGCATCTAACTGCACCGGAACGCATCAAACTGCATGCAAATGCAACGGAACGCATACAAAAACAGAATTGATTGTGGCATCATCCAGGGGAAAAAACGCATCTGAGCGCATCAAAAACGCATCACAACGGATTGCACTGCCACAGCACAGACGCACGCAGTTGTGATGCAGTTTCTAAGGGTTAGTTCACACCAGAAACTGCATCACAACTGCGTACATCTGCGCAGTTGCATTGCGATCAGTTTTGATGCATTTGTGATGCGTTCAAATGCGTTTCCCCCCCCTGGATGATGCCACAATCAATTCTGTTTTGTTTGTTTGTATGCGTTCCGGTGTGTTTTGATGCGTTCCGGTGCAGTTAGATGCAGCTAAAATAGGACAAGCAGTACTTTTTCTGACTGCATCTGAACGGACTGCAATGGTGTGAATACAGCACGAGAAAGCCCATAGGAAAGCATTGTGACGTATTTTGGCTGCAGCAGTCAAACTCAACGGACTCCATCACAACTGCATATGCTGTGAACTAGCCCTTAATCCTTTAAATCCTGGCGCCTCTGCAATTCTTGGCTGTGTTGACAATCGCTGACACTTATCAGCTCTTGCTGCAGCCTCTCACTTCATGACTCTCCTACGCTGCAGTGATGGAATGTCCCTCAGCACCCTCACATCCACTGTATATAGAGCGTGATGATTCGGGGACCTTAGAGCACTGCAGCGGAGGGGGAAAGAGGCTCTTGGAATCTGTCTAAGAGCAAGCCGGCTCTGAGGATTGGGTGTGTATATACCTTTTATTTTCTTCCCTAGACACAAACAAGCACTTAACCGTAGCCCCACTGCAAGGGTTAATAATAATTTTCCCAGGGGTTCTTCTTGAAGAGGTTATCTCATCCCAGACTCCTTGTCTGGAGCTCAAGTCGTACTTTTTGAAAATCATACCATTGCTGCATATTGAGACTTGTCGGAATTTTTATTTATTTATGCAGAATTGCGAAATGATAAAGTCTACAGTAAGGATCATGCTAAGTCTACAGTAAGGATCATGCTAAGTCTACAGTAAGGATCATGCTAAGTCTACAGTAAGGATCATGCTAAGTCTACAGTAAGGATCATGCTAAGTCTACATTAAGGATCATGCTAAGTCTACAGTAAGGATCATGCTAAGTCTACAGTAAGGATCATTTTCTTTCATGCAGGTATGGTGGAAAGAAACAGCTGGTAGGCTACACTCACATGGGTGATTGATGCAGGAGAGCCTCTGGAGCCCCTGTTTGTTCAGGCTATGTCTGCTTTGCTATTTGCAGTGGAAGTCGTTGAGTGAAGGGGGGAAGACTGCATGAAATGCTTGGGTTGACGCAGAGCTTTGCCCAATAAATGCAGAAGCATGTGCTGAACAGCTTGGTTCAATACAACCTTCAGGGCAGGTTTGGTCACTCAGTATCCATTGAGCTGCGTTGTTCTGCGCACCACCGCACATGTATGGTGTGGACAGGGCATATAGCAACTAATAGTTTGTGCCCTGTTCACACCATACATGTGCCCTTCTCAGTGTTGTAAAAAGAGAAATTTGCTGGGAAAAGGGGAAAAAAGCGATGTGCCAACCATATGAACAGAAAATTACATTTCTGTGGGAATTCGCAGATGAAATGTTTCCTTTTAACCATACTGGATCCGTTCTTTAGACCCCATTCACACTGAGTTACATCAGAAAAAGCGCTTTTTCAGCGCTGATTTGAGCTGCGCAACTTTGAGAGACATTGAGCTGCAGTGCACATATTCTCGCGCTAGGTAGCACTGCTTTTGCCATGGACTCCGTAGCTGTTACATTGGGCTGTATCCAATCAAAAGTCTCCTTTTTAATGACATAATTCATCTTCCTGTTTCCTGCTTATGTCCCTTCTTATATTTCTGTGCAAAAGTGGCACTTCTGTAGCGCGACAATGTCGTACAATGTCGCGCAAATTTGTGTGGCATTGAGCTACACCATTGAAGTCTATTTGGCCAAATCGCACGAAATCCACCGAAAAATAGGTCATGTTCAAGCGACAAGCAGGCGACATTGAGCTGTGAGATGTGAACAGCTACAGGCAACATTGAGCTGTGAGATGTGAACAGCTCCATTGAAATGCATTGGACGAGCCACATTGAGCGACATTGAGCTGATGTTTGAGGGATTTTTGAGCTGAAATCGCTCAGCGTGAATGGGGTCTTACTGTTTCATTATCTCAAAGACTAAAATGGAAAATTTTAACAACAATAAATTACAGAATAGCTTGTGCAGCAGTTATATAAACGTATAGATCTTGCATGAATGCAATGATTAACCCCTTCGTGACTGACGACGTACAGTGTACGTCGCCAGCATCGGGGCTGTTTAAACAGACTCCCGGCGACTTTTGCCGCCGGGACTCTGTTTAAACTTGTAGAGCCGACTGTCGGCTTTACAACAGAAGCGAAAGTGCCCCATATGATCACAAATCTCCTATATCACACCATATTTAGAACTCTGAAAAGTTTCCTAATGTTAACATACTTCCTTTAACCATACAATACTAATTGCACTCACCCAGAAGAACAGTTTTTAGTAGCTTAGTTTTAAAAAGAAAATCTGGGGAAGCTCCTTTTTTTTTTACCATGCATTTTGAACATGTATTTAAGTGTGTTTTGTGAATTTTGCATGCATTTTAATGCAAACAAAATTGTAACCAAAAAGCGTAAACCCTGTAATGTGTGAAAGATGCTTGACAATGCTTGTTAAAATTGCATGAAAAAAAAGTGGATTCAAAGTGCAACTGTGAACAGGCCTTCAAATGTCAGGGCCAGTTACCGAGAAGTCTGTTTCAGAAAGGTTTTGCCTGGAGCCTGGGAGTTACTGTGCAAATTGCATATCAGAATGTGAAAGTTAAGCTGGAGAATATATATGTATGTATGTATGTATGTATGTACGTACGTGCATATATATATATATACGTACGTACGCGCGCGCGTGTGTATATATATATATATATATAGCTTGTGTATATATATGTGTGTGTGTATATATACATACATTTACTAAAGGATAATAATCTAATTTTGAATGTATAATTTTGAATTTTGTCCTCATCTGCAAGTTTACTTATTCTTAAATCTGTTTCATTTTCAGCATTCGAAGTGTGATGCAAAAGTATTTAGAAGAAAGAGGTGAATTGACCTTTGACAAGATATTCAACCAGAAAATAGGTGAGCTGTGTATACTGTACTTCTAACAGCGTACAAAAGTGGACTGTTGATACACTGGTATTAGGTCATGTTTTTTAATGGTATACTTTTTAAATGCTTTCATTAGAAGAGTCCAGCTAACGTAAGCTGTTCTGATTGGTGGGACTGTCATTCAACAATTCGAATGAATTAAAGCATCCCTGTCAGTCATTGCAATACCATAATTAAATAAGAGGCCCCCTGTATGGAACATATTTCATAGTCACCCGCTGGGTGTTGTGGTTCTTACTGCCGGCTGCTATGTCAGTACATCCCAAACTTGTTTTTATTTAGAGTGGGAAAGGGTTACAACCGCTCTTTGTTTTGTGTTTTGTCAGGACCATGGACTTTGCAAACTGCCTTTTTCCTGCTACGGAGGCTGTGTGCGTGGGGCTGCATGCTGCATGCTGCTACTTAATTGCTCCAAGTACTGTGCAAGGTGCCTCTCCTGCTGGGTGGTCATCAGCTGCTGTGTTCCCTCAATACTGTAGTTACCCCTGTTAGTAAAACCTACCTTGCATCGTCACTGTTTTGGTGTGAAATATCGAGAAAGGGTGAACTGTATTGTTTTTTGGTTGTACCTAGCGTCCAACTCTGAAAGGTGGCGCTATACCCAGTTAGTGATGATCTAAAGCAAGGTTGTGTCCTCCACTAAAGGCGAAGAAAGGGATTTTCTGGTGAGCACAAGAATCCGTCTTTTTGGTAGAATCAGAGAAATGCTGTAAAGGCACGCTATACTCCATATCAGTTGGAAATGTCAAATTGTTTTCTAGGCTGCCTTTATTTTACTTTTAACCCTATAGTGGCAGGGTCACTTTAACCTACTATATTCCATTATTTTCAATAGAGGGAAGTTTCGGAAAGGCCGTTTCCTACTATGGCCACATTTTTTTTTTCTGTTGCTATTTTTTTTTACATTATTCTGCTGTTCACGTTTGACTTCAGCATCGCTACTATTGACAAAATTCGGGTATATGCAGTGAAACAAACACCAAGGGGGAATTTATCAAAACTAGAGAAGAAGAAACTGGAGCAGTTGCCCATGGCAACCAATCCGCTTCTCTCTTCGGTTTGCACAGTTAAGATTTGAAAATGAGAGAGAGATGCTGATTGGTTGCCCTGCATTGCTGCTCCAGATTTTCTCTGCTCCAGTTTTGATTTATTCCCCTCATAGGGTTTTCAATAGGTGGATTGTGGTTATGGTTTTGATCAAATATTCACACCACCTGCATGTGGCTGCTCCAGATTTTGTCTGCTCCAGGTTTGATAAATTCCTCTCCATGTATTTTGGCAATCTTTATCAGTAGCCCCTTAAATTGAGGGACTTTAAATTGAGGGACTTTAAATTGGTATTAGTCAGCAACATATGTAAAAATATTTGCTGCAAGAATGTGGCATTTTTTATGTAACATATCTTTACTAGAGGGAAATGAAAGATGTAGGCTTGGCACAGCAATTTGTTTTTATTATGTTTCTGCCTTCTTTAATTCCTCCTAATTCAGCATATTTGTAGAAGTCTTGTTTCTGAATTTATAAACTTTGTGGGGTTTTTCTCTAGCTGCTATTCGAGATTCCAGGGGAAATTTGGACAAGAATAGGCCTGTTACTTATTTCGTTTGGATGGTCTCCCAGTAATGCCATAGAGCTAAAATGAATCTTCTACTTCAGCGTTTTTGTTTACAGCCAAACCATTTTCCGAGTGTTTGGAGAAGGCGATTCGAAGTTAATCATCTGGTTTTATTGAAGTAATCCATCTTATCGATTTATTTTTGCAATAACAGGATCATGCTGACCAGGCTGTAGGCTGATGGTGAAAAGCCATACATATCGTTTAGTCTGCTGGAAAAACAAAATGTACTGCATTTTATAAACAACCAACAAGGCAGAAAACAAGTATGAACGTGTTTTGGCTTAGATGTTAGAGGAATGTGGTTGGTAAGGTGATAAGCTCATAGGCTGTTTAGGTAGTAGAGATATGCATATAAAGTTTGAGAACTACAACAGAATTGGATTCCTTTTGTAGGTATGAATTTGTTTGATACTTTCTATTGACAGAAAACACGAAAAACTGTTTTTCAAATGTGGAGTTCACATTGTAGAGCTTACATTTAAAGTGAGTCTGTAGTTTGCCCATGCAAGCAACAGGTTCTCTGTTGTGGCAGCCTCACCAGTAGTACATACTTATCCCCCCTTGTCGTTACATTCTGCCTCGGGGATCAAAAAAACAAACAAACCAGGAGGTACTATGGTTTTTTTTTTAGGTGTAATTACCAGTGCTTTCTTTTTAACTTCCCACCCTATTTTGATTTATCCTGTGCAGGGAATTGTGGGGTATAATTATATAATTATTGAAGTTCTCTTTTAACTTCCTGCCTTCATTATGATATATATTGTGGACAGGATTGTGGAAAGATGCTTTAAGATGTCAGACAGTTGTACTAGCAGTGTCTTGAGTACATTTAGGACAATTTCACACTATACAGTACATAAAAAAACTTGCCTGTGCATTTTCATGCATTAAAATGTATTTATTTTCATATGCGTCGCAATTTAATTCTTGGTGGCGTGCGGTTTAATGTCATAGGTTGTCAGGTATTCCGACCTATTTTCTGGAATGGTGAAAATAATTACCATTTTTTAAAATATTTTTTTCCTTCAGTTGTGTTGCACTGAGTTTACATACGTTCATGTACGTTGAATTAGAATGCATGCTGCATTATGGAGCAGCTCATTGCAATTTGCATCTCCACAGCGTTATGGTGTGAATGAGGCACATGGTAAGCAGTTGCTTTCTATGTGCCCTTGCAGTGATTTTTATCGTTCTGGTGTGGAAAAACGCAGGGCTCTGCACATGGTGTGAATGGACCCTAATTATTATTATTTTTTTAACGCATGCAAAACTGTAGTTGTTTTCACCTGTGATCTATCACTGTGATTCTCCAGACCAAAGCTGTTACTTAAAGCTAAGATTTGCATCACTGTATTTGAGTAGATTAGTGCCATTCATTTTAGCTTCTTGTATTGTAATGTTTACACCCTGCATGCACTTTCTGTACATGACATAACTTTTTAAATTACTAACTATGGATCCAGCTATAAAATAAAAATTATTAGTGTCAGCTTCAGTTACTGCTCAGGAATCCGAAGTTGGGAGCCACAGTATTCCCACTGTTGTGGGTTTTTCTTGTCTTCAGCTAAGGGTCCGTTCACACCAGACACAGTGCGTTCTGGCCAGAAAGCACTGGATCGTTTGGAGCCCGGCTCACTTTGTTGTGTGGCGGGAGGGGGCATGGCGGTGCATTGACCTCAATGGCACCGTAGCTATGCCCTTCGGCCGCAATGCGATCGGCCACTTGTGAACGCAAGGTACATCAATGCCTGTGGTCCGGTTAGAAAAAATAGTGCGTGCAGCTAATCATTGAACTCCATTAATGAACAGTGACCTATGAAATCTTTTTTTCCTGTGCTGAAAAGGTAAATCCTCTTTTGATATTTGACTTTTTTTGTATGGCTTTATAAAATAAATTCCACTTAAAGAAAACCTGTACAGAGAAATGTATGGAGTTTACTGCTGCTGAGATTTCTTTCTTTCTGAGAGTGTTGTTGGCTTGACTGCTTTGCAGATTTGGGGTTCTTGCTTCACTTGAACATTCTTATCTGCATGTTTCTTCCAGGTTATTGACACCCAAAGTATTAAAACAAGACACAGCTAGGCAACTAATATCCTAAAAAGGAGGTAAAAAATGGCAGGCCCTGTATTTATCTTACTACAGGTTTTCCTTCAAGGTAGAATTTGACTTTAAATCCTTGAAAACCAAAAACTACCTCCTGAATGTGGAAGGAACACTGCAGCACATGGTAAATCACTTGACAATTGCTTTCTCGGTCATCATTTTTAGAGAATTTCTCTTATGTGAATCACAGTAGTGGCTTTCCTGGATGGCTTCGATTGCAGTAGACGTAGGAATTGAGGAGCCACACCAATTAAAATAGTCCATATACAACTTTATTAGGATTAAGGGACATTCAAATAGAATAACCAGTGCATTTCAGAGGGTCTAAAACACGCCTCCTTCATCAGGACGTACAAGCAGCCTGAAGTGCTTTCTTCACAACTCAATACAACTTTCAAGCTACAGGGATTGTAGTCCACACGCATTATTTCTCTCATTAAGCCCTGATGAAGGGGGTGAGTTTTGGACCCCCAAAACACATTGGCTGCTCTGCTTGAATGCCCCCTGATCCTAATGGAATAAAGTTGTATTTGGAGTATTTTAATTGGTTTGGTGCTTCAATTCCTTCATCTACTGTGTTCACTGTCGAGCCAAGGATACTGTGGAGACCCTTTGGCTTGGAAGCTACCTACCTGTTAAAGTAGATCACAAGTTTTTACATCACTTATACAATACTATTGAATTAAAAACACCATCAGAATAATCACACGGATCCACCTTTTTTTTTTGCTTCCAAATATCTGGCTTTTTTCATTGGACAGTGAATACGCTTGAAATGTGTTACTTTCCATCAATGCTTTTAAATAAATTTTCATTTCAGCTACACAGGCGTAATTATTCCTTTCAGGTGTCCACCATGCAGATTGTCCTCTCTGTTTTGAAAGGAGAACTCCAATAAGTACTATTTCCAATTTGTCCGAAAACATGGCTACATTTTAGAAAAGCAATAAAATGCGGGCACTCCTCCTTCTGGCTTAGCAGAGTAGGACTAAACCGAGAATAAAGCCCATTTACCATAATGAGGTGCAAACTGTCAGATCGCAATTGATCAATGGGGGGAGTCATGTGCCCCTACATACGAAACATACAGGTTCATTCTGCAAGAAATAGATATCTGCTTTCCATCTCATGTGTTTGCTTTATCTGTGCTCTGTGCAATTTATGTTTTGTGATTTCATGTTCCTTAAAGGAATGTCCTGTGGTATATAATATTTATATCATGAGCACAGTACTTGGAAAAAACTGTAACTCAATATAATAGTGGCAAGCCGTGCTGTGTGCCGTGGAACAATCTTTCCTCTCTCGCACACACAGGGCTTTCTGTGCTTGGATTTCTGACACTGAACCTGTAATTATTATCAATCTCCATACAGTTTTTTTTTTTTTTACCTTTTTGGCATAAAGAGCCATTATTGTGCTGTGTCTTACTCCTGAGCGAATCTCAAATATTGCTCTCCAAGGATACCGATCATACTTCAGTGCACAATTTGGAGGCCATTTTTTAGCTATTTTTCTTTGTTAATCATTAACTGGTCTTGATCATCTTGCAATCGATTGTGCCAGCTGGTGTGATCACTCCGAGCGATAAGCGTGCAGCATTTATAAAGTAAGGCAACAACGCTGAAGACACAGGCGGTCAATTTAACAGTCTTGCTGGACACTATGAGATTATTCATGGGTGGTTTTAATGAGTGACACTCACAGCTGGAAGATCTGTATTGTGTATGTTCTGTGTCGCACATACTGATATGATCATTTGCTGTAACAGTCACTTTCATTTTCACAAAAATGAAAAAATATATATCTTTCTGAAATAGATTGCACTGAATTGGTTATTTGATCAATAAACAGTAATTTTCATTGAAATAATGATTTGTTCTGGCCGAAAATCCTATCCAGTTGGCAACTGTGATCTTTTTCTTTGTTATGTCTGAACAAAAGATCATTTGGAATTATTAAATGGACGATCGATTTATTGTTATATGCACGGTCAAGCATTAGTGTTATACAGTTCTATGCAACAGTATTGTAAGCCTGGATGTTTTTATGATCTTCGTATAGTGGATACATATAAATATGATACATTTTTCAGCAGCCGAGCAGTGGTTCAGAAGCTATTCATTCCATTTGAATTCACACGCATCTTTAAAATAACAAAGAAGACCCCTTTAGACATGTTTAGCAATGGCAATCTACAGAAATATACTTTTAGGCTTTTTATTCTTTGCATAGCTTTTAGCTCATTTTATCCATTCTTCTCACGGTGGCCAGTTTTACTAAGGGCAAATTAATCCATCTCCCTTTACTTCTTGGAACTCACGGTCTGCCGCCTGGAACATGATCTCGGGGGCAAAAATGCCTTTCCCAGAGATCTCACGATATTATACAATTTATAGATGAGATTTTGTGGATGGGGCTGGTGATGTAGCCTTCCCAGGATGCATCTGTGAGGCCAGGGCTACATCACCAGTGCCTCACTCAACCAGGGGAGAAACAGTAATTGTAAGTAAAAGCAAAAAGAGTATTTAACTAAGGAATGGTAGATGATTTCATATCAGCGTGCAGAGCTGCATGCTGATGTTGTTTTTAGTGAAAGGGGGAAAAGTCGCTTTAAAGGAGAACTTTTGGGAGATTAAAATGCATTCTTCCCAATTGTTTGAGCCAGTGTGACACTGCACCTGTCACACTCCAGCTCTATAGCTTGAGAACTGAGCGATCATAAACTGCTGCTCACTGTCTTCTCCATGCAGACGGTAGTAACTGTCAGTCACCACCCCCTGCAGGGATTTCTCCCTCCCCTCTCTGTTCCTCCAGTGCTCATTGGAGGGACAAGACAGTAGATGGGATGGGCACAGCTGGATCTGCTTCTAGAGAGGCAGAGCCAACTTGTCAATCCAGGCAGCGGAGTGAATCTTGAAAATATTGTTGGAATCTTTCCTGGCTGCAGGGTGGCTCTGTGCTGTCGGTATATATCAGGCTATGTGCTGACTTTGGGTCACAGGAGTTGGTGTACTCCTGTGACCCAAAAGAGAACTAAATGTTTGGCTATAGTTCTCTTTTAAAACCTACCCAAAGTAATTTATTTCCTGTAGCCCCTAATAAAGCAAAGTGCAGCATCCTACAGCCACCAATTACATTAGCTGTCATCTCCTTTTTTAATGAAATTGTTTATTCATTTTAACAATTGCATATTTAACAATTGCATATTTAACAATTGCATATTAATACACAAAGGTTGAAAAAGGTGTCATAGCGGAGAGAGTAGAGGATAGAAGAGGAAAAGGAGGGGAGGGTACAAACGCAGGCAGGGGTGTTGGGGATGAGGGGATGGTTGCAGATCAACTGCAGGGAACTGGTTGGGTGTGTTCAGTGGACTGGATATAAGTGTGCCAGTGATCCAAGATTTTATTCTATTGGTTTAGTCCAGTGGCGTAACCAGAGTTCTGGGCGCCCGGAGCATAATTTTTTTTTCGCCCCCCCCCCCATTACATAAACAACCACTGGAACTGTACCCTGCACCTCCCCTCCACACACACATGTTTAGCCGCGCCCCTGCTGCACCCCCGGTTGTTACGCCACTGGTTTAGTCGGTCATGGAGTGTAGTTATAAGGTGCTTTAATGAGATGGACGTCTTTAATATAATTCAGTAAATTGTTAAATGATAAGGAAGAAGTTTATTTCCGTTCTGTGGCATAAAGAGAACAAACATTTCATCATGCTTGCTCTGCCTCCATCATTTTGTGACTGCTAGCTAATCTTTCTCAGTTGTCAGTGCAAAGGGGAAGAAGTTTCCTCATATGTGTGTTCTGTCAGTCCCATATCAAAATCATAGAGAACAACATAGCAAGACTCAGCATCATGAAAACTGTTTGTGCATTGCCAGTATCTTCCCTTCATTCTTTATAAGAGATCAGCCTGCCTGTGGCTGGGGAACCCCCCAAAAAAATTGTCCCCAGGTGTGTGCTGCTGTGTGTATAGAACACTGCTATTGTTTGGCTGCTATGCAGGGTGAATATCATTTTTGAGGCGCTACTTTGCTAATATGTTCAGATTTCAGATGTATTCATTTTGGCTGGATAGATATTCGGTTGATTTGGATAGATATCCTGGCTCATTTTTGCACATAGGATAACTGTTATGCTGGCCACCTCCTAGGCAATTTTATAATGACCTAATCAGTGTGCTGCTACTTCAGGAATAATAGCTCAGCTGCTCAAGTCCAAAAGAAGGACAGAACCTGTACCGTCTGGCCTGGGTGTTTGGACCTAAAGACTGGCAGAAGAACATTTTACAGTTAAAGGGGCAGTAAGATGAGAAATAAAAAAAAATAAAACCACCTGCCGATCTGCAAGATTTTTATAACAAAAGAGACTGTTAGTCTCTTCTGCCATAAGATTTTTGACACCATGCAGCATTGCTCAACTCAGTCCTTAGACCTGACATGCCAAGCTCTTATGTGCAGGAGTTACATAATTGGGGTCTGTCTAATAAAGTGGCCCTAGACTCCAAACCTGGAAGACTGAGACAAGGATTGAATTGCCAGTGAGGGAGGAGTGCAGCGCTGGAGAGGATTGCTTTTGCAAGCAAGTCTACCACTATAATTTTCTTATATGCTGCACATGTCTGAGAGCCCCCGGGGGAAAACGTTTTTTGTTTTTTTACTTGCGCTTTAAGACCGCTCTTGTATATCTATTTTGACCCTGTATTTAGCTGTTTTCCTGGAGTTTAGTTGTAGGTAGTTCAGTCAGGCATCGTCCTGACATTGGGGCCTTTTTATTTGCATTTAGTTTTTTTGTTTTTTGCCGTATAACCAGCATACTGAGGAAAAAGTGCATTGTAGGAGTTTTAAATTGGCGCAATTAGCCATGATGAACATCAGATTTTCAATGTCGCAGAATGTAGGTTTTTGTGAGATTATACAAACACTTAAGGTGGCCCCACACTTTACAACTAAGGTCTTGCGATGGTTGTAAAGTAGTTAAAAAAAAACGTACGATCTGCCCATCTTAGACAGGCAGATCGTACTTGCGATCATCGCAAGCCCGATGACCGCAATGCTGAACGGGCAGTGTGCGGGTGCGCACACCGGCCCGTTCAGCATTTGTCTCCCGAGCATCATTCAAACCAGCCGAAAATCATAAGATTTTCGGCTGGTTTTCTAGCATGCTCCCTAGACAAAAGACGTGCGACCGTACAATAGAAACGGTCGCACGTCTTCATTCACACTGCACGATTCTCATACGATCGCGGGATTTCCCGCGATTCTCGTAGAGAAGCGTGCAGTGTATCGGCACCTTTTGGACCACAAATCTCGCTCATACTAAGTGACCACCTTGACCACGTCTTCATACTTTGTGTTAAGTTGCAGCCACATGACTGGCTTTTTGATTATTTGTCTTAATGAAGTGATGTACCTAATAAAGTGGTCATTCAGCATTAGGCCTCATTCACACACAACACAAGAGCAAAATGGTATATTGCGTATATACGCGTACAGGCACGCGTATATGAGCGTATTGCAATCCCACAATGCATCATTTGTAATAGAAATGTTAATGAACTGTACGCGTGTATGTGCGTGCAAACACGTGTATATGCCAGGAAATACGCAGAAATACGCTGCCCGGACGCATCTCGGTTCCATTCGGTTTTTGCGCATTTTTACGCTATGCAAATATACGGCTCCATACGCAACTATGTGTATGGAGCCATTTATTTGCATATGCTGCATATGGTACTATATGCGCGGCGGTGTGAATGAGGCCTATAGGTTTCCACCTTTTGTTCAAGTGAAACCCGTACACTCTAACACCACGTGGCAATTAAAAAACAAAAAATACAGGAGACAGCCAAGAGAGAGCAAGGAGAGACAGCCAGAAGAGATAGAGAGAGAGGAATGACAGCCAGGAGAGTGTGTCCTTCAAGACTTTATCTGCACCCTGTGTTTCAGACACCCCCTTGCTCCCCAAGTTCCAGCGTGCCCAGTGCCAGGTCCCGTGCCTCCTCTATGCACTGAAATTGGAAAACCAGGACCCCACGTTTGCCCCTGTTCGACTGACATCATAACATCTTTTGTCCGGGTTTCAGCTGGCCTGAATCATGGACTCAGAACATACAGGATTCAAATCTCGGACTGTAAATCCCGGACAGGTGGCAACCCTATTCAGTATGTCTGTATGTATACTCTTCTAACCATACACTGTATGTTGTTAGAGCACTGGAAAAGCCAGGTTGATGGTGAAAGGGTGTTACTATCTGTACAAAGAAAAGTCTCACTGAGGCCGTCTTCCCCAAGAATCATCAAAAGAAAGGCCATTATACATACATTGTTGTATTTCTAAATGCTTACAACATACATCAGAGCAAGTCAGTCTGGTGGGTGTGAGTGTAGGACATATAAAACAAATATTCTGGAATCAGATTTCTAGAAACTGGTATTTTTACCAATTTTGCATACCAACTATTGTAGTGACTTTTCTTCCCCTGCTTTTTCTGACTCTTCATGCAATACCTAACCTCTGCTCTCCATTTCTTTTGTTCCTTGGATAATGTGTTTTGTGGCTTTCCATCGTAGAAAGAATGTCATGGCAACATATCAGGCAACCGGTAATTGTGCTTTAATATTTTGCAAGGGAATGATTTCCTGTTGGTTGGCTATTTAAAGCACCACCCTGTCTGTCTGTGAAAAGGGCATGGCTGATTTTAAAGTAAGGCCAGCTTCGAAGCCGTCTAAATCCGTCAGAGTTGTTGGAGGTCTGCATTATCTCAGTGACATGACATTGATAGAATTTTCTGTGCTTGCCAGAGGTTGTCGTTTCCATTCTGGCATACAGGCTGAGGAATTTTATCAAGGATTGGAAATTGGCCATAAGCTAAGCAACTCCATATTTTTGTAGTATTTTCTTATTAATATTAATCTCTCAGTTATTTTATTTTATTTTTTTAAAGAATTAATGAAAGTTGTCACTCTTCCATATTTTACCAACAAGTGCATTTTTGCTTCTTTAATGTAAACTTGACCTTTTTGGCGGTTTTAAAATTTATTTTCTACTGACCTTAAAACTCTTCTGAAAGCGAACGGCAATGGCAGCTCAGATTTTGTGACTAATAAATGCATCTGCAGATGCCTTCAAACTCGGCAATAGTTCTGTCAAAAAAGCATCCCTGGAATCCTTCTAGACATAGATTTGCCAAGTCTTTCAGTCTTTCAGTAATGAACAGTGACATCAGAAACATTTCCAGGG
>NW_017306286.1:3436961-3480733 GCF_000935625.1 Nanorana parkeri
GTCATAGAATTGAATGTTCTAGGCTAGGTTTGTGGGAAAACAGCCATTTTATTTTTATTGGGAAAATGAAATTAAAGGGAATCTGCCAGGATGTAAATATGAAAGATTCCATTTGTAGCTTGAAAATGCATATTTCATGTACAATGAAACATATATGAATATTCTGCTTATCTTTTTTTTTTTTGTCTTTTTTTTGTCTTTTCTTTTTCTGAAGTTGCCAAATCTAGATTTTTCAGTTTTATAATAACTAGAGCATAACTGCTACTGGCATTGTTCACTGAAAGACCTAGTAAAGAATAAAGCCGACTCAGTTCTCAGATGTCTTTAGCTGGTCACTAGTAATGTGTGCGGGGGCTTGGTGCGAGCCAAGTTCGCCTTAGTTCGCTTAAATTGTCATTGACAAATCCCCATTCTGGCCCAATCAGTTGTGGCAGGGCTTTCCCAGGCCCTTTGTGATGTGTAGCTGTAGGGCAACTGATTGAACCCGGAGGGGTGTGTGTCTTGGCGCACTTGATCTTCCTCTTTTCTCCAACACTGGATGGTCCTCTGATGATGCAAAAAGCAGCCATGAGGTGTCGGCCCTTCTCTGTGCTTTAATACACTATAAATGAAGGGGGGATAGAGCCATGATGCCTGGCACTTATAATATATCTTCAGCCCTATGTGTTGAATGATAGTTGGCCAAACAGAAGTACTGCTGAAGACGGCTCTGAATCTAAGGTGATTATTACAGCCTGTATGCTGGCCCCTTATAATAAAACAAAATTGCCTCAAGTTGGGCTTGAAAGGAAACCCGACAGAATTATGAATTCTGTACACTGCCATTGCTGATCATTCCTTCTAAAAAGGCTTGTTAAAAATGGTTGTTTTAGCTGTTTTGGCTTCAGCCCATAATTTGCTATATGCTTGTTCCAGGTCATGGACTCAAGTACTGAGTACTCAGCCAGGAAACTAGCATTTTTCAGATAGGCCAACAATGGCACCCTGCAAACTCTAATGACAGCTACACTTTAACAAAGTATTCACTGTGTAAATAACTGTTTGAATAAATAATTCCATTAAAAAATTTAACCAGAAGTATATAAAAATGTCCTGGAAGGTTGTGTGCGAATTTCTGAATATATACTCTAGATATGGATTTGGAATAGATGTAGAGAGAGGACCGTTAAAGGAGGTAGTAAAAATAATCTGAGAGAAGGGCTTCAGAAAGGAAGGTAGACAAAAAAATAGGAAATGATGGATAATAAAGATGGAATTATAATTATGCTGCTGTAGTCCAACCAGATAACATACACCAGCTATTTCCTCTTTTGTTTTGATCCAGGGGTGCCAAAACCAAGGAAGTGTTTGCTTTGTCTGATATTTACACTTGTGTAGTATTTCATATAAGTTGGCACAGTGTCTCAAAATGAATGTATTACCTTTTACCAGTGGCAGGTAATAGGCCTTGAGCATTTGACTGCAGACCTCGACTCCCTGAATTAATATTTTGTATTATTCTTTTCTTTTCCTATGACACGTGCTTTGCAGATCTGATTTCTCTGAACCCCAAGATATTATCAGTGGTGATGTCCAGTAGCTTATATTAATGGAACAAAATGCCCACTTGTTAAATTTCCATATGCTGCCTTTGAGTTTGCATAAGCTGTATAATGTAAGCTAAATTTCTCCTGTAGGGTAAGCAGCAGTCAAGTGCGTTATAGCAATTAAGGAGCAAATCCTGCTGGAAAAAGGTAATATAGTTACCCTTGGCTTCCACCCACAGTACTGGGTGAGAGTGTTGTCACCTATTTTCCCATGAGATCCTTTAAAATGCCAAGTCCCCAAAAGATCGAGAGAAGATGTTTCTGCAGGTGAAGCGCAGACCTTTATTGGTTGTCCAAGGTTCGCCTTAACTAGAGGCATGTGTTTTTGTAATTGAATCTTGGTGTCCTTTGTGTATTCCTTAAGGATCTGTACAGTAATCCAGTTTTCCCTCTGTGCTGGAGCTTCCTGTAATAAAGGCCGGTTAATTCTGCTTTTTTGGGCAGCATTGTGGCGTAGTGCTTAGCACTTCTGCCGTGTAGCACTGGGGCTCCCAGGTTTCAATCCTGGCCAGATTGTTTGCATGTTCTCCATGTTCTCCATGTGCTTGTGTGGGTTTCCTCCGGGTACTTCGGTTTCTTCCCGCACTCCAAGACATGCTGGTAGGTTAATTGACTCCCGTCTAAAGTGTATGCATTCCTGTATGTATGCATGAAAGATAGGGACCTTAGATTGTAAGTTCCTTGAGCGCAGGCACTGATGTGCATGTGCACTATGTAAAGCACTATGTAAATTCGGCACTATATAAATACCTGTAATAACCTGTAATAAATTCTCCATGTGCAGGGTGACTGGTCTCTTCTGTGGTTTTAAGTACACAGCCTGTAGTGGGTGGGGGTGGACCTGCTGGACCCCTGTCACAGCTTTGCTCTTTTCACAGGCTGCGTGCAGCACAGTGATAATGCCACCACTACTTTTTCAAAGCCAATGATAATGCCACCACTACTTTTTCAAAGCCAATGTAAGACAAACATTCCTGGAGTTCTTCTTTAACTCTTCCAAATAGAAAACTACTGTTGTTTTAAAGTAACCTCATACATCTGTGTTCAGACGTATTTTGCTTAGTGAGTTTTTACATGAAGGTTGATATCATAACATTTCATGTCCAAGTAATTCAGTATTATTACTTATATAGCGCCAACGGTTTGTGCAGCGCTGTACAAATAAAATATAGACAATACAGTTACAATTCAACACAAGATGGTTAGGAGTGTGAAAGTGGCCAGCAAGAAGTAGTGAGACATTGTTTTACACAGATGTCTCTTTATCAGATAAACTGATGGTTAAAATATTTATTTTGCATGTACTTGGATATCTCCTTTAATGTTTCTGGGCCAGCTAAAACGGCCAAGAAGGTTAACGCCTATATGGCATAAATTAAAGGTAGCTGTGATGGCTGGCTTGCAAGTAATAACAGCTTCTGCACCTCTTGCTGTAGCTGTAGAATTCAACATTTCCTAATAATAGCAGCTTAATGAGAAAATGTAGCTGGTGCCCAAACAAAATCAATCGACATTATCCAGTTGTCTTGTCTTCCATATGACATCCTGTTTACTGCATTTCCTGATAATTTAGCCACATGCAGAGACCCAGTATATTTATATAAAAAAAGACAGCCAGTCCCACAATGCTACTACTTATGAATTCAATACAAAATGTAGGGGTAAAGACAGCTGCCCTGCTCCTCATAGTTTCCCATAGTTTCTGACCTTGTTGGCCAGTCCCAGGACACTGCTATTTACTGTGAAGCTGTACTATGTATGTATGTATGTATGTACTCTAAACATGGCTGTAACATTTCTTATCTAGCCAGTGGCGCATAGGAAATATCATGGCAATCAAACAAGCTGAGTGCTGTAGTAGTTTTTATCCCTAGTGTGTAATAGATGTATTGTTGCAGCAGGCAAGATGGCTGTTTCCAGGTTTTTCTCAGCACCTTCACAGTGATCTGTCCTAATGAAAATACTAAGGACTGAAATTTGAGGATTGTGTTTCTCTCATTTACTTCATTGATATACAAGGGTTGTAATCCTTTTACCCTTTGTTACAACAGGCAGTGTTCAAATCCACTTTACAAATTATAATGAACAAAGTGCTTGCAGCCCCTCCCAACATTACAAGAAGAAGCAAGTAGATATTTTTAAATCTGTAAATGAACATGGTCAGGATGTGAGGAGAGAGAGGAAATATGATATTTGAATACACAGACACAGCAACACCCATACGACCACTGCACTACATATATTAGGCATTCCAGTCAACAAAAGAGGTTTAGAAATATTTTAGAGGCATCTGTTAATATAAATATATATAAATAAGACACTTATTTACTGTTTTCTGTACCTTTTTGATTGTTATTTAAAAGGCAAAAATGCACTCTTTTAAATATGTATATTTTTGATATTTATTAACTCGATACAATATTATCTTTATTATTTATTAGAGATTTGTGAGATTGTGTTGTGTTTTCCATGCTCCAACAACCATTTTGGTGTATTTTATTTTGAAAATGAATTTTAAATAAACTATCATGGGAGGTACAAACTCGGCACAGTACCGTCTTTTAATTTGTAGGTTGTCTGCTTTCAAAAAAGGCTTTTTAAGGTGGCCACAGAAATATGTAAAATGTGCCTGTTTTAAATGTCTATGCCTTTTTATGTCTGCAAGATGATATGGCCTTTATTGCCATTTTCTATAGCTTTATTGATGCACTTTTTATACTGGATGTTTGTAGATACCTTACAAATATAATATACAGCTGGCACACTTTGTAAGTTGGATTCTTGGGAGGCACCATTTGTGACTATGAGCTAAGGACTTATTCACACCACACAGTGCACAATATTTTGTGTATAATGGATGTGTGCTGGGGTGCAGTGGGAATGTGTGCTGTACCTCTTGTTATAACACATTACAATGCTTGCTTTATTTTCCTGATATATTTTTGAACTCCTGTGTCATTCTTTGCTCTGCAGTGAGTTGTAACGCACAGGTGTGCATTGTAACGCATTTTTATGAGCTGCAAAAAAAAAAAAAGAAGCAGCATGTCTACATTTTTCAACTTTACAAGGGACAATGCCAATTGTCATATGAGTTTACCTGTGTCTATCTTCCATTACACAATAAATACTGTTTTAGTTTCAAGGTTATGTATTCTTTTTTTTGCACTGTTAATGTTTCTAATTATCCATATACAGTGGTACCTCAGTTCACAAACTTAATTCGTTCCACGATTCTGGTCGCGAACCGAATCAAACTGTGATCAGACCGCGATCTCGACTAGAGGAAGCCACGACCATGTGTCAGAGCGGGGAAGATGGCTCAGGTTGTGTTTGTCACCCAATGCGGAGTTCACGAACGGAAGCAAAATTTTTCTGAACTTCCTGTTCGCGAACCGAATTGTTCGCGAACCGAATTGTTCGCGAACAGAAGCCTTCGTGAACTGAGGTAGCACTGTATAATATAAGCACAGCAATAAAGTGACTTTTAGCTTCTTTTCTAATTTAAATCCAAATTCGTAGATTTATCTTGCTATTTGTTTCTTTTTTGTTTTACTTTGCAATGTATTTGTATTCTTCTAATATAACTTTTATTAAAAAAAATAAAAAAAATATTTGTGTCTAGGGACAAAAATAACAAAGCTATACTCACCCGAAGCTCTGAGCTGGCCAGCTGCCATAGTGCTTTTTTCCAGCCTGCCTCCTCCTCCACGGACAGCTGCATTGGAGTCTTCCTCAGCGCCCTCACGTCTATACACTGTGTATAGACGTTGATGATTTATGGGACCTTTTAGAGCGCTGCAGAGGAGGGGGAGAGACGTTGGAAGGACCGATTATAAGGGCAAGCTGGCTCCAAGCTTCAGGTGAGCATAACTTTTTCTATTTTTGAACATAAATACAAACAAGCACTTAACTTAATAAACACATTTCTTGGAGTTCTTATTTTAAAGTAAGTCCAATAAGATTTCATATAAACTTTAACATGTTAGTTTATTTAAAAAATGTAAATCTGCAGCTTGCATTAAAATGATACCTGATAATCCTGCCACGAAATTCCTTTTTCAGGCACTTTCTGTTATCTGATGACAGCTATCTGCCAATTGCTCTCCTGCATTATGACACCATTGTTGCCAGGATTGTGACTACAAGCAACTGTGCTGACGCACATTGCACATTCATGGTCCATCGTTGCCACTATAAAGGTGCCCATACACCTTACACCCCCCCCCCCCCGATTACTGCAATGCTGAACGGGCAGTGTGCGCTTGCACACAGCGGCCCATTCGGCATTTGTCTCCCAAGCATGCCACAAACCCGCTAACAATCGTACGATTCTCAGCCGGTTTTTGAACATGCTCGTTAGATAAAAGACGTGTGACCGTACAGTAGAAACGGTCGCACGCCTTCCATACACCTTGCGATTATCGTATGATCGCGGGATTTCTTGCAATTATCATACGATAATCGCAAGGTGTATGGGCACCTTTTAGAAAGCCAATTCAGAGCATTGATGTGCAGCTGAATCTGGAGTGAGTCAATAGTAAGTGGCTGAAACAGACTAGAGAGGATCAGCAGCAGTGAGATGGGAAAAAGGGTGGGGAAAGTGATTAAAAAAATAAAGTACAAATCGCATTTTAGAAAAACAAATTGTAGTTGTTTATGATATACATTGCTTCTGCAAATTAAATTGGATCCAGTTACAGTTTAGATTTATTTTAATATGGGAACCATGTAATTTTGTTAGAAAACAGGACCTTACCTGTCATTAACACTGAAAAAAGAGCAGAACAGATATCCAGTGGAAGGTAAATGGCCTAAGGAGAGTTCCACCCATTCTTGTGACTTTGGAGTTACAGGACCAGAACATTTTGAAAGTAGAAAATGAATGTGATTAATAGGGGTATTCTGTGCTTAAAGGATGACTAATTATCTGAGCTTAAAGTAACGCTGTGATTTCTTTCAGGTGTATGTTACGTCATGACAGGCCAGTAAACGGTTTGCTGGCAGTGTGACATCAATTAAAGTGAGAAAATGCAGCTTTGCACCAAAGAGATAACATTTCACTGAGCACCAGCTTAGAGATTCTACTAATCTTAAAACTTGAGGTCATGGCTTGTCTAGATAATTGCCTCCATAAATAAGGGGGGAAAGGCAAAAGATTAGTACAGCCTGTAGAGCAAATCCTATGCTTGCTGCTTGTATTAAGGTGATGTCATAGGGAATGCTTTCAAGCACTGCTTTTTGCACATTGAATACTTTAGCAGTCATGTCTGTAAACACTGCCCGAGTCTGAGAGAATTTTTGATTCTGCCCACAGCAAAATCAGATGATCCCTTTCATTTGCTAGTCCAGGTTAAGGTACGGTATACCTTTTGCCTGTAAACTATTATTATTTTTGTTAATATCCCTGTAACAATTCTGCTTGGGAGAAAGATTGAAAATGCATTCTTAATGGAAGCAAAATGCATACACTTTTGGAAAGGAACCCAACAGGGTGCTTGATGACGCCTCCTGTCTTAGGAGACTGAGATGAAGATGTGAAATCAACAGGGAAACTAAAAGATTTCATGTGTATGTAATGATTGGCAGTATAAAAGTAATTGGGTGCTGATCTATATTTTGTCCTGAAGAAACAGATCCCCTAGCTTTGATCCTAAATCCTCTGTAAAGTACATTCGAATGACAGGGCAAAATGTTGCACTAATGGCCTTTTGCGGGCTTAGGGCAATGAAATTGATTTGGAATGCTCTGTAAAGAGCTAGGCGCTCATCTTCATTCTTCCATACAGATTTTCCGCTGATTCTGTCACTTTGATGATATTCTTTTAGACAAAACTAGACCAGCTTTTAAAATTGAGAAATAACATCTAAAATTAAGAAAGTGGATAACATCTCTTTGAGTTTGCCTGTATGAGTAGGGCTTTGCTTTGGATTCCTTGGAAGCTTGTTGGCTTCAGACAAACTTTTCTGACCCTAAAGGTGGCCATACACTTTACAACCATTGCAAGACCTTAGTCTTGCGATTGGTTGTAAAGTAATTAAAAACGTACGATCTGCCCATCTTGGACAGGCAGATCGTACTTGCGATCATCACAAGCCCGCCCCCCCTGAGGCCGCAATGCACACCGGCCCGTTCGGCATTTGTCTCCCGAGCACCGTTCAAACCAGCTGAAAATCGTAAGATTTTGGGCTGGTTTTCTAGCGTGCTCCTTAGACAAAAGACGTGCAACCGTACAGTAGAAACGGTCGCATGTCTTCATTCACACTACACGATTCTCGTACGATCGCAGGATTTCCCGCGATTCTCGTACGATCGCAGGATTTCCCGCGATTCTCGTACGAGAATCGTGCAGTGCATGGGCACCTTAAGATGGTGTGTCCTTAATTAAAGGTTAGGAGTAAATGAATACATCATGGGTGCTGCAAAGCTAGGATAAGCATCTCCAAATTCTTTGCATATGTATGATGTAGAGGAAATGAACAGAAAAAGAATGCCTGTGAATATTCTTTACGGATGAGCACCACCAGATTGTGTGGCGTGGTAGTTTGAGACAGTTGGGTAAGCACAGATTTTTCTGTGGATTGAATTAAATAAAAATGTAGAAAGCCTTTGTGTGGTCTTAAAGCTGAACTCCAGGCAAACGTTTAAATACAGAGATTAAATACATATAAGGATCTGTTTTACCAAAGGATTAGTACTTCCGATCAACCACTTCTGAGATTTACACAGCTCTGCCATAAGACACAGTCCTGTCTAGCAGGGAAGACCACCTGGTTATACTCTGCTGCAGTTCAGTAACACAAGTCTCCTCCCTGCCCAACCTTGTGACTGTGCAGTAAATAGAGAAGCAGAAAACCAATTACCTCACCTCTGTCAAGCTGCTCTCTCCTCTTGTTGGTATACTTTTTGCACTGCATCACAGCTGATTAACCCTTTGTGCTGCTCCTCCTTTACACGGACCGGTTTAGAAGCACAATGTTTAGTGCATAGGCAGCTGGATCTAAACGGAAAGGCGTCCGTTTACATCCGGTTAGCCCTGGCTCTGGTTCAGGAAAACAAACTGATCAGAGTTGAGCTTTACCGGACCTGATCGTGCCGGATCTGAGGTAGTCTGATGTAAACCGACACAAGTCCGTTTACATCTGATTCACCATAGACCAACATGGGACCAGGAATTTCAGTTCACAGTGGTGACATCCGTTCCGATGAGGACCCATGCACGGATCCCCTCCCGATCGGAGCATGGGGACTTTTTCTTTAATGAATACAGGAGCCTGGAGTTTGGCTCTGCGTGTTTACTAATGTCCATTTCTGCTTGTTTTTTTTTTTTTTTTTAACGACAAGCTTTTTGCTTATTAAATAAGGCAGATCGCTAGTTTTTTTTTTACATGGTTTCCAAACGCAGCAAGAATTTTATAAGCAAACTTTTTAAATTGTTTTTTAAGCTATGCTATTATTGCTTAAACTTTTACTTTCATTATTCATTCCCATCTTTGGATGGCTATGGACTTTTAACATTTTCTGACAGGGTGATGACCGCACATTCATCAGAAGCTTAAAGACAAATCTTATAATGTTTTGGAGCTGTTAGTGTAGATGTGTTACTTTTTACTTACAGAAAACAATATTATCCCCCTAGTCGTTCTTGGGAGCTCGACACTGTTTCACTGTTGGATTTGTGTGTCCTACTTATACAAGCATTGATTGTGTACACATGATCAATGTTTGCTAGAAGCAAGTATATAGGATTATCGTAAGCAGTAACATAAAATATTTACATGTTGTTGTTCTTGTATTCACATTAACGGTTATCTGCTTTATGTAATGTCTGTGTAGATGTGACATGTCACTCCAATTCTGTTGGCATGATGTTATCTGTACGCAGGAGATTGCGTCACTGACATGGCTTTTAGAATCTGCACTTAAAGTGCTAGAAGCATTTTTGGTTGAGTGGAAACCATTTCTAAACCCTTGTGCTGTTTGTTGTTGTTGTATTATCTCTTGCAGTCATCGGGTTAATGTCCGTATGTGTCTGAAACATTAATAGCAAATGATTATTGGCAAACACTGCAAGGTAGATTCCATCACTGAGGCTTTTCTCTTCAAAGGATCACCTTAGTATCTCTTTGTTGATATGCAAACAGAACAAGCAAGTAAAGATAATAGGAAAAATGTGTCTGAAAACAGACAAGAATCCACTACCTGCATACAAAAGCAAAGCCCCAACATGAAACCAAAGAAACTTAACCGGCTCTGTTGTTTCTAATGTTTCCCATGTACATTGGTAAAGAAGCATAGTTATCATGTGGTAAATGTAAAAGGCATATCAAGCAGTGGTTTTATGTGGCAAAAGAAATGGTTGATTGACATTCTCTGAGGTATATTCTTTGGACGTCCAGAGGAATATCTTGATTGAAGGTATCCTTAGGGACTCTTACTGGAGTAAGTTTTCAGAGAGACCTCAAGGGCTTCTATCTTAAACACATCTTAGACTTGCTTCACATACTCTGATTCCCGTGGGTGTTAATCAAGTATTTTATGTACATGTTTATGGCATTTTTAATGCCTCTAGTATACGTCTGTCAATCTTTTTTCAGTATAGGTCATTTTCTTTTTGGGCAATCAAGAAAACTTTTTGTATAGACATCGAGTAGACACTAAACAAGCCTTTAGAATGTGTTTTTATTGATTCTCAGTGGGAGATTCCAAAGTGTAATATTGTGCTGAATGCCACCAACGGTGCTGGTTTTAATGTGACACTACAATGACACGTTCAAATGCCCATGTATACTCTATAGGAATACATTGTTATCATGTCTAACCAAAGCCCACATATATAAGCATTAAATGCCTCAAGCATTTTGCAAAAATTGGCATGGACCCTATTTGCCATTCTGCCCTAAATCTGGCCATTGATAGTCATACTCAGTTATTTACGCACTTCAATTTCTCCAATTCCAAAAACAACATAGGACACTTTGTAATCCTACAAAATAATAATGTATTAAAGTAGATGTTAATGCTTGCTTTTAAAATTCCAGAAACTGGTTACTACCTTACGATAAAGTCTTAATGGCATCTCTTTTTAAATGTGATTTTCTAATGCCCAAAAGCAGCCTTTAAAACTTGAGTTGGCCAAGAGCACTCTGCTGAGTTACCCCACTGTGCAATGTTAAATGCGGAGAAACAATGCTAATTGCTATTTCAGTATCACTGTAGGAATATGTTTTCCTTTACAGAACTTATACACATGCACATCACTGAGTGCTCTAATTTTATTTTTTTGATATATCAAGTGGGGAATTGAAAGCTAAGGAACATTGAGTGTCCCTTAGTGTTCAGTGCTTCAAGTGTTACTTGTTATCCTACTCCCATGTGGCCCTCACACTGCAGTGTGTCACCTGAAAAGCCATTGCCAGAACACCTGAAGCCTGTACCTTAGGCTTTACAGGTTGTCTTATAAACCACATTGACTAGTGCAGATGGAGTTCAAGATGTAACTCAAAGTGGACAGTTATTAGGCTTCGTTTTGGCTAAGGGACATGCATGCAAAGGTACCTCACATGTTACAGCGCTTGCTGTAACTCCTCAGTTAATGTATTGCATCAAGTAGCATGTGTGTGTCAAGCGAAAGTACAAACCTGTGATTTTAGGTTAGAGAAGTTTTTCATTAATGATATTACTGAATAGGTTACCTGTCCATTAACAATTGTTTCAGTTTGTCAAATGTTGTCTTAAAGAACACCTTTACCTTTAACAACCCTCACCTCTGGCCTATACAACTTAGCTTCCCTAACCTAAGCTAGAACCACCCCTAACCAGGTGCTAACTTATCTCTAACTAATGGCGCAGCCTTCTCTGATATTTACAGCCTTTTGCCCAAAATGATTGGAAGAGAGGAGGCTTTGACAGATCATGTGACCGGGCTTTCCTTCCAGCATTCCATCAGTTCCTTAGCGTCCTGCTTACTTTGGTGTCTTGTATTCCTTTTTATTTAAATACATTCTTTAAAGTTTTTTTTAGCAGAGTTCACAGAAAGGAAAGGCATATGCGTGTAGAATAGGTACTTGCCCACATAAGGCCAACAACAAGAAAGGTACAACAATCTTGATACATTGCATACAAGTATATATAAAAAAAATTAAGTTACTGGAACAGGTAGGGTGAGATTATTCACCCGTTCTTGGAAGGACAAATGTCCAGAACATCATACGGAGCATTACACTGTGATAGCATTAAAGGTGCTAGTAGTGGTATCTGCCAATCCAAGGCTAGAAAGGGGAGATAGTAATCAATCGGTAAATGTCACAACATCCTTTTGATCGAGTGAGCGGACAATGAAGTACTGGAGGCTCTAATGTTCAGGATGTCACCATGGTAAGTGAGAGAATATGGAGTGGGAGGGTGAGTGGGAGGTGGGGTAGCGAGCAGAGGAGACGGGGAACGTAGTAGGGAAGGGGTAACGGGATTAGGTAGCGGAGAAGGAAGAGGTGGCAGTAGAGTAGAGAGTTGAGGGGGAGGGAGAGTGGAAAGGAGCAAGGAATAACAACCTCATCCTGCGTTGAGTGGTGGTCTCCTATCTGAGGGTGAGGTAGTCAGGGGACCGAATGTACTCCATCCAGGGGAACCAGGTACGAGCGAAGGGTGCGGAGGTGTGTTTGAGGGAACTCGTGAGATCTCCCATGATGTAAATATCATTGATGCGGTCTAGGACTGGTGTCTTGTATTCCTAATCGCACTGCAGTGCTTAATAAATTTACATTTTGTATGTGTGTGTGTTTTTTATGATCTTCATAAGAACACACCGCTACCTTTTAAATGGAACCCCTAATGTGACTAAAATCGTTTTGTTTTTTTTCTGAATTTTTGCTTTAGACGTCTCTTTTTCCAACCATAATATTGTTCAGTTTCAACGGTGTACATTTATTCAGTACCCTCAATCTAGAGCCAAACTAAAAATCTACAAGTACTTTCCAATCAACAAACATCATGCTCCAGCACTGAACTAGCCTGCTATGTACTGTGTATGCACCGTGAACTAAAAGTGAACTTTAACCGTCATATTAGAGCATAAATCCATGACAAATGATGCAGTTTATTTCCGGTGATGTCTTATGAGATGATGATGGCAAAATATGGCTATTGTTATTTGTTTAGCTTTAACGAACATTGAATTATCTTTTTACAAATGATATGGAATAAACTAGGATTGCAGCAGTGTCTTCCTGGCTGTGATTGGAGGAAACACTGTCTTTGTTGACTGATGCTTGTTCTCACAATTTACTGCTGCCTTTGTTCAGTCCATCTGATGAGGCAAATAATGTTTGCCTGAATCCCCTACCCAGAAGAACTGGACAATAAAAATACTCCTACAGTTAGAGCAAACAGTGTGGCTCCCTTTCTTCTCTATACTTGTAAATATGTCAGAGTGGAACTTGGGAACCTCTCTGCCTGTACAATATACCTAGGATTATTAACCAGTCAGGCCACATATTTACGCCACACTAAGCAGACATCACTTCTAATCTTGTAAGCCATGTAATTGTAGAATACAATATCTCACAGTTATTACCAAAGGGTCTGAAAGAAGAATGGTTCTTAGCATCCAAAGCAGGAAATCAAAGTTCTCTTCTCTTCAAGTGCAGCATGGGGCCATATGGGAGGGAATTCGACTGCTTCCTTTAAATACTTTGACAGTTGACTTCAATATAAAAGCCATTTTAGATGGATGTGTGCTATATCTGCCCTGTATGTTAACACGTGCTTAGCTTTTTTTGTGTTAACCATTTTGTACAATGTTCATGTACATATTTCAGAGATTTCATTCTAGGAATTGTTTTAAATGTGGAAACTGAACACAGAATTCCGTGTTCACTAAATTTAATGGGACAGAAAGGTTTTTATTTGATCTATCCCAATTTTATTTCTTTGGTTGCTTCAAACTGGAAAACCTCTGTTGTTGAAAGAAACAAAACTGTGTTTTATAGTGCAAAAGTGTATATAGCTAGTGTTTGGATTCTGTCCTTCCGGTGAGTAATAAGTTGTCTGTGAAACTAGGGGGGCAATACTACCACTAGACAATGCTGAGGAGTGTAGGAAATTCCTTTGCTCCTTAGCAGCATCTAGTGGCAGTAGTGCTGTGCGAACGGCATTGACCCCATCTATACGCTGGGCGGTAGAGTTCTAAATCGGCTCCTTGGTGTACTGGTCAAGGATTTTTTTTGCCTGACATAAACTGCTCACCTTAGTGTTGGTAGGAAGGCGGATGGGAGAGGCCAAGGCAGATGCATAACCAATCCAACATTTATAGACATCAAATACATGTACAGACAGAGAAGGCTCTCTCTATTCTTTTGGGAGAAGGATGTTTATGGTGAGGTTCTCCAGGTCTCATTGCAACTACAATACTCACAAAAAATGTGCTGTGCAGTTGCTAAATTATTACAACTTTTTTTTCTTGCAGTGATAGGTCCTGATTTTAGTCTAACAAGGTTTTTCATAAAAGGGTGAAGAGTTTGTAGAAGGCAGGAGAAGGGAACAATCTAGAACAACATGGCTGAACTGAAAAGTGAACTGAATTGGTGCATTTTTCCAAATCAGCTATCTTAGCCTGGATTGTTCACTTCTCCTGCCTTCTCCAAACCCTTCACCCTTTTGTGAATAATCCTGTAAGTTTTTTTTTTTTTGCATGGGATTTGTATGTTCTGCCTGTGTTCGCTTGGGTTCCCCCTCGTGTTTTTCAGTTCTTCCTAAAAACACTCCCGTAGGAAATTGGCAGATTAGTCTTGGAGTGTGTGTTTGCTAGTGTGAATGTGGAAGGCACTCTAGAATATAAACTCCTTCAAGGGCACATGCTGACACTAATGGATTCATGTACTTTGTAAAGTGCTGCATTATAGATTGGCACTATAATTAATATGGGAAACAAACCAAGAATAAATAACTGTGGCAAGAATAGCTGGGAAAGCAACATGCAAAAAGATGCTAAAGTCCCCTCCCAGAGGTATAGCTGTTTATCTCCAGTATATAACAGTGATATCCCAAACTCCCCAAAAAACATCATATATAAACACTGAAAATATAAATTTCTCTCAAATGGAGCCAGAATTCTAATCGCAAAAAGATCAGCAACAAAACGGCATTCAAATGAAAGAGATGTCAAAATAACAATAATGTACACAAGACACTAGAGCGGCAGTGTCTATATTTCTAACTAGCCAGATCTCGTAATAGTAATTACTGAAGAAAAATCAGTTAGGTTTCTTGTAATTCACATAAAAATATTGTGTGTGTATATACAGAGTTGTATCTCATTCAGGACAGTGATCAAAGAGTCACTTCCACACTAAGCTATGCTGTTATTTGACTTCATCTGATGCATCTGTACAGTTGTCTCCACTTGTATCTGTATCTACATGGCAGTTCTTAATATCAGATGCTACTCTGCCCTCTCCTTCTACTGGATGATCTCTTGCCATTGTATCTGATGCCAGCTTTTTGTGCTTTTTTTAAACTCAGGAGTTAAATCTTAAAAATGCATTTAAGTACCTGAACTATTAACAACAATGTATATTATTTGTGTATCACTCAGCTGTAGATTCTCAAATCATCTCTGAATTGGTGCTGACACTGTCCTTCCTTCTGGAGGGTGGCTACTTTTGTTCCCCATGGTCCCTGTGTGTGTTGTAAAGTAGTGACTGCTCCAAACGTGCTCCCATGATGGACTACAACCTCACATTTAATTTACTAATTTGTGTTGACATTGTAGTCCATAACAGGAGTGAGCTTGGAGCAGTGGCTATTTTCCAACACACACAGGGACCATGGGGAACAAAAGTAGCCACCCTCCAGAAGGAAGGACAGTGCCAGCACCAATTCAGAGATGATTTGAGGATCTACAGCTAAGTGATACACAAATAAGATACATTTTTGTTAATAGTTGAGGTACTGGAATGCATTTTTAAGATTAAACTGCTACGTTTAGTGTCACTTTAATACACAGATGAAATTAATTTACTGTATCAGAGGATTATTGCTTGTATTCCTGTCCATCAAATTCTAAGATTTCCAAAGCCCTGTTAGCACAGCCAGTCTGGAGACCTGCCATTTCTCTGCCACAGCTAGGCAATACAGCTAGGCCCCCTCCCGGCCCCCAGCTTGGGAGTGGGCAATGTAGGAGCCGCAACAGACTTTTTAACATCTATCTGGAGGTCATTATAGTTGCCTAGCCGTTTTTTGGCTTATTACTTTGAGACACTGATTTGCACAAGGAGGTATACAGGTACTAGAGTGAGGGACAGAGCCAGTACACGTAAGCTTTGTGCAGCCCTGGAAAAGGCCGCAAAGTCAAACATATTGTATTACTAAACATTCCAATATGTTATAACCTGTAAACCACACCCCTCCATATTAAATATAGTCATACTGAACATTTTTGGGCCTGCCCCATTAATAGAAAAACTGTCTAATTTTGTTTTGTCTGCTTACTTCCTTCTCTGGAGAAGATGATTGATTTTTCTTCCCTTCTCTGTATGTCTTAAGCAACCTTATGGATAATCCCTTCTAAACTCATTCTGGTTCTGCTTGGCTCTCTTTACTTTTCATTCCTGCTCATTACAAGGGCAATGGAGCAAACCGCTTGAGTTCTAGTCCTGTTAATACACTGCAGCATTAGTGTTATTCTGCACTTCTTGTTCATTCAATCTTTCACGCACATTTGCATTAACCACTTAAATCTGAAGCTCATATGTCCTATTTATCAAATATCATTTTATGAGCTTAACAAAAATATTCTTTGTATGGTTAGTTAGAAGAAGAACTCCAGGTGCTATCCCCCACACTGCAAGACTTAACTGCTTTATTTGGTCTTGGGGTGCAAATAAAGAAAATATACGTACTATATCCTTGAACCCCCCTGGCTGCAAGGCCGGTATGTGCAGCCTCTTTTCTCCCAGGCTCCAGCGGTCTAAGCCCTGCTGATGTCTCCACGTCTATGCAAGGTCCATTCACTTGCATTAGACGCGAGGACGCCGTGGGACACACAACAGCTTGAGTGGAGGGGAAGAGAGGGGAGCAGTCACAACTGCAGGATCAAGAAACAGGTGAGTGTATCTTCTTTTTTTTGTTCCGGAGACCAAAATGAGCAGTTAACCCTTGCAGTGCAGGGGTAGCTTAGCAGTGCCACGGTTAACTTTTGAAAATCCTGGAGATCTGCTTTTAAAGCTTTGGGTATGATAAACAATTGCTATATTTTTTTTAAATCAAATATGCGGTTTTACTTTTTTCATCTTTTGTTTAACCTCGGCACTGTAGATCTTCTGCAGCCTTTCTGCAATGGCTTCCTGTCTATGCATTCTAACAATGGCTGCATGGCACTTCTCAGCGTGGGTTACCTGATAGTGACAACAATTTACCATGCCTGCCTAGTTTATGTTTATTTGGACACTTGTAGTCTTCAGCAGAAGCCCATGTGACAGAGTAACAACACAATTGGGAGAAAGGCACAGAGCGTTGTCATCCTGTAATAGAAAATGCTTGAAAAAGGACACATAGCAGGATGGCCAGGTATTTTAATTAAAGCTGCAGTGGGCTTCCATATTCTTAAAGTGGACAGAGACATGGTTGTCATGTTCTTGCATATATTGGCCTGCAATATTTTTTATTAAAGATTCTTGTATAGCTTGCTTAAATTGCCACTTACTGCCTGCCCTGCCCACCTCCTGAGCCGAACTACTGACTAATTTTTCCAATGGGTGACCTCACTACACTACAAGCTCAGGAAGTGGAAATAGATCTGCAGTGCTGGCGACCAAGAAGCTGGTTGTCTTTGGGTATATGGTAGGGATGCACCGATACCGATGGTTTACATTTTTTAATGGGTTCGGCTGCCTGTGGTCCCACACTTCAGCAGCTTTGTGGGGACACCGCACGCAGCCTTGGTGAGACTCCGCACAGCCCTGGTGAGCAACACAGAGTATGTAGCTCCATATTTTTCAGCATTGCTGTGTAATGTTTTGCTAGGATTTGTAGTCCTGTAAAGCTGATGGTATTCTGCATTGCTGTATGTTTTGCTGAGATTTGTAATCCTCTATCGCTGGTGGGATTCTGCATTGCTGTATAATGTATTGCTAGGATCTGTAGTCCCTCTGCAGCTTGGAGTCAGTTGCACAACTATCAGGGTCATAGCGGTTGCGACTGGGCCTTGGTGCTCCACCACTGTCCTAAAATCATTAGTATGTATTGTTTTAGAAAAACTGTCACATGACACTAAAAAAAAAAGGTGTCTTTAATTGGTATCGGCGAGTACTTGAGGAAAAGTATCGGTACTCATTCTAGGTCTTGAAAAAAATGGTATCTGTGCATCCCTAGTTTATGGGGGGTCTGTGAATAGTCCAGTCAAATGTCCGAGTAAAGGATGCTGCGTTCGTTATTGCAGTGAGTGAAGATTTCATTGTTTTGGTATAACCATAGGTTTGATTTAACGTGTATATTGTATAAATTGTATTATAACGTGTATCCCTGTATCACATGCTCAGAATTTTTCTTCAGTTGAGATACTGTATTAACTGCTGTTGCTGGTAGAATCCAGGATGTCCGTTTAATTTTCTAGTGTCCTATACATTCAGGTCACTTCGATTTACAGGAAATATATCTGTTCTGTATGATGTAGACCCAAACAGATATACTTTTCCTGTCCTCTAGGCCAACTGCCTTGTGCTGTCCCTCTTTTACTGCAGTTGATTGGCTATCCCTAGTGCCCTACTATTAATGTCAAATGTCATAGACAGAAGGCATGGTATGGCTGCAACCAGAGAGGCGGTTCTAGGTGCATCATTGCACCTAGAACCGCTGGCTGGAGAAGTAAGGCAAATTGTCACCTTTTTCTACTACTGTTTGGTTCTAGATGTATAGACCTAAGGAGGATGAACTCTTAAGTACAGCACACTATTCCGCCAACAGTACTGTACAAACCATGTAGGAAAAGCAACAGTAAAGACCCATTAGCATGGTAATGCCAGGCAAGTTGGCAATCTGGAACCTTTGTTCTTGGTTAATATAAGCAAATCTGCCAAATCATGCTTGTGATGGAGATCAAGGTCCACTCAATTTTCTTTGGGCTATTAGATAGTGTATTAACATGTAGGAACATTTATACAAAGCTAATATCTGCTTTATAGCTTTTAATGCTGCGCTAGATAGTTTCCTATTTCCTATGTCATCATTGATACACGTGTGTCATTTCTCTTGTTCTTTACTGGCAAATATAGATTTAACAGACCGCTTTACATTTGTGCATTCTATATATCATTATAAAAAGGTTTTAGTTTAGATTTTACTGTATTCTTAGCATCACTGTTTACTATATGCTTAATAATTGGCTGCATCGGGAAACAGTCCATCCACAAGACCCTGCCCTTTATGACATCTTGAGCTGAGCAGATTATTCAGAACCCTAAAAGGGAAAGGATCTTGCTGTCTTGTCATGGCCTGGTTTTTATCATCCTGTTCCACGTGACCCTAAGCTGGAGTTGATCCAGTGCTCTTTCTGTTAACCTTTAAATGGTCGGTAAGTATACCCTGTAACATTCTTATCGAGTGGTCAGAAACTGATTCAAAAAATATTATATTGCACTAGAAAACATATACTCATATTTGCGTAGTACTACCACAAATCTTTGGCTAATCCCAACATTTGTGTGTTTTTATTGAAATTAAGTGCAAGTAATGTTGCTTGCTAAGGAGGAAGGACCAATGAACACAGAACCTACTTCAAATTTCTAACTTAATCCCATTTCTTGCCTCACTGCTGATTAGTGGTGTCCTTCGGGAGCTGGGAAGACTCCACATTTCATCTCTTGTTTAGTAGCGATGTAAAGTTGACATGGATACTGTCAGAGTAGTGGCACTGAGTTAAATTAATACTATTGATTTTTTTTTTCTTCCATGTAGACCACAACTGCAATACATTTCAGCTAAATGCATTCCGGTTGTCCCGAGTGGTATTTGTACAATAAATACTGCAGTGATAAGTTTGAAGTTTTGTGGTCTAGGTCAGGGATAGGCAACCCTGGAGAGGTGAAGATCTAGCTGAACAATATGAAAGAGGTCAAAGATCACCACTTATCTAGGCCCTATTGAAAAGTAAGGAAGGTTTGAAGAGTTTAGGGGTCAGTAATAAGTAACGCAGAGTTCAGGTAGTAATTCGGAGGTCAGTAGTATGTAACACAGAGTTTAGGGGTGAGTAATAAGTAACGCAGAGTGCAGTGGTCGGGAGTAAGTAGTGCAAAGTTTAGAGGTCAGCAATATGTAACATACACTGCAGGGTTCAGGCATAAGCAAAGCAGAGATTAAAGGCCAGCAGTATGTAATGCGGAGCACAGGGGTCAGGCGTGAATAATGCAGACTACGGGGGGGACAGTATAAAATAATGCAGAGCACAGGGGCCAGTGCAGTAGTAGGTAGTAATGCAGAGTGAAGGGGTCAGTAGCGCAGAGTGCAGGGGTTAATAGTAACAAAGAGTTCCGAGTTCAGTAGTATGTTTCACTCAGTGCAAGGGCCAGTAGTATGTAACGCACAGTGCAGGGGTCAATAGTAGGTAACACACAGTGTGGAGGTCAGTAGTACATAATGTAGAGGTTAGATGTAACTATGTCCATGATTGATGGTAGATCAGTTGCTGACCCCTAGTCTAGGTTATGCTATAATATAACATGTATATAAGAGCATACCATGCTATATAGATGACAGGATTTAAGAAGTAAGGGTTCTCTCACATTCTCAAGTTATAGTTCTATATGCAGATTTGTTGACGCCCAGTCATATAAATATTTATGAAGTGCTTTGTGTATAGCTTCTAATCTTATTTCCCCTAACCATAGTATTAGAGTGAGCTTTAATTTTTCAGATTTTTTTTGAAGATCACATCTTTATCAGTCAACCATTTTAGAACTCCTAAAATAGTGTAAAGATCCTGGTTTGAACTTCGGTGTTGTGCATCCCTGATCTACCCTTTTATGTATAATTTTAATTGGTGTTAAAGGGTATCTATGGTAAAAAACCTAAAAACAAATGTTTTTTCTATATTGGACTTAAGACCATAAGCTCTAACCCACTCCTAATAATCATATCAATCCAGAAGTTTGCAAACTCACTTTCTGAAAATGCCTATAGGAGGTACACAATGCCACTTAACACTGTGAATATGCACTGCATCAGCTCTCTCACATAGCCTGTCTTCTGAACAACAACAACAAATGCATGATGGTATATGTAGTGAAAAATTGAGATTGCATCACATCAAGCAGCAGGGAAAGAGATATAAAGCACACTGGGAATCCAGGAAGTTGGTGAAAGTGATTGGCAGACAGAAGGCAGCACTCACTACATAAAAGGGATTCTTTTTCAAGTAAACTTTGATTGCATTATAAAAAAACAACTCTACTATGTATTCCTATTACAATGCTGATGTTATATCAGGAGCGTATATGCTGGGGACTTAAGAACTCATTTGATCAGGAGGCTAATATGGCCATGCTAACTATACCCAAGTAATACATTTTTAGTTCTCCTAAGCTCTCAAGGTGTGATGCTGTCATCACGGTGAATAGTTTGTCCCTATTCATTGCAAATGGATCCAGCACCCTAATAATGTGTTACATGGACTTGGTATTCACACTCCTTTTAAATATACTAAGACTGCCTTTGAATTTACAGAAATCCCTCCCAGCTTCCATACCACTTCCATAGCAATATAGAGGTTACATTTATTTAGGCAGTACAGGCTGTTCACGTAGCAAAGTTAATGATCGTAAATAAGGTATACAAGTGCTCACTTTGCATACCCAATCATGGTGGACGTTCACATACATATACTCCAGTGTATCACTACAAGTGCCAGTTCCAGATGCAGCATTTAGAGGCAATATCTTTATAGCCATGTACAGTTTAGAATATATGGAGTTTTGCCCCAGCGCAGAATGAGGGAAGTACTTGGGTGAAAAATGTACACACAGGGGAAAGAAATATGCAAAAGTTCTGAAATTAGCAGATGTGTTATTCTGTACTCATTTTCTAACTGTCAGTGTGTGTATCATTATTCCACCAAACTGTCATCCTAAAGAGGATGTGTTAACATTTAAAAAAAAAAAAATCACCAAGTTTGTATATAATTAGGACTCATTCGGATGGGCGTCCGCCACCGTGAATCTGTGATTCCTGTTGGCAGAGAAATTAGCTCCATGCAGCGGTGCATTTACCTTTTTTGCTGCCTTATGCAATGTGCTGTATGTGTATAGGCCAATGTAGTTGGATCTGTATGTGCGTTATAATTAATCGAAATTAATAGATTAAACGATTTTAAAAAAATTCGATTACTCGAACACGAAAATTTTAATCAGTACCAGCCCTAATTTTATATAAAATAAAGTATATTTTTCGATAGAAAAAAGGTGTACCAGCAGTTGCTTGCGAATAAGGCCCCTGACCAGCACTGGACGCAAACAGTTTATGCCCAGAGCCAGCGGTTCCGGCTGCGCACAAACTGGTTGCAGCTAATTTTCCAGGCCATAGTACAAAGTGCTACTACATCCAGATGAGACATTTAGCCGGTTTTAAATACTGCTGTCTAGCCGCCCGACTGAGTGAGACAACCAATGGAAAAACAATATTGTGTTCAGACATGTCTGAAGGAAACACTGGATAGTGAGACTCATAAGTTGTTTCAAATGCCTCCTGAATTGGAACAGAAGCCATACTGGTCTGTAATGATCATAGTAATGATGAATGCAAGCTGCTACAGCCAAACACAGAAGCATACTCTTTTCAGGTGTGCATTGCTTGGGCAAGTCTTTCCTTGTCATCTGTGTTTCCTTTTATTGGATACACCAAATACAGTTAAATATTTTGATGCATTTTTTCTGATATGTCCATTGTGTTATGTTGCACATAAGTCTTCAGCATGTATATCAAGCCCAAAACGTTTTAAAATGACATTAATTTGATAGTTGGCCATTGTTAATAGCAAATTAAAAAAAAAAGGTTCCCTGTGTATATCTGCCTTGTGTTTATTTAAAAAAAAAAAACTGGTTTCAATATGTAATAGGAGCCTGAGGTGAACTTTCACAGTTCTTGCTGCAGTTCATCATAATGAAGAAAAAGAAATCATTTGCAGCCTGCATTTGCTGAGATTTGCAGGATATCAGTGTGACTATTAATCCGCCTCTAAGTGTACGTCACCCACTGAGCAGCTCAGTAACTCACATCTTCATTATGATTGTAATGATGGGATGTTTTATAGAGATGCATTTTTATAGAACAGAAGCAGGACAGGACATAACCTTCTCACATCCATTATTAGTCATTCAGAGGCTAGTTTAAGAATTAAGCAAAGTCATTACAAACTGCTGTACTGTATCGCCTTTGAAGGACAATTTTGGTCTTGACAAAAATGTATGTGTGTGTGTGTGTGTGTATATATATATATATATACACACACACATATATAGTGTGTATACATATATATACACTACTTTGGGTTATATCTGTTGTTTTTTTTTTACATGGTACCCTCTATTACCAGCTGCATAATAAAATGTTGAGTTTGTGTGCGTTGGCTTTTGGATTAGATCACACTGTCTGCAGTGACAAATGTCCTGAATATACACAAAAGAGAAGTAGAACCCTTAGATATTAAAGTTCTTCTTTAATGTTTAAGGGTGCCCATAAACTGTGTGAATTTCGGCGGTGCTTGAGGAACTGGCTGAAATTTGCACAGTGTGTGCGCCGCTGTCAGTACCCTTTCGGCTGGCATCCCTCGATCAGCTGATCAAACGAGCCGGTCAGAAAATCTTCTGACGACCGTAGCTGGCAGCCAATGAGCTGCAATGCAAACAGCGGGATTACTCAATCGACACATTCCTAAGTGTTGGAGGAATCTGCTCTATTTTTATCGTTCATCCCACGGGTTGAACGGAAAAAATAGAGCAGTGTATGGCCAGCCTAACTCCTATGCTACGGTAAGTGAAGTCCGGGACAGCGGGCGACAGGCCAGTTGTTGTTCAGTGTTCCATGCAGTATTACAGTAAAACATGTTATATGTTTTTGAAAATGTTCACAAATTAAAGAGTCATTATAAAAGGAAAATGTCACATAAATGATTCTGTGATTGCTGCTACTCTTGTCATGTATTATGACTTATTAAAGAAGGCTACAATGTACAGGTATGATAGTGCATAATACAAGTCCACCCTGAATAATACATATAAACATGTTGCTCTTGTGTTGCATTCGTTGTACCTGAGGCAGTTTTATTTATATAATCTACTTGCGGTTATGGTAACACCTATAATCCTTACACCTTACTTATGTATGATCAAACATATACAGTGTCAGTAGACTGCCATGCAAAGAATTGTAGTGGAGTTCCTTTAATAAACTGTAACATTAGTAACAACTCTTTCAGTTTAGAGTACTGTTTAGCCCAAAGTAGATTGTGAACGCCCCGCCCCCTAAGGCTCTATTCACACCCGAGTGTGTGCAACTCAGCCCATTTGTACATGCGGACTGAAACGTGCAAATTTTAATACACGTGTTTTTCCATGCGTTTGCGGCTACAACCAAAATCAGAATGGGTGGCAACCGGACAGAAAATCGCACATGTACTTTTTTGCGTGTTGCATGGTTTTGTCCACGCATACGAACGCGCAGGTGTGAATTATTATTAGGTGTGAATGCGTTGCCTTATGTGTTCTGCCCGTTTCCACGCATATCTATATGAGCGAAAATGCACAAAAAAACGCTCAGGTGTGAACCCGGCCTAAAATGTGTATATGATGCCCAAGTATCTTTATATGCCCACTAGCAGGTTTGTTTTGTGTCTTATGGAGGTGGATCTGTTTGTTGTAATTATGTATTCCTCCATTTCCAGTTGCTTCCTGCTCCCTTCACCGTTACTAGCTGGTGTTTGCACAGCTCTGCATGTTAATCTATAGAGAACATGATTGTATCTGCTAAACTGACCCACCCTTACATGCTTTATGCTTGTAATTACAGCATACATGTATTAGAGAATGTTGTGCTACATCCTGACTTACTGTGATCCATAAAACCAATGAACATGCACGTGCCTAATATGCAGGAAGGATTCTTTGTATTGATCTGCTTTAACCTCTTCATACTTGTTTGTGAACCTGTATAACACCTGGTTTGCAACCCACAAATTGATTTTTCTTTCTGTAAACACTAGATGTAGTATAGCCTTTAAAATTGTGTTCTTCTATCAGACCTGTTTGTGTAGGAAGCCACTGTCTTACCTTTTTACGTATATGCTTCTTGCTCACTACTTTTTCTATTTTATTTATTTTTTCAATAACAATGGAAATGTCAAACTTTCATCAGTCAGAGAAACACAATGGGCCTAATAAAATATTGCTGGTGAGCCAAATACTTGGCACACGGATCACTGATTTATGGAATGCTCCAAATAATTGTTCTGGTTGAACAGTAAGATTCGACTAGTGTGCCAAGTGTTGGAAAAAACCCAAAGTCGATCTTCACAGTACAGTCAAGATCATAGTTTCTATGCCTATAAAACATTACACGCTGTTTATATGAAATGCAGCACGCCACATTTAGATGTGCTGTGCGAGACTTTGCATTCCCCTACAACCGCCAATCATAGTTTATGGAGCCCAACATGTTTAAATATTGTTCTGCACACATTCATTTCAATCCTCCAGCTGCTTGTTTGGACATCTTTTGCTTTATCTACAAGCATATGGATATTTTTGCTTTTGCACAGGATTGTAAATAAATGTTAACAAAAAAAATTCAGATTTGAAGAGCACTAGAGCTGTGTTATATAACTTATTTTTAGCTCTGAATTTTCTTTTAAAGAGTCTCTCCAAGGGATAAAAATACAGAAATATGTTAAGAATCTGGGCTCGGAATATTATGAATAGTCTCTGCCTTTTACAATTTATTGGCAGCCCATCTGTGCTAGACATGAAAACACATTTGGTATTCATCTGACATGCCTTGTCTGTGTGAGCTGAATTTTAAAGCTGCGTTCCAGTTCTCTCATCATCGTCACATGGGGAAAGAACCAGAGGAAAGCTATGGAAGCAACACTGCTCATTTGTCTACAGTGTTGTGGCATCACCCATTTTGATCCTATCAGTTAAGGAAGGGAGGGGATATCATTCAGGATGTGCAATACTACAGGAAATTTTCAGTTTGCAGAAATCAATTGTTTTGAGCCGGAGAGCCCCTTCGTGTTAGCCTATGTAATGTTAGCCCTTCTATTAATATTTGTATGCTTAGACTGCCAAGACTTTATCTCAAACACTTTCATTGCCTTTTTTCTGAGGCTAGTTTCAGTCCAGGCAGGGGAACCTGTCACTTGTTTTGAAGATTGGTTTCAGGTAACAAAGGAATTAAGTAGTTCAAGGCTAAAACTGCCCTGGGGTAATTGAAACCAGGTAAAGTCAGTTTGACTTAACCAGACTTTTATACATTTTGGTAATTCAAAGTTTTTATGGTCAGTAGTGTATGTTTTGTTCTGTGCAGCTTTCTTTTATGAAGACAACAAAGAGTTGTGCCTGGAGCAATTAAAGGTAGCCTGGTAAACAAACGAAATAGAGGTTCACAGCTCCTCCTGCTGGCTGCAGATAGTAAATAACTAAATATGAAATAATAATTTGCAATATTCACATTTAATGGGCAATAAAATGAAAGCATTTTTAAAAAGACATGAACATAATAAAAGTGCTGTAGCTCCCTTGGGACAGAAGTATAAGGTTTCTGCTGGGGCTTGACGAGCTTTGAAAAGCAAAACTTTAAGGGCTCATGTCCACAGGTATTCTTCTCAAATGCTGTGTTTGCTATTTAGTCTCATACATTCGAATTGCAAACATTTCACAAGAAGAGGCTAATCCAAATGAGACATACCATGCCCAAATAATTTGTATTGCAGAGCAAATCCAATGCAACCTCTGACCTGCTTTATCTGCAGGTCAAATGCACCTCCAATAGGACATGCTACATCCAAACAAACACAGCACAAAAGTCAAATATGGCTTCTGAACTGCCATGTGCACTGACCTATGTTTGACGTGCCTTCTAAACCCATGTCAAACACAAGAAAACCACACAGATATAAGCCCCATAGATATTCAACGCTAAATGTTTTGATGCAACTTGTCTATATTAATATGTGTTTTTAGAGCTAAAATTGGGCTTTAAATACTTTACTGAACTGCTAATGCTGTCCAGGAAAGGTGATGAATCCCAAAAATGCACTCCATTTACTATAATCTTCTGTATTCTAATGTAGGCCACTTTTAGAGGCTTTATAATGTGCCGCTGGATAGGACTAAAACATTCATCTTGGCTTTGGAAATTTTTATAGGGACTGTAAGGAGCACACACAATAGCAGGCCTGCATAGTCTCAGTTTGCGTGTACCTGTTCCTAAACACTCAAATACAGGTTACAAGGTGATAGTGAGCCAGGTCCGGACATATGCCAGGAACAAGGTAGCCAATGCTCTGGAACATTTTCAGTTGGTGCCTAAATGGGTTTTTCTCTAGTTGTCAATGCAGCTGAATTATAGAAAAAATAAATCCTGTTAGCTCCTGGATTGGACAGAGTGGCTCCAGGAATTCCATATTAATTTGTCCGCCCCAAGGTAAGCGGTTGGGTAACCTTGTGCTTTACTGTGAGACTGGTAGACTGGGTGCATTTCAAAGCTTTACTTATCTGACTGGAGTATATTGTTCATGTGATCTTCTGGCATGTGCACTAGTTATGGCAGCTGAGCTCACAGGCCTCAGTTTTGTTGTGAATGACCAGACTGTAAATTTAATAAAGTGACCCTAAACTCAGGAGTTAAATCTTAAAAATACATTCAAGTATGTTAGCTATTAACAAAAATGTATCTTATTTGTGTAGCACTCAGCTATAGATGCTCAAATCATCTCTGGATTGTCACCAACACTGTCCTTCCTTCTGGAGGGTGACTACTTTTGTTCCCCATGGTTCCTGTGTGTGTTGTAAAGTAGCCATTGCTCCAAGCTCACTCCCATGATGGACTACAATTTCAATACAAATTGGTAAACTTAACATGGTATTGTAATCCATCATGTTGGGTACCTAGTTTAGAGTTTATCATAGTAAAAGCAACTTTATATTGGGGGGGACGGAACGGTGGCCTCATTCACGTCCATGTCGAGACCTGCACTCTCCCACCTATACCACACTATGAGAGGACGAGGCTGCATGCTGCTACACCGTGGCCCAAAGTTGCATATCCGTAAAGGTATGGATGCACACCTCTGGATGCAGACAGTTTGCATTCAGGGGTGTGCATACATACCTGTACACATATGCACGTTTGGGTCAGTGTGTAGCAGTGTGCAATCCATATCCTGTCATAGTGTTGTACAGGCAGCTGCACACACCAGCTGTCACTTCTGGATGCAGGTTTCTGCACAAACGTGCACGCCACTGGCGGAACTACCAGGGTCGCAGCGGTCGCAATTGCGACTGGGCCCTGGCGTTCCGCCACTTGTGGGGGCCCAGCGAGAAGAAGAGGCCCCCCCCCCCGAGAGAGTGCCGCTCCTTCCCTGCCTGTAAGAGTGAGACTCACCTGGCCGCGTCCTCAGAGCTGCGTTCGGCTCAGCCCACTCCCTCAGCGTGACTCAGTTCCACAGCAGCCGCCCCCATAAAGCCGGGAGATTTGAAAATGCTCAGTGTCTTACCTAAAGCGCTGAGCATTTCCCGGCTGGCTACCACTCTCACTGCTGCTCCGTCCTGTACCTCGGCTCTTACCCTCCATGACGAGGCAGTCTGCCTGTGAGATCTGCAGCCTGTCAGATCCCCTGCCTGGTGAGAGACAATCTCCAGTACTCTACCTCGCTCTGCATGCTAAGCTGGGTGAAAGGGAAACAGCCGGACCCTGTTGCAGGATATCGCAGCCCAGCTCTCGGCACTCTGGACTCGCTTCCTTAAAGGCACAGTACATCAGAACAACCACTCAACAACTACCAGCTGCCATCCGGAGGAGCAAGCCTTATAGAGAGAGCAACTAATAGCAAGTATCATGTCCTTATATTGCTATAATTGGAAACATGGGGAAATTGGGTGTGTGTGTGGGGGGGATGCTGGTGATGTAGTGCTCACTGTTATTATAATGCATCGCCGGGACTTGTAGTCCCGCATAGCTGGTGGTATTTTGCATTGGTGTATGGGGATTATACAGCAATGCAGACTAGCACCAACTATGTAGGACTACAAGCCCAAGCAATGCATTCTATTTTTAAGTAGGTATAGACCAGTGTTAATGGGCATTTTAACGAGTAATCATACTCGAGAAAATGGCCCGATACTAAACGCAGATTCCGGTGTTCTGTAGAACACCGATGTAGTCGAATTTGCCGACCTCAGCATCTGCGCTTACACACAGACCAATATTATCGAGGAATCCGGGATTTATTCACAAAGTAATTTGTTTAAATTGTTAATTGTGACTGTTAATAATATTCCATCCACCCTTTACTGCCATCCATCATTTACTGCCATGGATGCCATATTATTAACGGTCACAATTAACCATTAAAAACAAATACTGTAAATGCCGGTTTCCTCATTAATCCCGTCTGCTCGTAAGCGCAAATACCGGGTCGACGTTCTCGACAGAACATCGGCACTAAATTTTAAACAAGCGGCTGCCTGAGGTCCGCTTGCTGATTTCTTGCACTGGGGACCTGAAGGTTCTAGTTACGCCACTGGTGCACGCTGTATGGCTGTGCACACCCGTGTGAATGAGACTTAATGCATACACTTATGGCAGGGAGCATAAAGCCGGCTCGCACTTTTCCAGCACTCCTCTGGCACTAAAGTTCTGTCAAATCCTGGTGCTTCTGGGTATTATGAACACAGGAAACTACCTTTTGCCTCCCACAGAGTGCTGTCATGTAGAAGGTGTGCCAAGCTTTATGCCAGTACCAAACTTTTCAGAAAGTCAGTATTTGCATAGACTTATTATTGACTCCAGGCCTGGGAAGATGCAGGAACCTTATAGCGCCTGCTATACAGTCCATTTCCTAACATATTTTTTTTTATTTTAAAGCATAGTGGGGACTGTGACGGACCCCCGTACTCAGGATGAGTATGTCCGCCACTGTCTTCTTCCTTGCTCAGGAGATATTGGAACCCGCTGATCTGTAGCTCCCCGTTTCCCCAGTCACTAGCCAAGGCTTGAGTGTAGGGTAAACAAACTCTGCTTTATTGAACAACTGCACAAACTTTTATACAGAAAGTGATCAGATCAGAATATAATCCCATCACATCCCCCGTCCCCTCCCTGGACATTCTGTCTTCATAACACCACAGGTGTCCACCTGCTAACGAGCTCCAGACAGCCATAGCAGGAGCCTGGCCAGAATGTCATTGTTCTGAGCTCCCTCAGAGAACAATGGGAGATAACGAGGGATGGTGCTGATAGTCTTTCCCTAACCAGGTCACACAGCATAACGCACTCAAACATAACCCAACACCAATACACATTTAACTTATAAACTGATCACCATGTCGTCACAGGGACATTTTATGACAACAGAGCAAAGGAAAAAAGTATTTTATTATTACTCATAGCGTAAAGTCATTGTATTGATGCTTTCATTTGTAATCGTACAAAAAAATGAGATTCATGAGCTTGTGTACTTTGGTATACCTTTTAATATAAAATGTGTTTTTCAACTTTGAAGGAAAGAAAATGATTTTTCATCATTCTGAGCTCAAGACTTATTCTAAAGATTCAAGTCACGGCTAGGGTACCGGAGCTTCCCGTTTCAGCATTGTTCAAGATATCAGATGTGATGTTCTGTAATTCACTACACGACAACAGATATGTGAGGTGTTGGTGGTTTGGCTGTCAGAGTTATGGCTTACTCTCTTGTATTGATTTGCAATAGATGGGCAATTATACTATTTACTATAGTAACTCACAAAAAGTTGCATTTGAGCTCCCTCTGGCCTTTTTGCTAAATACTCTTATTTCCATTCTAGCATTTACCCTTTTTTACTTGCTTTCTGGCTTCACAAGTTCTCCATGGTTGCCAGTATTCTTGTTTTTTGAATGGCCCTTAGTCTGAGCCTGTGAAAATGCAGACCCCATGTTCCTGCTCCATAGAACTGCTCTTTGTAGGTATTAGAGATGGAGACTGCAGAGCACTGAATCATTTGACAAGCTACTGGTGGGGCATGGTTTGAATGTCAGGTCAGCAGATTTCCCTTTACTTCATTGGTGTAGCGTGGGTCATAGTTCTGAGGCTGCATTTGACCTGCTTTGCATTGCACCTTCTTGCCATGTCTTGCATTTGAATGCATGCATTTAAGCAGCACTGCATTTAAATGTCAAAGGCACCATTTGTTGCCTGTATACATGAGCCTTTACCCGGCTAAAGCTGGCGTTACCCTGGCCTTCTGCCATTTTTCCATTGATTGTCGAAGAAGCTGATAAATCTCGGTTGAACAGGGATTACAGCGATCCGCTGCAGACACTGATTGGGTATCTTGACAGTGGTGCACCTGCAGCGCCTGTCGGACTACAATAGACCTACGAGGGGGGTTCCCCTATCCCCACGGTTAGTTTTGGGAAATCAAGAGATTTTCTCATTCAGCTCAAGTGTATGCCCAGCGTATACAGTATCTACCTTTTTTAAATGGGCTTATATAAAATCAAAGGTTGATTGGTAGGGTGGATGTTCTGGGATAGCACTAACAGGTGGCCAAGTTTCATGATGTTCTTTGAGTGTAATCTTTGGCAGTCTATTTGCTTCAAGTCATGTGCTGTGGTCAAACCATCTCCTGTAATATGCAGTCGGGTTATAATGGATGTATTGGCATTGCCTAGTTATGGCAGCCCCCTGAAAATCTTATGTGTGCCAGTTTCCAATGACCATTTGCTGTTCAGAATTGTGTCACGTGTTGTGGGATCAAGGATTAATCACCTGTCCCGTCACACTGTGTAAAACAGATTACTGTTTGAAAGGATAGAGGTTTATGCTGAATCATTGAGCAAATACAGGCGTTCATCTCACTACGGAGTGGTGAAAATTGCCCTATGTAGCTCAGCTCACTGGAAACAATCACAAAACAAGAGAGATCACTTGTTACAAGACTGATCTATGAAGATTGCAAGCATGGAGTCTGTCTGTGCAGTTTAGCTTTTATTTGTCATGTGCTATGTATTTGCTCTTTGATCCCATCTATGATAGTGATTTACAGTTGCTAGGTAGATGCTAAGGACTTGGCTTTATGGTACATTCCAGTCTGTAGTAGAGGGGTGAAGGCCTTTGTTGACGGATTGGCGATGACATGATTTAATACATGAATGCACTGCATGCTTATTAAGGGCAGTTTCCCTGTCACTGCTACATTTGCAAAGTCTGGCCAGTTTTTGTGTCTGATCAATCCAAGGTAGAATTTGCCTCACAGTGTAATCTAAAATAGGAGACATATTGCTTGCATTGATATGCTAGTGCATTCCTCCAGGCTGTAAGGTTAATAAAGATATGTCGTGTTTGGGATAGAAGCACATAACAATTTGGCAGCTTTTACACTGTGCTGTCTCCTAATGATTTATGATGTGTCTAGCACAGTGCAATTTTACTTCTCATCAAGGCTTGGCAGGTTGTCTTATAATTGTGAACATGTCTGTTAAGATGCATTCTCATAATATTTGCAATATTTGGGCCCAAAAATAGAAAAGTCAAATGCAAAGATGCCAGAGAATACATTGTTTTATATAGGACCTGTTTTCTGTCATGGATTAAACCAGGGGTCCTAAACTCAATTCACTTGGGGGCCACTGGACACATTTCATACTTCAACCACACACATAGAAATACACACAAATGAAAATATGCACAACTCCCCACAACCAGAATCACAATCGCTAATATAAATGCAATAAGGCTCCATTTACATCTGTAAGTTTAGGTGCAATTAGTGATTCCTGCGTCAGAAACTTGCGTTTTCCTGCAGCAGGAATCCCTAATCTGGCATTTACAAGTGGCAACTGTCACCCATTCAAGTTAATGATCAGGTAACAACCGCTGCATGTAAACGCCTGCACACCACATGTAATGGTATGTGATATGATTACATGTGGTTAGGAATCAATCATTATCCCTGGATGCACGAACGATGTGTCCAGGGAGAATGATTCCTAACTGCATGTAATCATATCACATACCATTACATGCAGCGTGCCGGCGTTTACATGCAGTGGCTGTCGCCTGATCATTGGATTGAATGGGTTACAGCTGCTGCTTGTAAACGCACAAAATATGTTCCCCCACCCCTACAAAATAATATGCTCCCCCCGTTCCTCACATAATCAATCCTTTCGGCTGGAGCTCAGAGCTTTAAGACATTCTAGTTTAATATTTTAAGAAATTCTAGTTCTCCACTGCTTTTTGGAAATAAACCTTTAAAGAAGACCTCTGGGCAAAACCTTTATTAACTCTTACAGTGGGGCTACCCCCGCACTGTGAGGGTTAATTTTGGTTTAAGGAGGAAAATAAAAAAGTTATACTTCCCCGATCCTCCGAGCCGGCTTGCTCTTAGATTGGTCCTTCCAGCCTTGCTCCCCTTCCGCTGCAACAGTCTAAGGTCCTGTGAGTCAAGTGAGTGACGCCAAGATACATACCATCGCTGCACCGAGGAGCAGATGGGCTGGAGGTAGCAATGTAACAGCCAGCTGGCTCCGAGGGTCAGGTAAGTATAACTTTATTTTCCTCCCTAGACCAAAATGAGCAGGTAACTCTTGCAGGGCGGGGGTAGCACCACTGCAAAGGCTAAAAAAAATATTTGCTCTGAGTTCTTTTTTAACTTTTTATTAGTGCAATGAAGAACATACAACTGCAGCTTACTGCATACATGCATTATATTTTCAGATGATGAGCTGAAAGAGCACCAGCAGGCTCAGACAATTGCGGTTGGTTTACTGAAGGCAAATAGGCTCTTCACCTTGCAATGGATTTTTCCCTTCACTTGGTGAATGAGGTGAAGCTCTTCTGACCTCCATCATCCAATCATGTGCAAGGAAAAATATTGTTTTCTTTATTTTCCTTGCACATGATATGGTATTCTTTGCAAAGTAAATTTTTACCGTAATTACTAAGAAAAGGGAAATCCCCTTGCAAAGTGAACAGCCTGTTTGCCTTTAGTAATTCAACTCCACTGTGTGAGCTGAACTGTAAGCTGCAGTGTTGTGCTCTTCATTGCACTTGCTTCTAAGCAGTTAAAGAGATATTCTCAAATAGCAGTTGAGCGCCATATATTTTTTTTGCAGAGAAATCCTACCAATAATAATCAGCTCTTTGGTCTAGCAGTCTTTCCTGAATGGGATTGTTTGTGGTGCCAAGGAGTTAAATGCAGCACATATGTTAAATACACAAAGCAGAGGTGTAAAAAGAGCTCCGTCCCGCTTTGTGGATTGTAACAGTTAAATATAACTTCTGAGAATTCCTGCTTCTAAGGCAACAGGGGGAAGATGTGGGTTTGTGTGAAATGTGGCAGATGGGATCTAGAATGCAGTGCTTTGAACGTTGAAAACTGTTATCCTTAAAACGCGTGCTTGACGTCATCCCCCTTTTTTTTTCTGTAAAGATGTTCACTTTAATCCAACTGAAGCAGAGACCTGCTTTTGGTTAAACTCAGTTGACAGAATGAAAAAGTGTTTTTCTCTTCCGTTCATTGAAGGACACAGTGGAGATTGTCAAACAGTGACCACACTGGGTTTAGAGCGCCAACTTCAGGAGTAGGACCCTAGGTAAGAAATCAAAAGCACAGCCTAGGTCCAGCCCCTGCTGGTGGGCAAACCCCCCAATTACTAGAGGCAGCTTACTTTTGAATCAGTTCCCTTTCATTTAGCAGGGTATTTTTTTTGTTCTTTCTGCAGTCTTCAGGACACTCAATCAACATCTCTCATGGGTTAGATAATCTAGAGCAGTGGTGGGTGGGTAAAACCCTCCAGCTGTGGTGAAATTACAAATCCCATGGTGCATATGTCTCTGGGAGCCATGCCTGTGGCTGTGAGAATCTTGCAATGCCTTCTGGGATTTGTAGATCCACAACAGCTGGAGGGCCGCAGATTGCCCCCCCCCCTGATTATAGATCCTTGTAGTTCCCCCAGTGCAGCCATTGATCGCATGTGCGCGGTTGGCTGTGACAGCTCTATTCTGGATCTAAGGGCAGCCTGTGAGTGTTCCTTATGAGGGCATATATTATTGAGTGACCTGTTTGTTCTGTCGCCGTGTCCCCCATGCTGACAGACACAATAGAGAGACGTGAAAGGCATACCTTCCATGCATCCCGTGAGGATCGGTAAGCATGTGAACCCTACTCCCCCCCCCTCACAGGGGAGTGGCTGTAAGTGGTCTGTGGGTACCTTGTCTTCCCTTCCCCAGTCCTTATCCCCACACCCCTATAATCTCAAGTTGGTGCTGTTACAGGGGGGGTCACTGTATTGTGGAGAGTGCGCAACCACCTCCTTGTTACTACCACCATCCAGTGGTCAGTTTTTTTTCTGGAGGCCTTAATGTGTATAGGCGAAAGTTAGGGTGGGCACCAGCGTCCATAATATTTAGGTTATCTTATCTTTCAAGAATAATTTTTTTATCTATGTTTTATAAAAACAAATGAACGCTTTTAACAGTATAAAAAACACTAATGTTTTCGATGTCAAGCATCGTGTAAAGTTATTTACCTATATAATAAAATTTTAAGGAATGTGAGAAATGTTGACCCGCTGTTGCAAGCGGGCAGTGCACGTTGAGCATCTCGAGTCACCAGAAGTCGAGAAAAGTAACGCTTCAATCTCCCATGGAACACCGGCTACTGAAGCTGGAGAGAAGTTGGTGAAGCAGGTCTTTGGTTCGTCAGCTTCTTTGGGGGTCCCCAGGTGACAGGGGTCTTAAAGACCCCTGATGTCTCCATAAAGAGGACCTGTCACTGTAATTTGATATCACATATGGGGCTTCTTAGACCCCTATGTGATAACAATAAAGTGTAAAAATGAAAGTCACACAAAAAAAAGTTTTTTTTTAAAGAGCCCCGCCCCCACATACACACGCAAACATGTGTCAGGTGCCCCTCCGTGTGCGAAAATTGCACCCACTACACTGGACATGTTACATATCACCGCAAACTTCAGAGTAGGAGCAATAATTCTAGGGCCATCAATCACTGATGACACTGAACTGATGAGCAGTAAAAGCTTTAAAAATGTTATCTATGGTCAATTATGAAAAATCTTTTTTTTTTCTCGAAATTGTGGGTACTTTTTTTCCGTTATATAGTAAAAAAATAAAACACCCCAGTGGTAATTAAATACCACAAAAAGAAAGATCTATGTGTTCCCCAAAAATTACATAAAATCCTATTCAGTACAGCGTTGCATGATTAAATAAAGGTCGTTCAAAATACTTCAGTGCTGACTACTGAAAAAGGCCTGGACAGGAAGGGGGTTTAACACCCCGATCTTCAAATGGTTAATATACAGCAGTATGAACATGCCCATAAGGAAATAATTCATGTGGACAGGCACTAAGATCATAAGACTAGAAAAAATATGTAAATGGAAATAATCCAGCCTTTCTGAAGGGCCACTTAAAATCAATACAAGCTATGATGTCTGTAAATCAATAGTATATGGCACACTGCGGAGCAAAGGTATTGATTATGCCTTTATAGTAGGAAAGGTAAAGCCTAAACAGATGGATGTGTGCTTTTAAAGTGAAGAAAGAACTGAGTTGTTGTTTAAAACTTAAAGTCTGTAATGTGAACCCCAGTAGTTGCACATCCTTACCTTCCCTTTGTTCCAACTCCACTCAGTTAAGCAACTAGGAGCAAGGGAGAGTTAGCCTTGTGCAAGCTGGCAACGCTCTCCTCACTCCCATGTGACAGCACATATGAAGTTGTTGTGGAGCAAAGGGAATTTATTAGGGCTGCGGAAATTAACGATTAAGATTCTTCTGATCGGTACTCACATCTCCACCGTCTTTCGGGTCTTGCGTCGGAGATCCGGTGACGTCACGGACATCAACGTCACCGGACTCCTCCCCCCCTCCCCAAGTGGCTGTCGGATAACGAAGAGAAGGGGGGAGGAGTCAGGTGACGTCGATGTCCGTGACGTCACCTGACTCCTCCCCCCTTCCCTTCGTTAGCAGACGGAAGCCACTTCTAGATGTCTTCTACCGGAGGGGAGGGTCCCTGACAGTGCCATCACTTCTATGATCAAAGTATGGCTCCTCAGAGAAGGAAAAGGGACGGAATATATTGAGGTGGAGATGGTGGAGGTACTGGGGCTGAATAGCTTCAGTAGCCAGGAAGAGAATTTATGGGTGTACCCACTCACTTTTCTTAATGGACAGATGGTGGTTGGTACATTGTTATGGATTAATGATACACCCCTCTTACGGGGTGGTGTTTGGCACTTAGATGGCAGTGAGTTTTATACAGTTTTATTTTTGTTGCACTTTATGATAAGGGGTATAAGGTATGGTTTAGGGTAATGTACATGTTTTTTCTGTTAATGTTCTGTTATTGTTATTATAAGTGTACATTGCTGTGGCCATTCACTTCCAATATGATATAAACTGGTTCATTTTGATTGCATGTGAAGTGTCGATATTGTAGGTGGGGAATGAAGGGTACTTTGGGCTTGCACTCAGTCAAGTGAAGCTCCAGTTTTGAGGAAAAGAAAAAGTGAAATTTTTGTTTAAGAAATTCTAGCTGCATGAAATGTAAAGATAAATTGTAATAATTAGGGCTGCGGAAATTAACGATTAATTCTGTGATTAATCGTTAAATTTTTTGTTCGATTTAAAATGCTTTTGATCGCTGATGAAAATACTCACCTCTCCGCCGGCTTCCGGGAGTCCCGTCGGAGATCCTGTGATGTCACGGACATCGACGTCACCGGACTCCACCCCCCTTCCCCAAGTGGCTCCGTCAGCTAACGAAGGGAAGGGGGGAGGAGTCCGGTGACGTCTATGTCCGTGGCGCTTAACGAAGGGAACGTGCTGGATTAGTGTGATCCTAGTTCATTTTATTACTTAATTGCTGTGCTGTATGTGTATAGGTCAATGTAGTTGGATCTGTATGTGTGTTTATAATTAATCAAAATTAATCGATTTAAAAAAAATTTCAATTAATCGAACACGAACATTTTAATCATTACCAGCCCTAGAATTTATATATATATATATATATATGCTGCTGGAGGAGCTGCTATTAAAGTTAACCTGTTGCTTTGCCCTTCATAAGCAAACAGACCACTTAGCAATGACTATGGAATTGTTTTTCAATCTAAAGGATTGCTCATCAGCTGTTTTCTATGGTTTTTAGTAAATTTACAGTACATATGGGCCCTAAATAACAAATTTAAATGCCCAAATAACAGAGCTAAAGTGCAGCTGGCTTGCAATACCTGTGTTGGTCTTTGACCGATGTGGAGCCACTTGGAGCTTTGACCCAGACTGTACCCAGCGCTTGACTTCATGTTGGGATTAAGCCCCGCCTGCTCCTTGTCATTCAATTGTGAAACGGCACAGCTTCAGTGGGCAGTAGAGGGTCCAATATGTGTCATTTAAATGGCAAGTGGTAGAGTTTAGTGCATACAGGTGAAACTCGAATAATTAGAATATCGTGCAAAGTTCATTTATTTCACTAATGCAACTTAAAAGGTGAAACTAATATATGAGATAGACTCATTACATGCAAAGCAAGATAATTCAAGCCGTGATTTGTCATAATTGTGATGATTATGGCTTACAGCTCATGAAAACCCCAAGAACCCCAAATCCACAACCTCAAAAAAGTAGATTATTACATGCAATCAATAAAACAAGGATTGTACATAGAACAATATCGGGCCTCTGAAAAGTACAAGCATGCATATGTACTCAGTACTTGGTTTGGGCCCCTTTTGCAGCACTTACTGCAATTACTTTTGCACAATATTCTAATTATTCGAGTTTCACCTGTAGAGGGCAGGTCTGTACCCTTTCATGATCGAGTCATTTAAGCTTAGATGCCCCAACCAAGTTGAAAATACATTTTCTCTTTCTTATATTTAAAGCAGAATTATGGGGTGAGTGAAAAACACTCATCCCTATAATTTAAGTAGACCTATGACAAAGAAGCTGTCACAGGTCGGCTCTATTAATCGGGAAGTCAGCGAAAACATACCGCCGCTCACTTGCTTCCTGATCCTCTCCCTGCAGAGAGGATCAGGATAAGTCACCGCTCCCCACAGGGATCCCCCCTCCCTTCTCTGATCCTCCAGCGCTGACTGGAGGAAGGCATGGGGGAGAGGGCGGGCGCAGCTGGCTATGCTTTGAGGCAGAACCAGCTATCAATCAGCCAGCTGGATGGATCTCGACAGTATTGTCAGGATCCATCCCAGCTGTGGAGCGGCCCTGCACCCTCAGCATATAGTGGGCAATAGCCTGTTATATACTGAGTTTTGGGTCACCGGAGGACACAGTATATGTTCTCCTGTGACCCTGAAGAGATCTATGGGCAAAAAAGGTTGTCCCATAGTTCTCCTTTTTAAGGTTGTTTTTTTTTTTTCTACACTGTTTTAATACATTTTTTGCCCAAATTTTTTTTTTTTTTTTTCCCCTTTTTTTTAATTTTTTTGCCAAAATTTTTTTTTTTTTTTTTACTATAAGATGACAAGACCAACACAAATCTTGTGAACAATTGAATTTTCAGTAATTTTAGACTTAGCGGTTTTTTTTTTTTTACTCAAATGTTAAAAAACGTTTTAAATGTATTTCTTTTAAAACGTTATATATTCAGTGAAATTCACAATGACAGCCATAGCTTGTTGGTCTCAGCTGTTAGTTTGCGCCGGTCTGTGTGAGTTTGTAGGTTTGTTTATAAACAAACCTGTGATCAATCATTGCTGCCATGGTGATTTAATGATTGTTAACCATGCTGATTGGTTCCCAAATATTCATTTGAAACACTACACTAGGAGTGTGCTTATCACTCTCTCATATTGGATATTGTGCCTGAAAACTTAGGTTTACGTTTGATTTTGATAATAGTCAAGGACCTATGTACTATGACCTAAGATACAAGGGGTTGCATAGGAGCACAGGGGTAACTCTGAACTACGGGTACCACAAGACGCCTGCACTGCAGCACTATTATTACTTCAGCCATTTTTTAAGCCAGGCCAGGTTTGCTTTACAGAGTATCTTTCAGGAAATTATTATATTGCGAGGCAGATTAGTGGGATAATCACCTTTTTAGAAAGGAAATGTTATATTGACATTTTCCATATTTATTTTTTAATATCTTTTTATTATTTATACAAAATATTCATACATTAAAAAAAATATAACAAAGCATCAACATACACATATCTCATTTACATACAAGTTTAACTTCTCGTCGTCACCACAACTTACAACATCCCACACTATATATTTAATTCTTACATATGTTAGCATAACCCCCCAAACTTCCTCACTTGCCATTTCCATTTGCTTAATACCCCCTACTGTCTATTGGAGGGAAACTGAGGCTACAGAATTTTAAATTTCCCATTTAACTTAACTCACTCATACCAAAACAAACACACCCCCCCAAAACAAAACAAAAACAATGTCTGATTTGTATAATTTTTCCATTTTTTTCCTCCCTTCTCATATTCTATCTTTCCTTTCCAACATATTTATACTCCTTTCACCTAATCTCATAGGAATTGCTGCAGTGTGCTAGTTTTAAAAAAAATCTTTCCAAGGGCTCCAAATTTCACAGAATTCAGTATATCTATCTAACAGTCGAGACGTAAGTTCCTCCATCCTCATAATAAAATTAACTTCGCCGACCCACCCTCTAATCTGCGGCATCGCTGAAGATCTCCAGTACCGTGGTATCACCGTTCTGGCTGCCACTAAAAGTTGTTGCATTAGGCCTCTTTTACCCTTGCAAATATCTCCCGGTATAATTGAAAGCAAAGCTATTTCTGCTGTTACTGACCAGTTTATCTCAATAAGCTTCTCACATATATTAACTATGGTTTCCCAATATAGTCTAATCTCTTCACATGACCACCAAATATGTAGCATATTTCCCTCTTCGTGACCACATCTCCAGCATTGCTTGGATATAACTGGGTAAATTCTATGCAGGGTAGTCGGGAACCTATACTATCTTGAAATAATTTTATAAGATACTAGGTCTAAATGTTAAAGCAAAGGATCGATTCCAATCCTCTGTTGAAATCTCATGTCCTAGTTCTCGTTCCCACATTCTAGTATAATATGGACGGTTAGAGTATACCTGTTTCAATAATATATTATATAATGTAGATATATTACAGGCCCCTCCTCCCCTGTTTACACACAAGTCTTCAAATGTTGTCAGTTCCCGCATCACATTTCCCCTTCTGGAGAGTGACCTAAAAAATGTTTTCCATATTTAACTGTAGAAAGTTGCGGATAACTGTAACCAGGAGAACTTTCACATTGGAGACTTCTGTCCATGATTATTGCAATAGACAGTTTGTACTGCTTTTATATACACCTCAGTGCTGCAAACAATAAAAGATCCTGAGGTGATCCTGACCCTCAGTAAAAAAAGATGCATCAGTGGATCGTCATGCAGTATGCACCTACACTTTGAGCCTTTTGGCCTGAGCAGTTTTTTTTTACAACATTCAGTAGCATTTTATGGAAACTTCCTATATAAACGATATACTGACACTACCATTCATCACTGACTGGCTGCCATTCCTGTAACAAATATGTAGATGAAGACAAGCTCCTGACCTTCCTGCTTGTTCTAAGCCACTTACAGGAGCTAGCATTCAAAAGGGAAGGTGAACCTTCATACTTCTTCAGTACATGCTTTCTTTAAGATTTATCTTGCTAGTTTTTTTTTATCAGCTATGTAGGGATTCTGCAGGCTGTAGGTGATTTAAGATACCAACAAGATAAGAAACATACTGCATCTCCAGAACTGCTTCCAATATAAGGAAAGTCAATTTGTGGATCACTATCATTACTGATAAACCATAAAATACTGCTATACATATTGATTTCTGTAGTAGCATTTCATTGTTTATCAGTAATGATTTGTAACGAACCAGTACACTACCAGCCTTTATGGTTTCTGAAATGGGAGTTTTATGAAGTATTTTACACTACTTGGCAAATAATTTTATATTACCAGTAAATGCATGCCACACATCTTTCATTTTCTTAAAATGTCTTTATTATCAAGACATTGTTTTGCTAACTAGAATACATTTTTCATAAGCACTGTGTATGATATACAAAAACTGATGTATATTATTTCTGTTCCGCCCAGATGAAGGGTGGCCATAGAACTCCCGAAATGTGTTGGATTTTAAATGGGTCTTATAAACCAAATGTTTCTGGACAGTAGTCTGATGCTCATTTTCCTAAAGTTGAAACATGGAGCCAGGGTCTTTTTTTTAATTTTTTTTAGCAAAACTCTGAAAAAAGTTGTGCTCCTTCTTCTAATGGTTTCTGTTTCATCTTTCCAGAGCAGAATAGGAGAATGAACAGGCAACTCTAGTTGGTTTTGGTAACAAGATCACTGTTTACTTTAACAAACTTGAATATAAAAGTTTGTTTTGTGTTTATTTGTACCAATATATGTTTATCTTTTTCAATGAAAGTTTGCGAATGACAGCATCTAGATCCATAGTGAATTTCTGACTCGACCAGTCAGTCGTTTGCTCTCCTTCCCTGAAAGGGAAAACAAACTACTGGGAACATCTTTGTTGCAACTGCTTCTATAAAAGAAAAGCAATTAGTTATCCCCAGTGTATTTTAGAGAACAGCTTTGTGCACATTTGTGATGGATGATGAAGCACCCATCCGTACCGTTTGGCTAATGTACTTAATATCCTCTTGAGCAACCACGGTTTTGGTCCTAGAATTTATTTTCTTTCTATTTTCCTCTTTGTTTTTAAACTGGTGCATTTTTTCAAGAATATGCTTTTACTGTTCTGTTTAATGTACTTGGGTATTCTTGTGCTTTATAGCATTGTTGGGGCTGCCTGATTGCACAGAAGAATTTTGTAAAAGCTATGACATAATGGTGCTTTATTTCAGAGTTCAGTAAACATCAATTTTACATCTTTTGTTTCATACATTCTGCCTCCTCTTTATTAACTCCCTAAAGTTTAAGCCAAGCTATATATTTTACTGCTTGTCCAAATAGTTGTGGGTCTCAGTTACAGCACAGCAACAGCTTTTTCCAAGTTGTCTGCAATGTTGAAGGTCACTGCTTAGTGCCTTGGCATACTACTATCAGTGTATGTGTTTTTTGTATTTGACATTTATTCTACCAGTAGGCTTGTACTTGTGTATTTGAGTTTAATGTGGTTCACGTTGCATGGAATTAGCAATAAACCTGCTGTTCATGGCCCAATGCACGCCACAATGTGAGGCTGTAAAATCACATGTTGTAGCTTAAAAGGGAGCGTTGCTTTGCATAGACATTCACCCACCTTATTGTATGTGGCCTGGATTAACTTCTGCATCAAGTAGGTGTGTGCGTTTATGGCCTGATCTTTTCAGCAGCAAGAAATCTACCATTACCATTTTTTTCACTTTAATTGCATCCTAAATACATACACATAGGGTGCTTAGGGTGCACTGCTTATGCATTAAAAAACAATAGTGGCCTTTACAATAGCATCGTTTGTGGCTGTGATGTGCTTTGCGTTCTTGTATTTGTTTCTATATTTAAAGTGACAAACATATTACGTTTTTTTTTTTTTACTTTTTCTGTTTATGGGGGCCAGACTTACTTTAAAAAAAACCTTTTATTTATTCCTAACCTTTTTTTATTTCTTTGTTCTCCAATTGTATCCAAACAGCCAGTCCCACCCCCCGTACAGGCCCCTCTATTAGCTAGCCAGCTGCTGTGGAGGCACCCATGCGTGCACGCTCGCGGCCGTGCCTGCCCCTAGCTGTCTGCGTCTGTAGACACACACACACACACAGTGTGCAGCCGGCCACGTCCCACCCTTGTAGTAAGAGTTTGACTGACGGCAGAAAGAGCCTATGGTTCCTCTGCCCTGAGTGCCCTCCCCCACAACCAGGAAGTTATCAATTATTCTCCCGGCCGC
>NW_017306286.1:3480788-3520630 GCF_000935625.1 Nanorana parkeri
AGCCTGGGTGTTTTTTGCCCTAATGCAGAGAATGCATTAAGTTTCAAAAACATCCAGACTTTAGTACTGCTTTAAAGCGAAACATCACCCATATCTTAAAATGACAACAAAGGCACCTTTCGAAATGTTTAGTAATGACAATCTACAAACAAATACTTCTAGATAATTGCAGGTTTTTTATTTTTTGCATAGCTACTAAGGGCAAAGTAATAAATCCCCCTTTACTTCCTGGAACTCTGGCACATTTGACTAGGACATGTGACCATGCACATCATCTGAAGGGTGGAAAATGCCTTTCCCTGAGATCTGGTGAGATTACAGATGAGATTTCCCAGCAATGCTCCGCTGATGTAACCTTCCCAAAATCGCTTGGGCACATTAAATCACTAATGTCTAAGAGCACCAGGAAGTTGAAAATAGTATTTGTAAATAAAAGCAAAATATGTTTATTTCACTAATGAATGTAAGATGATTTCATATCGGCATGCAGAGCTGCATGCTAATGTGATTTTTTAAAATTCTTTTTTTCTTCCTGGAACTTTGGGTTCTCCTTCTGGGAGATGTGACAGTGCACATCATCTCCCGGGGAAACATGCCTTTTGCATAGATCCTGTGGGATTATGCAGTTAACAGATAAGATTTCCCAGGAAGGCACTGGTGATGTTGCCTTCCCAGGATGCATCTGTGAGGCCAGGGCTATATCACCAGTGCCTCACGCAACCAGGAAGTGTAAAAACAGCAACTGTAAGTAAAAAGCAAGAAATGTTTAAATGATGAGAGTAAGATGATTTCATAGTTCTCCTTTAATTCTAATCCACCTGTCCAAAGAATCTTTCCTGACAGCGCAGTTAAGTTGGCGGGAGCTAAACAGTGCCCTGCCCGTGTTTCCAGCAGTTACATAATATCTTACTAGTGATTCTCCCCACTTCTCTCTGTCTTTGATATGTGTCTGTGCTGTCAATTTTCACTGCTGGGGCTTGAGCTGTTTAGAAAAGCTTTGATGCAGCATGAAGCTGAAATCTTTCGCTTGGAAAAGAAAACTCTAATCCTGCTGTCAGTTCATGTGGAATTCTGACTTTTTTTTTTTTTTAACATTCAAGTCAGTATTGCAGCTTACTCTCTATAGAAACTATTCTAGAAACAAACCGAATATCTTATTTTACCTACAAACTTTTCTCTGATCCAGTTTTTTTGGGCAACCTGATCAGCTAAGGAATATGCAAACTGTGCTTTTTCATGGGGACCCCACAGGCTCAGTGTGGTGCCTCACTGAGTATCCCTATGGTGGGGATAGTGGGACAACAAAATGTTTGGTGACATGAATAAAAGAGATTTTGTGTTAGCAATGTCGCTGCAAGTGTAATTGTTAGGAAAAAGATGCCTGTGGCAAATGTATCACTGACTGCTGTGGCAATAGCAGAAAGCTAAGGAATGTCTTTCTGCTAGAATGCAACGTCAAAGAGGAGATGACCTGTGGGCAGGTGATATGCTGCTCACAGAAAGGGACTTAGTAAAGGGGTAAGCATATATGTTGGGTTAAAGGCACTGAAGGGGGGACCAACCCTTATTTCTTTACAGTAGCCTTCTACAATGTAACTCCACTACTGAATAATCAATTAACTTTTAGCTAGTGACATTCTTGTTACATAAGATGGTAGAAATACTTTAGGTACATTTCTGTTTTTATAAAAGATTCATTGTGACCACATGAAGACAAGGTAAAAGAAGGAATACCAGTGTGTGTTAGATATGGTTGTATACAGTCAGACATTTTTTGTAAAACAAGTATAGAAGAGATGGCAGCAGGGTGGTACAGGGTTGCATAGGTAGGATAAAAATTAATGAATGCCCATTGAGTTTAATATATTCTATATTCTGAAATAGAAGACAAAGAGAGCGCCTCCATCGTGTAAAAACGTTTTAATATAACGATATAAAAGCAGCTAAAACCATACTCGCAAACAAATAGAATTTGCAGGCATTAAGAAAAGATGGGCAAACGAAAAACACAGGTAGTGTGTGTAAACCGCAGCCAACAGGCTGTATGTCCTCCCTGGTTTTCGCGTTTCCAAGGCCACGCCTCCTTCAGTTACACGGTTTACACACACTACCTGTGTTTTTCGTTTACCCATCTTTTCATTATGCCTGCTAATTCCATTTGTTTGTGAGTATGGTTTTAGCTGCTTTTATATTGTTATATTAAAACGTTTTTACACGATGGAGGCGCTCTCTTTGTCTTCTATTTTAGTTTTTTGGTTGCCCTAAACCAGCGGGAGCTGCCTCGAGAGTGTATCTCATTTCATTTCCACACAGTCTCAGGTGCTGGCGCTTGTGTTATTTACTTTTCTACATATTCTATTACTGTTGTTTAGAGCTGCAGCTAACGATTATTTTCAAAATCGATTAGTTAGCCGATTACTTGCCGGTCACACATTCCACCGCTGAAAAACTGGGCGGGGTTACGTTAAAATTTGTGACCACGTGACCAGTCACACATTCCAATCTAGTCACAAACTTTGATAGAACAACTGTTCTAGCACTTTTTCTGGTGCACCTTGATGGTCCTTTATATTCAAACACTATGCTAAATGTAGCCTTTAGACTTGTACTGACTTGTTGTGGTCTCATGTATTTCCACAGAGGACAAGGTTTCTTACATTGAGTCCCTGACAGGCAGGACATTACTCCTCCCAGCAGGCAGCACTAGCATGATTCCAGTGTCTGGTGCTGCAACTCAGAGAGCTTTTCAGCACTTGACACCTCGCTGCTACTTGGCATTGTGTACTGGATCCTGTACTGGATTGGGAACTATTGGTATCTATGTGGCTAGGATCTTGCAGAGCACAAAAGATGGTTCTGTGGGGAACATTCATCAACCTGGACAGCCCTGGCTTAGACCTTTTAAAAAGTATTAAGCCATGTTTGAGCATAATGTATTACATCGAAAAAATATGTTTTTGTACTGTATTTAGTATGAACAAAAATGTCTGGTACACAGAAAGTCAGTAAAGGGGATTTTTAATACTGGTAAACTCCCCTTGTCATTGTTGCTAAGTTTAGAGCAAGTGTTGCAAACTTTCCAGTGTAGTAATGAAGATGACGCTAAATGTGATGGTAATGACTTGATGTCATGAGTTCCTGCTTAGTACTAGGAGTGTTGTCTCATCTTGGACTGATGATATAACCTTGTTTTCATATACTCTAGTATAGGACCACCTTGGCGTGGTTAGCAATGCATCTATTTCAGGTTGAAGCAGTGTGCAGAGGATTTCTTGATACCAGGATCAATTTACAAAGCTTTATCACATCCATTAAATAGTTTTTCATGCAGTATTTTTGCATTGGCTAATTCGCACTAGTGATTGCCTTGCACTGTAAGTGGAAATACTGGATGTGATTTGTTTTTTGTAGTACTTTACTTTACAATATTTTAACACAGGCAACAGATCCTCTTCTCTCATGCCCCACGGTGTCTGTGCGGGTGCACGCTGCTCCATATACTTTAGACATAGATGTTTGAAAAATGAACTGTAGGTAAATTTTAGGGAATCAACTAAACACTGGATTGAAAATAAAAAGGTTGCCGTACGGCCGCTGAGTTGTGCTGATCACATAGAAACATCAGCTCAGGAAAGGAGCAAAGCAGCAACTGCATGAACATGAGTTGAGTGATATATGTGTTACAAGAGACATCTGCCTGTGTTCAGAGTACAATAGCGATTCTAAAATTAGAATGACCCTCCAGAGCAGATGGTGCTGGGAGAAATTCAACATATGTAACCATTTTCATGAAAGGATGACAATTACATCAAATGCATACAGTGCAACTCATCAGATGTAAGCTGTGCAACTGAAATTTCATTTCTGACAAGTATTTCATAGTATGTGCTAGACTGAAAATTCTTCCGGTCAGACCAGTCTAGGGCTGCAACAACTAATCGACATAATCGATTATAATCGATTATTGAAAAAGTTGTCAACTTTTTCAATCATCGATTAATCGGATTCCTATTGGTTGGCCCTGTTCACGGCTCCACACACGCTGCGCGCCACACCACCTCCCCACCTCACGCTCGCCGCTGCCAGATTCGCCCGCCCAAATCCACGATTGGCACACGGACGCGGAGAGAAGAAGTAAGGAGGAGCAGGTGTGGGCGGATGGCAGCCGCCAATAGACAGGCCCGATCTCAGAAGCAAGTTGCTGGAAGACTGCTCAAGTAAGCCTACTTTTCCCTCCCCCCCACATGGTACTCTATAATGTATTGCTAGGATTTGTATTCCTCTATAGCTGATGGTACATTGTGCTGTATATTATACATGGGAATACAAATCCCAGCAATACATTATACACTGTATGTATAATGTAGTGCTGAGATTTGTTGTATTCCTATATAGCTGGTGGTATTCTGCATTGCGCTGTATATTGTACTATTGCTGGGATTTGTTGTACTCTATAACTGGTGGTATTCTGCATTGCGCTGTGTAGAGGACTACAAATCCCAGCAATAATACATTATACAGCGCAATGCGGAATACCACCAGCTATAATGTGCTATTGCTGGGATTTGCTGTACTCCTCTATAGCTGGTGGTATTCTGTATTGTGCTGTATAATGTATTACTGGGATTTTTAGTCCTCTAGAGCCTATGCCATTCTGCATTCATTGCTGTATAATTTTAGACTTTTCATTTCACTATATTCCACACCACACTATTTTTTTTTCTCTTTTACTTCCACCGCTCCAAGCTTGCTCCTGTTATGGACTGCAATCTCAATACAAACTAGTAGACCCATCACTGGAGCCATTTAAAAAAAAATTATTTTATTTTTTATCCGATTAACCGATTAATCGGACTTAATAATCGGCTAACTAATCGATTTTGAAAATAATAGTTAGCTGCAGCTCTAGACCAGTCAACAAAAACAGTAATCCAGTATGGAGGATCAATTTTTTTATTTTTTTTTGCTACAAATTTTATTTATTTTAAAGTCAATCTGTGACTCATGTGACCACAGTCACGTCAGTACATAAAAATAGGTGCAATATGGGGCTTGGCATACTGCTAGTTCTGATGTCAATCTCTGCACTGTGCCCATAGAGCATCACAAATTGTCTATACAAATATAGAATTTCTCAAAGTTAGGCATATGTTGGCCCTGTCAAAAAGGTTATGCCAGGATAGCTGTTCCTAAAGGCACCAAACAGCCTCTTCAAAACATTGCTGACCAGGATATTTGCCTCCTGTGGGTCCCATTTATTACTTTGGGAGAGTCTGTACTCCATTACAGGAATAAGAAGGGCCATAGTGCAGCAAGGGTAGGGCCTAGCTGAGACAGGTTTGACAAAACGTTTGTGCAGGACAGGGCCTAGATGAGACCGATTTGACAAAAAGGATGTGCAGGACAGGGCCTAGCGGAGACAGATTTGACAAAAAGGATGTGCAGGACAGGGCAAGCGGAGACGGGTTTGACAAAAAGTATTTGCAGGACAGGGCCTAGCGGAGACGGATTTGACAAAAAGGATGTGCAGGACAGGGCTTAGCGGAGACGGGTTTGACAAAAAGGATGTGCAGGACAGGGCTTAGCGGAGACAGGTTTGACAAAAAGGATGTGCAGGACAGGGCCTAGCGGAGTCAGGTTTGACAAAAAGGATGTGCAGGACAGGGCCCAGCGGAGACAGGTTTGACAAAAAGGATGTGCAGGGCAGGGCCAGACAGTGCCTTTTGAACTTGCATAAAGAAGTGGCTGCTCCAGGAAGGAGCATGTTATAGCCCTGCCCTCTTCTATCATATACCGTAAACCACATTAACATTTCACTTTGGCTTTCTTTAACAGCATACTTTTTTCCCCCACAAAGATACCAGCCGAGATCAACAATGAATAAGATTTCCATACAAATGATCTTTTAAAACTATTTTGTGTCCCCTCTCTTGTGATAATCTTGTGATTTCCTGAGAGAACTCCATCCATCAGTTTAACAGTTTGCTTCGTGGGGAAATTTGGCAACATATTTCTTTATTCAAAGTAAACAGTTTTCATCATGGAGTTTATTAATAAGTCTGGTACTTGTGCTTCTTTGTCATGAATGAAGTAGGTCAAGTCATTCAAAGGCCTTGTACTGTCATAAGAAAGAAACAAGCAAATATCATATTTTTTACAAAGTTGAGGCATTAATAAGTTGCACAGTACATGAACAAAACAGGAAACTTATAGCAGAATATCTGATTTGTTTTAAGATTAGGCCATTCATGTGACTTTTTTTAATCATAATTGAATTGATAAGAAAACTGACATGATAGTCATGGGCGGTTAAGCATTTAGAGATGCCTCATGCATGCAGCTAGTAGTGTGCCATATATACCAAAGTGCACACAAGAGAAACATTTTTACAAAATAGGCTGTAGTTCTGCTTTATTTTTAATCTTCAAGAATGACTAAGATGACATTTTACAATCTGCCATCAGACTCCCCTAATCTTTTATGTCTTTACAAATGGTCTTCCTTCATTGGGTTGCATTGGCAGGTAAAGCTAATGACATGCTTTTCTATTACTGCAATAAGTGTGTAAATAAGAGGAAAATATAAAGGGTACCTAAGAATTAGTATCTAGATGCTACCATACAGTATCTTTTAATATACGTACTTCACTGTTACATAAATGGTATTTATTGCCAGGGATGTAGTCGTGCCACCCAGCTCACAGGCTGGTTTCGGTCTTTGGATTAGCCCTGCCCCTTCTCTCTCTATTATTGCTAGTTGTCTAGCTGTCATTCTTACCATACTTCAATACTTTGAGTCACCTACGCAGGACAAGTAATGCTGACTTTACTATGACTTTCATGATCTGCATACTTGTTTTAGGTCAATGACTGATAAAGCTCATGATAGGGCTACCTAACTTGACGCAATGCACCTCAGGACGCCAAAACACGCCGCTAATGTGCACCCTCCACGAAGTGTCGTGGGCCCTCCTATTTTTTTTTTTAAATTGACCGCCACTGTATGTATATACTCAGGGCCGGGATAAGGTGGCGACAGGAGGGACAGCAGTGATTGAGTTCTGTTTTGACTTAAAGGAGAACTATGGGGTTAGGGCTTTTCCCCATAGTTCTCAGGGTAACGGGAGGATACAAACTAGCGTCCTCCCGTCACCCTAAGCTCGCAGTAAACTGAGACGCCGCAGCTGAAGCGGATCCCAACAATTATGTCTGAATCCGCCCAGCTGCGTGAGTGACAGCTGGCTCTGCCTATCTAGAGGCAGAGCCAGCTGTACCCGCCCCCTCCCCCGTCCGTTCTGCCAGTTAGCGCTGGAGGATCGGGGAGGGGGGAATCCAGTCCCTCCCCTGTCACAACAGAGAGCCGTGACAGGATCGAGAAGTGAGCGAACGCCGGTATGTGTTCGCTCACTTCCCGATCTACTGAGCCAACCTGTGACAGTTTCATTGTCACAGGTCGGCTAGAACTATGAGGTGAGTGAAAAGCACTCACCTCATGGTTCTCCTTTTTAAGCCTATTTTTTTTTAAAATGTTTTAAATATTTTCTGGTCTTGAAAATACACTAACCAAGTAGGAGGGAGGCACAGTTCGGCCCTGGGGCATTGGATGACCTTGTCTGGTCACTGGCCCCATTTCAGGGGTATTTGCTTTTTTTTTTAATTCCCAAAATTCAACTTAAAGCTAAGGTTAAGGAAGAGCACAGCTAAAAAAACATGTAATTGTCACCTTTCTGTGGTGGTGGGATCACATTTGATGCTTTAATTAAGATTTCTAAGGGCTAAAGATTTCCAATGGGATGGACCTTGACATGTGGTGACTTTTCTGCTGTCATATTAACAAATATAGAGTACTAAATATAGCTGCTAAGCTATATTAAGACAGTTTGAACTCCTTGGATCGTTTCTCTTCAACTTGAAAAAGAAAAATGTTGGTGGGTTGCTTTTAGAAATTAGGTGTATTTAAGTTTAATTTACTGCATGTGTTGTCTTGAATTTTTAATGTAATATGAATTCATGCCTTTGTTACCGACGGGCACAAATGATGGAGAGGCCTTTGGCAGTACTGCTGCATCTATTGGCATTTAGTCAATGACACAATCCCAAATTTCAACTATATTCTTACAGCAGGAGATGAAAATTGCTCTGGCTTCTCTACCATCATCATGGTCAGCTGTTACCGTTCTCTCCCCTCTCTCGCAAAGATCAATGTTTACCTTCTGTGTGCTCCCTGGTCCACATCTATTTGACATTCTGGCTATTCTATCTTCTATCCTCCCATCCCATGTACATGTCAAAGTTTTATTAAAATCTCTTCTTTTTTGGTATATGTCTACTGCCTGATAGCAGTAGATCTATACAAAAACATAAAAAAAAAGTTACCAAAAAGGGTTTTACTTACCGCTGTCTCTGCAGCTCGCTCCCATCTGAAGATTCTCGAGCACCCAATCAGCATGATGGGGGCTGGCGCATGCACAGTAGAGATCTTCGTCTGCGAGAAGTGGAGAGACACAGGGTAAGTCAATGCAAGCAGCCCGGTAGTGTGCACGTGAACATACTTCATGGGACACAGAAGACATAGCAGTCAGCGCTTAATCAGAGACCGGCACCAATGCTGGAGGGACTCCTGAAATCTACTGGAAAGAAGAAGATGATCGAATCAAGATGCATCACTTAAGTCCTTAAAGCAGCATGGGGGGAGAAAAATATTTGTGACTTTAATGTCACTTCAAGCCTATTCTTCCCCATATAGACTAGGATTAACCCTGGCTCTGTCTCCTCTCTTTTATCTATACATCTATAACCAGTAGCTCCATGATCCGTTTACACCTCCACCATTATTTTGTGAGATGCCACACTTGACCAAATTATACTTTTCCAGCTAAAATATTGTGTGAATTGCCAGTAATACATACCAGTGCATGTGTAAACCCCATTCAACCTAAATAAAAGTGTATGTAAAACCTAACAATCAACTTCTGCAATTTGGTCCTGTTTTGGTTTAGTAAATATACCATTGAAAGTATTTTGTTATACCTGTTCAAAAAGTGCAAAAAAAGTAAAAAAAAAATCCAGTTTTGTTACACAAGGACTACATAACACCTTCCCCTTTTCTCATCTCCATAACATAGTGTGTTATAAGGTGTTCTGTAGCTCACAGAAGGGCAACGGGGAAGGCTGATAACCTAGTTTGAGATTTCAGTTCACTCCTACACAGGAAGTGACAAGCACACTGGGCTTCTGGCAGTATCAACAAGTATTTTATTGTACTTGCAGAAAATGTACATAGTCTGGAAAGAAAAAAGCTAATGCGGCCACCAATGGTAAGCTGCATTATATAAATTTTTTTGTTCTAGGGTTTTAAGCACTGCAGCTAATTGACCTCCCTGTCCCCAGCATGTCATTGGACGGAAAGGGAGCAACAGAACACTGATGAGTCATCCCTTTCCTCTCTCCTGTCATCATGTTTCTTGTCCGCTCTTGGAGTTGTTGCTCCCTTTGTTTGAGATCTACTAGAAGCTGGATAGCAACTTGTATTCATACTGGATACGTTTTTTGAGTTGCATTTAAAAATACATTAAATAATGTTTTAATGAATAAATAGCTGTGTTATTTGGGGTGTGTTTCTATCTGCCTGAAGTTCAGCTTAAGACATGGTATAGCATCAGTTCATAAACTTCATAACATGACATTTTCCTTTCTATGTATTATTTGAATCTCTGAATACATTTTTATCACATTAGTTCAGACTAATCAGCTAAATTTACTACATGCACGTTGTATTATAACTTTTTGTGGTGTTCTGTAGATAAAAGCCAATTCACAGACCTCATTTTTGTAGGCTTTTTCATGTTACATTACAGCTACCTTCTGACTGCCGTTAACAGCAATGCCCTATGATGCGACTGTTGGGGAGAGCAGAAAAGAAAATACCAGCTCATAAGAAACAGAGGATTTCAATTCATTTCCATTCAAAAGTCAATTTTTTTCAAAAGTCCACACATTTGTTTTTATGCTTGCGAATTTAACATCATGATGAGCAAAATTATACTGAAATAGGTTAACAAACTCAGGGCATATTTCTCCTGCTGCTTATAAAAGTGTTCTTGTTCTTTTAATTAGGGATGCACCGATACCGAGTATTTGGGCGAGTACTTGTACTCGCCCAAATGCTCTGATACCTTCACCAATAGTGGAACTTCCGTTCAGATTGAAATTTCCTCTGACCGGCAATACCGCAAGGGAACATGGAGCCGGCTTCCCGGCCAATCAGGAAGACCAGGCGGCGGGTAATGATACGCCACCCTGCTTCCTGATTGCCCGGGAAGCCGGCTCCATGCCAGCAGGAGTACCGGTATTGGGACTTGGTATTTGCAAGTACGGAAATACAAATAGCTCATTCTCGATACTGAAAAGCCAGGATCGGTGCATCCCTACTTTTAATAGTATGCATAAGTTTATATAAGCTGCATTAAGGCAGAAAGAGCAAAAATGTTTTATTGCTACCAATTTTATTGAATGATCACTAAAATCCAGTAATATCTCTCAACGTCTAAAGGGGAACCATAATTATGTCTAGGGTTGCACAGATACCAAGTACAGTACTCGGTACAAGTACGAGTACATGTACCGATACTTTTGAGCTCCAAGACTAGACTAGAGAAAAATTCAAAAATTAGGAGGCAGCTGTCATTTGTAAGGAGCACACGGAGCTCCTGGGATTTGTACATCTCTGTTTTAATGTACGATTTTGTTTTTATAAATATAAATAAAGGGATGCACAGATACCAGTTTTGCGAGTACGAGTACTGGTACTTGCCGAGTACTTACAAGTACGAGTACTGATACATTTTTGTTTATTGTCATGTGACAGTTTTTCTAAAACAATACAGACTAATGATTTCAGGACAGTGGTGGAGTGCCTAAGCCAGGTCCCAGCTGCAACCCTGGTAGTTCTCATGAAAATGCCAAGTATCTGCACTGGTACTCGAAAGTATCTGTGCATCCCTAATTATGTCTATGCCATATCACATATTTCTGCTCTATATAGTTTGTGTGTGTCTCACTTTTAACAGGCCATTCTAGACCAGGGGCAAGCAACTCTGGCCCTCCAGTTGTTGTGGAACTACAAGAGGCATTGCAAGAGTGACAATTACTGTCATACTTTCTTTAGCATGTGCAACAATTGTGTTCATTTTTTACTATAATAATGCATTGGAAATCCCGTACTTATCCCTTTGGTACAAAACTACTCTTAAGTGAAAATATTACTTGCTTGCAAGCTTTGCATATCAGAGTCCCAGAAGCAGTTGGTATTTGTAGTTAAGCGTAGCTGGAGGGCTGGAGTTGCTCACCCCTAATCGAGAGAGACACAAATGACCAATCAAATGCAGATGATTAGGGGCTCATTTACACTATAAAGGTGACTGGCGTTTTTGAGCAACTGTAGAAAGCTAGTCACCTCTGGAGCGCATAGAAAAAAATTGTTGCCCTGTTAGCACTGCAATGCAGGTGTGAGCTGCGGTGCATTTCACTGCAAAAAATGCAGATATGCTGCATGTTTTTCAGGTCACAGCACTGCAGTGCAGTACACCACATTACTTTGAGGGACCTGAATAGAATGCATGGTTTATAAACTCCAAATAAAGTTAACAAAAACAAAGCAACAACGCAAGACACCATGTTTCACTGCTGGCACTCTGGCAGATACTAGCCGCACAGTAAAACTCAACATTTTACCATGGGGATAAAAAAAACCAATAATTTAACCAAAGTATATGGAAAGAGATTGAAATGTGTTCCATGTATATCTACAAATCATTTACTTAATTAAAGGTGAACTATGCGGTTAGGGTTTTCCCCCATAGTTCTCCTAAGGGTAACGGGAGTGCACAAACTAGCGTCCTCCCGTCACCCAACGCGGTATACTGAGACGCCGCAGCTGATACGGATCCCGACAATTATGTCTGGATTCGCCCAGCTGCGTGAGTGACCGCTGGCTCTGCTTATCTAGAGGCAGAGCCAGCTGTACCCGCCCCCTCCCCCGTCCGTTCCGCCAGTCACTGCTGGAGGATCAGACAGGGTTGGGGGGAATCCAGTCCCTCCCCTGTCACGGCAGAGAGGTGTGACAGGATCTAGAGGTGAGCGAACGCCGGTATGTGTTCGCTCACCTCCCGATCTACTGAGCCGAGCTGTGACAGTCTCATTGTCACAGGTCGGCTAGAACTATGAGGTGAGTGAAAAGCACCCCCCTCATAGTTCTCCTTTTAACTTCTCATCTGATTTAATACATTTACTATCTAGTAGTGCCGTTGTCAGTGTGTCAATAGCGGAAGGTAAACCTCTCTAATGGGCACCAAATAGGAGTAAAAACCTGACAAAGGGATCTAATGCTTCCCTACTCTATCTTAAACTAAAAAAAATGTAGGCTGGGCAAATGTTTTGAGGCAAGTGAATTTGACTGTTGTAAAAAGCGCATCCAAAAGGCAACAGGCTTGTAAAGTGCACAAATTGATATTCCTAAAGGCATGAATTCCAATTGGTTTGTTTTACTTCTCCCCTATAATTTTCAGATCCCTCCCCCTTCTCTTTTTTTCCTACTATATAGCCTGATTGTGACTCCCTGCTACCTACCGCGCATTATGTGCTATGGATTGGAGCTGGTATGCATTCAGTATTGCAGAAACACTGGCTGCTGGCATAGTAAAGTTCTGCCCAGCTGTGGGTAGGTCAGAGCATTCAGGAATGATATTAAGAGATTAATCTAAGATCTGACATTTTAATCCACAAATTGTATAGGAGGGCAAGCAGGGACATATTAAGCTTTATGTTCTAGTAGTGCTCTTCATTAAGCAGGCGCTAAATTTAAGTGATGAGGATAGCTTAAAGGAGAACTATGAGGCGAGTGAAAATCACTCAGCCTCATAGTTCTAGCCAACCTGTGACACAGAAACTGTCACAGGTCCGGCTCAATAGATCGGGAAGTGAGCGAACGCATACTGTCGCTCGCTCACTTCTCGATCTTGCCCCTGCAGAGAGCCGTGACTGTCACTCATGGCTCCCTGCAGGGATTCCCTTCTCTCCTGTCCGATCCTCCTGCGCTGACTGGCGGAACGGACGGGAGAGGGGGCGGGTACAGCTGGCTCTGCCTCTAGATAGGCAGAGCCAGCTGTCACTCACGCAGCTGGGTGGACAGTAATGTCGGGATCCGTCCCGGCTGCGGCGTCTCAGTATACCGTGAGCTGTAGCTCACGGTATACTGAGCTTTGGGTGACGGGAGGATGCTAGTTTGTGTCCTCCTGTTACCCTTAGGAGAACTATGGGGAAAAACACTGACCCAATAGTTCTCCTTTAAGCTGGCCATACACTGTGAGTTTTCTTGTTCAGTCAAAAAACTATTTTCCCCCATCAACACATGTGTCCATGTGTCCATGTATGCCCCACTGGTCTATTGTTTTCTGACAGCGGCAGGTGCAGAGCTGTCAAAATGTCCAAACATTAAATCCAGCTCCTTCGATTTTCAGGTCAAAGATGGTGTGTCAGATGCTGCCGACAGGGCGACCCACGGAACAGATTTTGACCGTACCATCGAGAAGCATTTGCAATTCTCTCCACGTACGGCCAGCTTTAGTTGTTGCATGTGTGTTATATAGATCGTTCTTGCAAAGCAGTCATAGACCTATAATGTTGGGTGGATTTTGTGTAAGGAGATGGATAGAAGAACCTATAAGATGAAAATACTGTAGTCACCTTATCTTCTGATAACTAGAAGCATTAGGAATGCGACTCGGATGATCAGCTGGATGATGGAGAAAGTCTGGTCACTCTTATGTCTGGGAAATGCATTAAAAGTTTCAGGGAAGATTCATACTCCATGTGGTTAGGCACTTTGACTTCATTGCATTTTCTCACAATGCCCTCTGACACAAGTTTAATTGGGGAAAATTATCTAGTGTACTTTGACATGGCTGCCAAATAAACACTCATCGAAGAACCCCAGGAGGGAAATTGTCAAAAACCGAAAAGAACAGAATGCATTCTTAGCAATGTTGTGTTCCAAAATGAATATCAGGAATTCTTAAATGCTTTGGGGAATACGATAAATCTAAAATAGTTTGTTTTTTTACTGCTTTCAAAGACTACTAGTTGCTCTACTTGGAAAAAACAGTTGCTTTTTGCCCTCTTGCCTATTTAAAGGATTGTATATTGTCTTCCTTATTTTTAGCATGATTGTTGTACCATGCCGATTGTACCCTTCTCTCCCATGCATACAGGCTTTATTCCCAGATGTTGGGTTTGAGTATCTTTTGCAGCCTTTATTCATGTGATCGTGCTAACTGCTGTTCATTTTTAAAACGCACTGAAAGGTGGAAAGGTGGAAATGAATGCTGTGCGACTTCTATGGGGCTTGTCTCCCTGCCAGGAGAACGAGTTAGACAAGCCCCATAGATGTCAATTTGGGATTTACTGCACAGGTGCAGCCAGGAGAAGGAAACCGAGGATGTCAACAAAAAACCTAGACCAGGCTTGACTGAATTCAGTAAGTATTCATCTCTGTACAAAGAAGGGGGGGCGTTGATGTAGGCTTAGGGATCTAAAGGATAAGTGCACTTTATTTTAGCTGAGTGTGAAAAAAAATTTGTAAAAATTAAAGTAACAAAAAAAATGTAATTTTTTTTTTGTAACCACTTGAAGTCCGCGGTGTTAAACCCCCTTCCTGCCCCGGCCATTTTTCAGTATTTAGCGCTGTGGTACTTTGAATGACATTTATTCGGTCATGCAACACTGTACTGAAACTAATTTCGTACCATTTTTTGGGGGACTCATAGATCTTTCTTTTGGTGGTATTTAATCACTACTGGGGTTTTTATTTTTTAATATATTAAGGAAAAATTACAGAAATTTTTTAAAAATCAGCTGATCTCCCTCCCTCCTCCTCCTGACGCCCTCCCGAGCCAGTCCCGGGCCGCAGATGGGCTAGCGGATCCCGGGATTGAAGGTGAGGGGTCAGGAGGGGAGGGGGGGCGGCACTCAAAAAAATCCCGCCATACAACCGATCGGCGGCTATAGAACATTTATTATTACCCAAAGGCGGGGTCACGTCGGTTAAATAGGCAGCAAACATGTTAAGCCTTAAAATTAAAAACCTCAAAAAACTACAATATCAAAAATTTTAGAGTGTAAGCTCCTCTGTACAGAGACTGATGTGACTGTGGGAGGACATTAGAGTTTAAGCTCCTCTGTGCAGAGACTAATGTGACTGGCTCAGTGTGGCGGCGGGGGGGGAGGGGGGGGCAGGCCTAAAGCTGTGTAAGGGGCCCCGAAATTTCTGATGGCTGGCCTGAGGAATAAAGAGGTAATGCCTCCCTAAAATGAACTGCGTCCTATCTGCATATCCTTCATATAGCTTTATCTTTTATAGTAAAGGTACCCACCCAATTAGTTTCCATTATTGCCCTTCCTCTGGTCAGTAATCTAGATGTGGTGAACATGTGTGCTAATGCAGCTGGCAGATGAGCATTAAAAGTATAGAGAAAGATCCTACCATGTACTGACACTTGGAATAAGTCACCATTTATCAGAGAACTGATCATTCTCTGCTCTTTAATATATGCAATGATTGCCCTGTCTTGAAGTGGTTAGAGTTGTCATGTTTAGCCAACACATTTTAGAAATACCTGTACTTACAGAACATATTACACAGGTAAAATCTCGGAAACAATGTTTATAGAGGAAGTATCACTGTCATGTGTAATCTTGTGTTGTTAATTGAAGAAATACTTTTTGATCTTTTCACACTTGTGTCCCCAACCTGTTCAGAAAACGGTTTGGGGAACCTACATGGACTTTTAACAAAACTGTGCTGGTGTCAGATAATAGAATGAATGGGCAGTAATTGGTTCAAGAAGATATCTGATTAGCTTTTGTGGGCAATTTTTTCATTGTTTCCCTCTTTTTTCCATTTTTTAAATCATTGTGAAAGGTTTGTTTAGTAACAATTATGTGTTGTTTATTACAGATATTCATATAGTGCTGACAATTTATACAGCTGTTTTACCTTTTAGTACTTGACTATAGAGCTGCAGCTAACGATTATTTTCAAAATCGATTAGTTAGCCAATTATTAAGTTCGGTTAATCGGATAAAAAATAAAATACATTTTAAAAAATGGCTCCAGTGGGGACTACTAGTTTGTATTGAGATTGCAGTCCATCACAGGAGTAAGCTTGGAGCGGTGGAAGTAAAAAAGAAAAAAAAAAGTGTGGTGTGCACTTTTTTAGAGAAATGGATGCAGAACGGCACCGGCTATAGAGGACTACAAATCCCAGCAAAAGTACATTATACAGCGCAATGCAGAATACCATTTGTGGATGCGGGTGGATCTGGCAGCGGCGAGCGTGAGGTGGGGAGGAGGTGTGGCGTGCAGCGTGTGTGGAGCCGTGAACAGGGCCAACCAATCGGAAGCCAATTAATCGATGATTGAAAAAGTTGACAACTTTTTCAATAATCGATTATGTCGATTAGTTGTTGCAGCCCTACTTGACTAAGTGCTTGTTCACGCGACGTCCGTTTTCTGTGCTGACCTGATCCGTACGCTCCTGCACTAAAAATGCATCCCAATGTATCCCTATGTGTTTTATGGGCTACAGTTCTCACGTGCGCAGTCCGTTCAGGTTACAACAGAAAAAATACTGCATGTCACATTTTGTCCGGTCAAGAAACGCACGAACGCTGCAACAACGCAACAGAAACGCAGCTAAGCAAAACATTTTTTATTCTACATAAAGATAGAGTGGGAGATAGACAGACAGGTTGGGGTAGAGGTAAAGACATGAACTGCAAACATTTTGAACATGCCCATTACCTTTCCATGGACATACGAGTAAAGGAAAAAAATGAATCCGGGTGAGCTCGCAAATCCTCATACAAACTCCAGAACTGACCCTTGGAGTCTCGGAGCCTCAAGATTGGGTGTACACACTCACGACGTCTCCTGCGAGCTCGTTCTCTGCAGATTGCTGTAGCCAGCACCATCAACATGCCTGCAAACATGTGATATATATCTGATCACCAGCTTTACATACACAAAGGGAAAGGGAAGTAGATGTTACGAGAGGGCGGAAGTGACCTCAGAGGAAGAATCTGCATACTGACAGCCCCACGGTTTAAAAAAAAAAAAGAGCTGTCAGCATCCGGACCGAAAACGCGTCAAAAACACACTGCATGAGTAGCACCGCATCTGCAGATCCGCATCTGATCAGGACATGAAAATCACGTGAACAGGCCCTAAGAGATTTTTAGCTAACACCTTCCTCAGTTGACTCTTGTCAGTTTACTTAATGTCTGTTTGTAAGGAGAAGGATTTTTCAGTTGATCACGAAAAGAAGATGAAGTTAGGGTTCTCAGAGCAGATCAATGTCACAGGCTCTAAAAGGTTTTTCTCAGTGGACTGAAATGTCACCATCTTTAATAAAGCGTTGCTGCTTTCACAGTGTCCTGCTGGATTCTCTTGAGGTTACATAAGGTAGTGTAGATGTGTATTAATGAATAGATTAGTCATTTAAGTGTCCTAATTTAAAGGCAAGCCACTTCCTAATGGAAAATCATCCTCATACATCTTATATGATCTTATTCAGAATAAATGCTACTTTGTTCGCTTGATAATCCACTGCTGCCTTGGTAAAATTGAAAGTATGTTCAGAAAAACTATGTGCTAAAAATGTTGCATTTAATAAGAATATATTTTAATTACTTTACAAGTTACATAATTCAAACAGTAGCTGATAAAAACTGCACACTCAAAGACATGCTGTTTCTTTAAAGTTTCATTAAACGCGTACATTATTGATTCTTCATGCATGCAGTGTGCTACAGAAGCTATTCCCAGCCTCCATTGACCCAGTTTATGTTCCCTGTTCTTGATGTCTTTCTGCATATTTTGGGCAGCCTTATAATTTCCCAGGATGCCTTTCTCTCAATTGCTGTATGCATTTAAAAAATCAGGGCTGTCTTTATATTGTACAGTGAAAGCCTGCTGTTACAGTGTTTTGTGTTCCTGCGGGAGGTTACCACCTAGCACCAGCATGAATTTGTCCGTGTAAATGGCAACGTACTGGCAACTATTGAGGGCTTGTTTACACACAGAATGCAGAGTTTTCCAGAGCGGTAGCTGCTGGAATGCACCACAATCCCTCACAAAACTTGCCCCTGCGTTCTGGGGCTGGAGGGGGCATGGCAGTGCATCGAATTCAATGCACTGCCATCCCCCTCCCACACCAGAACGCAGGGGGAAATTTTGTGAGGGATTGCGCTGCATTCCAGCAGCTACCGCTCTGGAACACACCACATTCGGTGTGAGTACAAGATCAAGGGCCCCTCAACAACCGTTATAGCAGGTGCTCTTTTGGGGTGGCTGACCAATCAGCGATTCGCCTGGCATGCTCGTTTTGCTTGCAGATTTTTACCTCAACAATTAGAAGTGAAGAATAGAGCATCTGTTGCCACTGTAGACACCAATGATAATTATCCTGAGGGAGCTGTTAAAGGAAACCTGTGATGAGAGAAATATGCAAGTTGCCACTGGCTGGGCAAATTCCATGAGCCAGATAGCCAATGCTCCATAAAAATGAAAGCTAGCTATGGAGCATTCACTTGCATTCACAGCTTCCCTTGGCAGCCCGGTACACAGTTGGAGTCTGGAGAAATACCCAGTATTTCCTGGTACAGGAAAATATGCAACATCCACCCCACTTCTCCACAATGCATAATTTATTGCATGAGCAGCCAGTTGTAAGGCCCAAGCACTGCCATTTGAGGGGGTGGGGAAATGTATAGCCCTGTGTAAGTTTTGATTCAAAAACTTGTGCAGTCTCGCTAGCAAAAGTGGGTGGTGAGGGAGCGTGGAGATAGTGAGTAAATGCTCTGTAGTGTCTCTACAGTGTAGTTTCCCTGTTAATTATTCCTATATTTCTAGCTTTAGAAAGAATGTCTAACAGCTTTTCATGATTTCTCATTTACTCTGTAGAGCAGCTAAGATGAATGCAGTGGATGGATTATCTAGTGATGTGTCCTGCAGTCATTGATTTGTCCCAGTTTAAAAAAAACAATATTTGGCAAGCGCAATTCCCACTAAATCTGGATGGACGTTCTTGTCAGTTATTATGAGATTGATAAGATTGTCTTTGTCTCTTTCTCCAAAACTTTGTTTAGAGGAGGACACAGTCCACAGTTTGTGCTTTTTTTCCACAGACTGTTGTCAGGTGGCTACCCGCTATTGCAACAAAAAAAGAGTTTGCAAGAATCCATAACTTCCAAATTACCTTTATTGTGGATTACGGGTTGCCTCCTAACAGAGTCCTTCTCCCATAGTTTGTTGTATCCTAAAGATTCCTCATAAGTGTCTTATTACCATTTGTGGGGTGTTTTCCATTCTATTTCAAAGTAGTTCTGCTATTTTCTTTTCTCAGACTGATCCCAAAACAGTTTAATGAGAACCAAATGATGGTGTAATTTGTGGTGACAAGTGACATTCTGATTATGATTCACTTTCCTTGTTCCGGTCCGTGGAGTTGATTTAGTAACGGAATAAAACACAGATAACTTTGCAAAAGTCTTCAATTGATTCACTAAGAAAAATTAAAATTCACTCTGAAAGTGATCCTGCTCTACTCAATTAGTAAATCAGGTTCAATGTTTCTAATACCCTAAATAATGACTATTTAGATCTCTAAATACATTCTGTTAGCATTTTTGTGACGACATGTGATGGTCATTGCCATAGCATGGCACCATAATCATAGACTGGTGCTAATGCTGCTCAGATAACATGATATTGACCTTGCCTAGGTAATGTAGCACTGTTCTTAAAGGGGTTCTAAACCCTCCGTTTTTTTTTTGTTGCATATATCTACTGCTAGCAAGCAGTAGATATAGGCAAGAAGTTTAAAAAAAAACAAAAAAACGCTTGAACTGGTTTTAAACTTACCTCGTTATCGCTGCTCGCGCCCAGAATCAGGAAGTGATCGTACGGCCGCAAAGGATCTTGGGGCGGGCGCATGCGCAGTTCGGATTCTCGGCTGGGAGACGAGCAGAGACGCAAGGTAAGTCTATGGACGCGTGCACCCGCATGCAGACACCGCTGGATCGGAGAGACAGAGCAGTCAGCGCTGGATCGGAGTGACGTCGCACCGCTGGAGGGACACATGAAAACATGGGGAAAGAAGAGGAAGATCAGAATAAGAGACATCATTTGAGGTAAGTGCTAACATTTACATGGGGGGGAGGGGAAAAAAATTTGGCTTTAATGTCACTTTAAGAAAACATAACATGACACTCTGTTAGCTCAGGTGTATTAATACTCTCGGTGGCTGCTAATTGTCATACATTTGTATAGGTGGAAGGAATGTTTAGTCCCACTATGCAAAAGGTCAAGTGCCATAGTGCTCCATATTGTGTTTACTTTAGTTAGCTCAGTTAATAGATGCACTTTATCACTGTTGTGGGTTACTGCACATTGCAAGTTATTTTGAATGTTTGCACTGCCTTTCTGAGTAGCCCAGATAATACAACATTGCATACTTTAAGGCCTTGTTCACACCAAATGCAGAGCAGATCCGGTCAGGTTTCTGCACACGCACGCTAGTCTTTTAGATGCTTTTTTGACTAAAATGTTTTTTAAATTTTTTTAAAAGTTTAAATGGGCTTTCAGTGCGTTCCAGGCATTTGCATGCATTTTTGATGCGTTTGCAGATCCAGAGCAGGTAAAATAGGGCTTGCTGCAGTTTTTTCACCTGCTCTGGAACTTGCACGCTGCGATGTGAACTGGAGCAAAAAATAACATTGGAATACATTGGACGCAGTTTTGATCCGGTCTGCAACTGATCTGATCTGCTCTGCGCGTGCTCCGTGCTTGGTGTGAACAAGGCCTGAGTGTATATTTACAATTCTGTACTGTCTTTCCAAATGCACATGTTTACAGTGTATGTTTATCAGAAAAGCCTCTTCTGAAAAAGTTGCATCTTGCTTTTGCCGTAGTCTAAACAGTGCAGTTGTGTTTTCAGTCTATAAAGGAACATTGCTGCACTATTAACATCATTTTGTTTTCATTACAGGTTTCCTGCTATTCAAAGAATTTTGCACAAGCGACATTGATGAAGGGGTTCCACAGCTCAAGTTTTATGAGGAGGTAACTGGTGTTTTTTTTGTTTTCTTTTGTTTTTTTTATTTGCCTGCGTTCTTTCATGCAGTGACCTAAAAGTACCCGTACATGGGCATGAACAGTCAAACAATCCAAAAAACTCCTAAGCAGTTGTATGTCTAACAGCGAATAGGCAAAACTATTGCAGCTGTCAAGTGCTGACTGTCATAACCTAGTAGAGTTGGAATATTGCTAAGCAATTCCTATTCTTCTCTGCTGATTAAGCAGAGATAAGACAGTGCCAAATGTACTGCTCTCTGAAGAGCTTTTCTGACATGCATTATCCAATAGGTAAATATGTCAGGTGTAATCAGTATTGTTCAGAGTCAGATGGCCCTAATGGAACAATCCAAAGCCCTCATGCATGGATACTTTATTACACTGAGGTCACAGTAGTATCATGTTAAATTTGAGCATGTAATGTTTTTGGTCTGCCGCTTAGTTGATATGTTTATCCCAAAAAACAATCTGGTTTTTAGAGATGTAATGTACTTTGTACCCAAACACTAATGGATTAAAGGAAATCTGGGTGGAGAGAAATACAAGGGCAGCCATTACTGATCTCATCATATGCATTTTTTAATGCAACTAGTCTAAGTATCTGAATTTTATTTGCTGTTGGCCTCTTCTAATTCCCCATACATCAGTACTCAGAATAGTATAGGGAAGATAGGAGTCAACCATGTAGATAGGAGTCAATCAGGTATGCTGCATGCATATGCCCTGAGAAGGAACCTGGTGGCTGGAGAATAGAGAGGTGACTCATCAGAATTCTGCTACTTTTTCACTGCAGCAGAGAAAAATCAGTTTCCCAGGCTGACTTTTCTTTCTGGCAGACCTGTGTAAATCTTCGAACTGGATGGATGGGGAATGGCAATCAGTTAAATCCACTTCTATGTATGTATTTCTTTTGATATATTTGTTTTCCTGGACTTCAGCCTTTTTGCTTTCTGACCCAGGAGTAATGAGCCAGTAAAGCAAGAATGCAGTCAAAAATGATCTGCACATTAATGTGACACTAAACTCAGGAGTTACGCTTTAAAAATGCATTCAAGTACTATAAGGGCTTGTTCACACCAAGCACGTTCCAAAAGCAGAGCAGTTACAGACCGGATCAAAACTGCGTCCAATGTATTCCAATGGTATTTTGGGCTCTAGTTCACACTGCAGCCTTCAGCTCCAGAGCATTTACAAAAACTGCAGCAAGCACTATTTTGCCTGCTCTGGAACGCATCCAAATGCATGCAAACGCACTGGAACGCACTGAAAGCCCATTTTAAACTTAAAAAAGGGAAAACATTTTTTATACCAAAAACGGCCCAGAACGCATCAAAAACGCAGCACAAAATGCGGTTAAACACACTGCACTGCATGTGCAGAAACTCATGCAGATCTGGTCTGCATTTGGTGTGAACAAGCCCTAACTATTAACAAAATGTATCTTATTTGTGTATCACTCAGCTGTAGATCCTCAAATAATCTATGAATTGGTGCTGACACTGTCCTGCCTTTTGGAGGGTGGCTACTTTTGTTCCCTATGGTTCAAGTGTGTGTTGTAAAGTAGACACCACTCCAAGCTTACGCCAGTTATGGGCTACAATCATAATACCAATTGGTGAACTAAACATGAGATTGCATTCTATGACAGAAGTGAGCTTGGAGTGGTGGCTACTTTGCAACACACACAAGGACCATAGGCGACAAACGTAGCTACCGTCCAGGACACTGTCGGCACCAATTCGGAGATGATGTGAGGATCTACAGCTGAGTGATACACAAATAAGATACATTTTTTGTTAATGGCTAAGGAACTTAACCCCTTCATGACTGAGGCCTTTTTTTCATTTTTTGCACCCATGTTATATTCCACATTTTAGGCCTGAAAATGACTTAAAACCCCCAAACATTATATATTTTCTGACGGTGTCCGGTGGGGGGGGGCAACAGGTAAGTCGCCAGAATCGCTTCTGTTGTAAAGCCGACAGTCGGCTCTACAAGTTTATACAGACTCCCGGCGGCAAAAGTCGCCGGGAGTCTGTTTAAACAGCCCCGATTCTGGCGACGTACACTGTACGTCGTCAGTCACGAAGGGGTTAAAGGTATTTTTAAGGTTCAGCTCCTCAGTTTTGTGTCACTTTAATTACTTAATCCATTAAAGCCAGAGATGGTCAGGCAGCTAGCATTTTCAGAAGGAGGTCAGCAGTGGCCGCCTCCATGTTTCTCTCTGCACAAGATTTCATTATATTGAAATAATGATGTTCCTTCTAGAGAACAAAGTTCAGTATCGTATTATTTAGCCACAAGGTTACTGTACATTTATACCAGATACTGACTGGCTTTATATGCCTAATAGACATTTCATAACTAGTTAGGTGTCAGGTTTTCTCACAGGATTGCACTTTAATGCACTCTTTTCATAAAATAACCACCGATGAAAAATACAGCAATGTCATAACCAGCAATACTGTTTATTCATGTTAAATAGTGTTATTGGCTCTATCTCCTTTTTGAAGATACAAACTGCATATTGCTCTATATTGCTTCAAGGTAATGGAGTATGACACAAAAATAGGACTGTGTAGCTGTCGATGGAAATGACATGGATCTGTCATCATTTTGTATAAGCATGACTTGGTATAGCATCAGTTAGCTTTTTATTTTTGTAACCAAAAAATGAAAGCATGAAGAACACGAACTATGCTACTAGCAAAGTGCCCTTATTTCCTCCTGGTATAATATACTGTACGGGTGATGTGGGTAAAGTGGGTTGGTCTTGTTTGCTTTGTTAATTGGAACAAGGAAAATGTTTAATTTTAGTTGTGTTTGACAACCTACAGTGTGCCTGTGCTGTACATATAATACCAGCCTGTGTTTGGGAAATCCCATGGTTACCAGGCAACTCAGTATAGCACTGGGCTTTCCTTGCTAATAGAATGCAGCCTTTGGTTTAGAACATGTGAAGTATACCTTAGAGATTACCTGTGCTTTTGCGATCTGTTGCCATGGAGAAAAGATGTCTGCTGTTGACTTTCTCATAACCAGTTAGCTGCTAGCTATGCTAAAAGTCACAATGTCCCTGCAAAATAATGGCAACAAGGTTTGCCTTTTTTGACAATTTTTGGTTTTAGGCCTATTCTAAATGATTTAGTTTCCACAAGGCCACTTTCAGTGTTTGCGTTCTATTATAGAAATAAGTTCACAGCAGTACTGTGGTGGGAGAAAGCCAAGGAGTGCAACATTCATTTTTTTAACTCTTTGTGTACTGAATCTTTTTTTTAATTACAATGCTAGACAATCAAAGAGCTAGAAAATCCCTCTCAAGTAATATAATTGGAAGTGACATGAAAAGTTAAAAAAAAAAGAGAAATCGGTAAAGGACGTTAGATGAAGTTTGATGGTATTTCTGGATTTAGAAGACAACTTCTGTCTGTGGCCTGCTCTGGTGGGTAAAGTCTTGGTGCAATAATCTTCTTTGGCAGTGCCCGCACAGGCACATTCCAAAGACTTGAATGGGTTACACTCCTACAGCAGAGTGGGGATGATGTCTACATAAAGGCTGTAAATACCAATCAACCTGTACCATCATGAAATTGCACACCTGGATTAAAAGGGGTGGAGGTTAGCGGGGATGGGGTTTAATTTAAATTAGTTGAAGAAGTTAAGGCAGTGGTGTATTCTGGTTTGGGGCTGTCCTAGGCAAGGCAAAACTCGGGCCCCCCCCCCAAAGCTCTGTGGTGGGCTCTGCATGGTCTCAGGGGGTCTTTGCAGGATCTGTGGTGAGCTCTGCGAGGTCTTTGGTGGGCAGAGCCCACCACAGATCCTGCACAACTCCCTGAGACCCTGCAGAGCCCCCCACAGATCCTGCACAGCCCCCCTGAGGCCTTGCAGAACTCCAGGAAAGTTTTCTATAAACCCTTGCAGTGGAGCTACCCCTGCACTGCAAGGGTTAAGTGCTCATTTGCATCTAGGTGCTAAAATTACAAAGATATACTCACCCGAAGCTCTGAGCTGGCCAGCTGTCACATCGCTCCCCAAGCGTTTCTCCCCCTCCCTGCAGCACTGAAATCTTCCTCAGTGTCATCACATCTATATTCTGTGTATAGACCTGATGATTTACATGACTTTACACCACTGCAGAGAAGGGGAAGAGATGTTGGAAGGACTGGTCTAAAAAGAAGCCAGCTCGGAGCTTTGGGCGAGTATAACTTTTTTTTGGTCCCTAGACACAAACAAGCACGTAACTCTTGCAGTGCGGGAGTAGCGCCACTGTAAGGTTTAATTTAAAAAAATTCCTGGAGTTCTTCTTTAAAAAAAGAACTTTATGCATACAACTAAAAACGGCTACAAAATGGCCTGGGTGGTTATCACTCTACTGTAAGACAATTGACTACAAATAAAGGAAATACTGTGCTATTGCCATTGTCCTTAGCAGTGGGCATCCTGCAAAGATCATGAGAAATGCAGCGTGCAGTGCTAAAGAACATAAGAACGCCATTGTCAGAGGGGGAGAAAATAGTGGAAAATCCAGAATTGTACTTTTGTCACCAGAAATACTTGGGAGATGGTCCAATGGGTAAAGGAAGAGGTCAGCACACTTTATATAGTTTACGAAGAGATTTGTGTCAAAACATAAATGTCTTGAGTACACACAGATTTGCAAGCCCTAGTAATCTCGATCAAAGGGGACCTGTGCTCGCCTCTTCCTTCATCTGTTTGTCAGCACCACTGAAGTATGCAATGGCTTTCAAGTTATGTGTGCAATATAGTAGCATATAACAGCTTTTCAATGGGAAGACCTGTTCTGGTGACATCCGGTGGTTTCCTTTCACTTCTGGTAGTGTCTTGGGGAAAGAGAGTAAAGGGAAATGTCCTTAATGGGACACAGACAACAAAGAATCCTAACAGAATTTTTTTTAAATAACTTAAGAAAAATCGTATTCTGGAGTAATCAAGGTAGTGTCCAAACCTGAACAAAACGGTTAATACAAGAAAATATTAAAATGTTTATTAACAAAACTATTTTTTTAAGAAGGAATAAAATACAATTGGTCCTTACTTTTAAACAAGTATGATCAATAGCTTCAGGAAATATTTGTAAGAGGTTTTTGCTGCTACAAAAGGTTCTATGGGCTACTGAAAATAAGGGCTCGCATAAGGGCTTTCAGCAGATCATGAAGTTTAAACCATGTATTAAGTACAAGCAAAAAAAAAGTATTTAAAAAAAGTACAATTGTGCATCATTAGTATAAGCAAACTGTCCTGTCTATTGACTATGGAACTTAGAGACTTAGGCCAGATTTTATGAACCATTGTTTCATTAAAGGAGAACTATGGGGTCAGTGTTTTTCCCCATAGTTCTCCTTAGGGTAACGGGAGGACACAAACTAGCGTCCTCCTGTTACCCTAAAAGGGTTTAAAAACCTTTTTCGCAGCTGTATGTGTTGATACAGTACGGTATTCATTTTAGTAGTTGTATTAATTGCTGTGAAATCTTCCATTTTCCCTTATATCTTCAGTGGATCAGTGTATATTAGGTTTTATATTAATCGTATAGTAATGTATCGCTTGTCCAGTCACTTGCCCAGATAGAGAAACATTTTCGTTTTCGCTAATAAGTTTGTTTTAATTTTTTATGGTATGTTTGTGACCTTATATTTAATACACACACACCCCGTTTTTATCCGCATAATAATCCCCTGTAATTGACATAAAAATAATGTCTACTCCTAAAATGTCAGTGCAAAAATGATGCCACTGATAATTGTGCCCCATTGTGTGAAATGTGCACAATGATTGGGACTAATCCAGTATGCATCCTGTAGTGCAGCCAGGGTTTCATTCACCATCTGCATTTTTCTGACCATTATTATTATTATCCATTTCATTATAATTACTGAGAAACAAAATGTATAGAGTAGCCCTGGGTGTCAAATACAGCATGCATGTCAAGATACCTTATTCTTTTATTTATCCCTATATATCAGCTTATTGATCACGCTAATAAACTATGAGGTATTGATAAAATAATTACTAGCATGGGTTTTATGAGACCTTACAATTATTTTAAAGGTTCTTCCATTGTAAAAAAAAGACCGCAAAGACTGTTGTAAGGTAAATGTGTTTAAGCGGGCTGTCAAGTCTTAATATGGTAGAATGGTTTTATGTATAATAACATTTGTAACATGCAGTCTTTTCCTCCAATTTAATAGATAGTTGCATTTGACTTTGTTTCAGTTGTAGGTCATTATAAACAGTGCATTGCCATTATTTTATATTCTTCCCACATGGAAAAGCCATACTGTTAATTCTATTGACCTTGCATGTTTTCCTGTGAATACTAGAGTAGCATTGTTTCTAGTACCTATTTCTGGCTCTAAGTAACCTTTTGTATCTGGACCATGAAGTATCCGGGCATGCATTCCTCTTGGCCATGGGAAATTTGATTAAACTTGTATATTGCTTACTGTAATTTATTAAACCAGAGCTTATTTGTGCTTCCATGTGCATAACAGAGACTGACTAGCAAGTTCATTTGTGTCTAGCTGATTATAATATTGCTTACTATCAATAAATCCTGTAAAGCTTTGTTTCAGGTATAATATTGACTATATCTTCTGCTTGTCTATTAGAAGTAATTAAAATGCAATCCTCTTTCATAATGAACTTGTATTGATTTAGGAAATTTAGAAAGCCGTGAATGGCAGAATCCACATCAGTTCTGCCAGACTTTACATAATCTAAATAAATGTGCACAGCCTGAAGCCATGTAGAGGTAGAACATCTGATCTAAAAGTAATGGGGGAAAGTACATTGGTGAACTGCATGATTTAAATGAAATCTTTGCAAATGGTCCTGTTTTTCAGTGTTTTGGTCAATGAATCATCTGCTAAATATGCTTTTACAACAGAAAAGTACAATTTCTCTGCATGTAATGGGAAGCAGTCTATTTTCTCTGTATAAAATAGGAAGCATGGCATGCAGCCGTAGGCATAATATGTGAAGAACGTCTTAAAGGAAACTCGGAACAAGCAATTCTCTTTTTGTTTTTTTCCTATCCTATGCACTTGTGAGCATACATCTGTAGCTCCAGATCCACATGTTTCTATGTAATTTTTTTTTTTTAATAACAAATGCCAAAATTGTCCACATTTCTGTGCACAAGGCCTTGAAGCTGAAGTAAAGTGCAAAAAGTTTTAAAAAAATGCTAGAATGTTGGGTACCCCCAACTTTTTTGTATGTTATTGTGCACACTGTATAGTGCATACTGTGCAGTGTGCACATTCAGCTCATTCACATCATCTCTAAGATGCCATGAATGGGGCTGATGCTGGGGAGTATGTAACTCTTGTGCACATGTGCAGGATCTACATTATCAGTGGCCACCCAATGGCTAAAGAGAATGCCTGGGAAACCAAAAGTAATGGCGGCACAAGGGGGGCGGTTGGCGTTTGACCTGAGATGCATCGCACAGAGCTGAAGAAGGGTACATTTTTAAGTGTACATACTTGCAGATTATGGCAAATACTCTACCCAGCACACAGCGGTTTACTTCTGCTTTAAGATTTTTGTGAATCACTGAGCAACAAATTAAATACCGCCCCCTTTTTAATATCTAACCCATGAAATTCAGTGAAATGTGTTGTCATTGAAAACACACAGCAATAAGCACTATAAGTTTAGCTACCCATAAGCAGTAGGTAGTAGTGTGAAGAAATTAATGATTTTGGGTTTGAAGATCATTCATAAATGAAAATTTTCAAAAACAAATCAGCCTGCAGAACTGGATGTTTTCTTTTGTAATCATTTTTAATTAGGTGGTTGATCTTTTCTCTTTTCATCTCATACACCATACACAATATACACATGCATTTTCTGTGCCTTGAAGCATGTTATTGGTATATCTAGAATGATTAAACATGTATTTGTAAAGAATGAGCATTTCACTAGACAACATTGTTAGATTTTATGGATTGAAACATGTTCTTTTTTTAACTGTTTAATACCGTATACACATTACTTTAAAAGAGCCTGCTGAGTGGATCTTTGTGTACCTTTCACCTTTGTACCTTGCGAAGAGTTCCCTTTGTTCTGGACCCATATGCAACTCTCATGTCTGGCTTAGTCTCTCCTTCCAACAGATGTTCATATTCCTCTTCTTTACCATCAGCATCATCTCTCCTGCAGACTCATGGAGGGTGTCCTCTGCTTTTCACTCGGAATCTCCTTGCAGCAGGGTAGCACAAAAATGGAGGCACAGCCTGGACACAGGGAGAGACCCAAAGTCTGGACAGAAACGTAGCACAAACATAAAATCAGTTCCAAGCATAGCATTTGTGCTAACTGAATAGCTGCACTAGAGCCCTCTGATAGATGGTTTATACTACTACATTTATACCAGATGTGGGTTTGATGGATAATGGGACTAGGCCGGCAACCAGGGCCGGCCTTTAGGCGCCTGTGCGAGAAAGCTTTACAGCGCACCCCTCAGTAACCACACCCCTCAGTAACCACACCCATTTTTTTTCCAATATCTGCACCATTCAAAGACTCCGATTTTGTTAAGCCCCAAAGAAAAATAATAAAAAGTACCGTATGATAAAAGTACAACTTTTATTCAAAGGTATTAAACTTGTAGGCACAAAATAAGTATTCTTATTAAATAAAACAACAGAAGGCAAACAATAAATGTCAAACTAAAATAAAGTCTATAATAATAAAGTGTCAGGATATGACGCAGAACCTTTTTTCAAGTAAGTGTACCTAGAAAATTAAAAATAAAAACCAGAACACAAAACCCAGACTACATGTTAAATGAATGAATTACTATATGTCGGAATATATGAAAAATGTATTCAGGCACATAATAATTTGTTTGAGACTGTGCGGCCGCCATGTTGGCCACCGGAGCGTTCTGCGAATACGTGCCACCATCTTGGAGGCGGGGAGCATGACGTCATGCATGCGTGGCGTCAGGTGACGTCACACGCTAATATAGGCACCGCCCTTCTTGGTGTATACCTAGATATACACCAAGATGGTGGCGCCCAACACATGCGGTGTTATATGACGTCATGCGCCCTGCCTCCAGAACGCACCAATGGCTGAACCCAAAATGCATAAAAATTTGTTTTGTTTGATGAAACGAATGAAAACTATTTTAGTTTTTGCGTTCATCTAATCTGAAATTAATTTTTAGTCTTTGCACATGCCTAACAATATGTGTGTGTGTGTGTGTGTGGGGGGGGGGGGCTTAGTGGAAATATTAGGGGTCTAAATCCCTGACATTTACCTTTTTAAAATAGAAAAGAAATTGAGGACACCTAGTCCTCAATTTCTTTTTCTGCAGCCTCAGCACTCAATGAATGGGAAGCACTCAGTACAGAGGCTTCCCATTCATTCAGACACTGCTGATAGTAAAATATTTTACTATCACCAGTTTCTGAATGGGGAGGAGCCTCTGTAGTGAGTGCTTCTCCCCATTGAGAAAATCACATCCTGTTCATTCATACTATGTGTCCCCAGTTATTTACAAACACTGGAGTGATCAGGCAATCACTCCAGTGTTTGTCCTTCACTTACAGAGGATGAGTAAATATCAATGATATGTACCGATCCTCCGCTCTGCCACGCACAGAGCTGCTGTCATCCTTAAACTGACAGGAGGACAGCGGCTCCGATCTCCTACCCGCTCGGCCGTCCTGACAGGCTGACAGGTGTAGCTTCTCTCCTCCCTACCACGAGGCCATCCTGACCGTAGGCAGTGGACGAGCTGTGTCGGCCGCCTGGCGCCCTCTGTGGCCGCACAGCTCGAACACCCCAAAGGCCAGCCCTGGCTGCAACCAACTAATCGATTATGAGAATAGTTGTCAACTGTTCTCATTATCGATTATTTGGTTGGATCCCCTAGCTCTGTCCTCCACGCTGGGGGGAGGGCACAGCAAGCAATCATGGGACTGTGCACAGTTTACCTTTTACATTTTAGGTCCACTTGATGATCATCGAGGATTTTGAGCTTGGCACTAAAAAATATTTAAGAGAAATCCTATAGATTGCCATTACTAACATCTCTCTGTAAATCCTGGTTTCCTGGCTGCTGACCTAAATATAGAGGTAGATCAGGAGTTTGGACTCCACATTGGCTTAATTTTCTGCATACTTCTAGGTCATTCATTTGAGTCAGGTAAAAACAGGTCAGTAATTGTAGCCTGCATATTTTTTTTCCAATACATGTTTTTTTATAATATTGTTTAGCTATACACATAACATTTTTTAGACTTGAATGATTCATCGAAGGATGGCACTTGATGCTGAGATATTCACAAAATGTGTGTCACCGATGCATTGCCATTTTGTGCTGCATAGGGTATTCGCCATTTTTAAAAGCAGGATTGTGAAATTAGGAAAAGGCATTTAGCTGAATGTGATTGCTATTATTGTCACCAGATCTGTGAAAGCATCAGCGTCAGAATTAAGAGAGATCTGAGGACTGGAATCTTCCCAGGCATCTAGGGCATAATCTATCGCATTGATTACAGTAGCTGCATTATTTCTGAGGTACTTACCTCTCAGTGCCTTTAGCAGCAAATAGCTTTCATCTTCATTCACTATAATCTATTCTTATTTGGATAACAAAACACAGTTTTCAGTTTTTCTTCATCCAAGGCATGTTTCAGGGCTTAATGGAATTCCCACTACTTAGCTTGGCCTACTTGACAGCTTATTTACATAGGGTTACTGAGTAGATGTCCATAAATGGGCTGATTACCAGCTAAGGAAGGTAATTGTTGACCTCCTGTAAAAATATGCAGCTTTTTTTTTTATAGTCTTTCTCTGATTTTGGAGGCTGACAAACTTCTGCTTTAGTGTTAAATAATTTGTGGTGTGACAAACCGTCTCCTTCGGTGCATGACAGGAGATTGTATGCAGGCTTTGCTGAAACAGCCTGAAGGTCTAAGCAGACCCAATTGTCTCATAATTTCCCAGGAGGGTAAATTTTGTGTTGTGTCCTGGACTGTTCTGACACACACCCCCTGCAAGGGAAAGCTCGCTTGTTTTTATGCAACAGTGATGATACGAGTGGAAAGTCTTTAAACGCACTTTGTTGTCTAGTCTACCCCTCTGCAAGCTATACATTTAGAGCTGACCCCCTACAGTGGTTAAGTGAGTTTCATAAAAAGCACATCTATTATCTCCAGCATGCTATGGAAGTCAACTAAAAGCATCAAGTGCCCATGTATTTTAGATATGGCTGCTGCTGTGACTGGCAAAATGTGTTGCACCTTGGGTCATTACTGTCATGAGCACTGTGCAATTTACTCATGTATGGACAGCCTAACAGACATCATATATGTAAAGAGGCAATAAACACGTTAACGGCTGTTTGCATACAATTGAACATGCAACAGCAACAAATACTTTCAATTTTCTTGTTGTCATTGACTTCTAAAGCACAGAGTGAAAGCAATGTGCGCAGGTCAGTGCACACAAGCATCCAAAAAAGCTTTAACTTTGCTTTGTGCTGTGGCACGTCAAATAAAGTGCAGTGCAGTGGTACTTTTGTAGTCCTGAATTAATGAAGATGTGTCAGGAATTTACATACAGTTGACATTCTGTATTACCTCTCTCCCTTTTTAGATAAAAGAGTATGAGAAACTGGATTCAGAGGAGGACCGCCTTTGTAGAAGTCGACAGATTTATGACACATACATTATGAAAGAGCTACTATCTTGCTCACATGTAAGTATTCGCATCTACCAATCTTGCTCTAAGCTCAATTACAAGCAACTTGCTAAATCCAATATCTATAGCTATATCCTTTTATTTATCGGTAACGGAGGTTGTTTAGGGGTCTACACACTTTGGAGGGGTGGGGGGGATTCATTAATGAACAAATGAGTTTGCCTTCTCTTAGGTAGTGGCAGAGCCATATTCTTTATCAACATCTCAGGGTGCCCTTTACTTGCATCTGTCAGTAACAACACAGCAGATGGCTACCACATTTTCCAGGGCCACACTCCAACAATGCCCTGAACCAGTCAGTTTTTCTATTATGGACAGGATCTCACTAAGAATATTGCTTGTGATTATGCCACTAGTGCCTCTCCAGCCTCTCCAGCCTGTGGACAGAAAATGACCACTTATATTTCTGTCGCTCCATGGACCTAATGGGGGGGATGTCCTAGTATAACTGAGGCCTAAGTATGGTTCTTATTCTGGTTGCATCTGAAAAATACATTTAATGATGTATTAATGAGTACCTAGCTTCATTAATTTTTTTTACATTTTATATCTGCCGGGGGTTCAGCTGTAACTGTGATTTTCTCTTTCACTGAACTCCATTTTTCTATCTGTTGGTCTGTCTGTCTAACGATTGGTTTCAAGCTTAAAGCCTAAGTCATTTGGGTGATATTGCTACTTATTTGTAGTCTTTACATGCTGCAACTTTAGAACTGAGGAAAGTATGAAGAGAGACCTAGAACAAGAGAAGTCACTTGACTAAATACCTATGATTTTGGTAGTATCTCCTCCACTGCAGGGAACCTGGAGAAGGATTTTCTTCAGCAATGGCCATCCAAGCAAGATTGTTCTAGTTTAACGTTTGAGTGTAGGATCAATTTAAGTTGTCTAGAAATGGAAAATGCAGTTATCTGTGACCCACCCATGCAAACAATGTTAAAAGTTGTCATTTGAAAAATAATTTATTGATTATGGAAATACATTACACATGCCAGTATGTATTTTTCTCATATTCGAGGAAATAACTTTGTTTATATTTCAATCCATAGCCATTTTCCAAGCAAGCTGTAGACCATGTTCAGGCCCACCTTGCAAAGAAACAAGTGCCCCCTACTCTATTTCAGGTAAGAAATGGCATTCATCTGTCTTGTAAAATAGACTTAGTTTTTTTTTGTTTTTGTAATCAATTAAAGGACAGCGGATGTTGGGCTTAGACCATGGGTTATGCAGCTGCCTTCAGGAGATTTGACACTGCCAAAGCTGTAAGGACAGCCCTGCATTACTCTCTCTTCCACTCTCGGAAAGATCAGTTTTCTGCTAGTGGCCTTAGGAGGACGGACGGTTTCTCTCCGCTTTAAGAGTTCAATCACAAGACCTGGACCTACAAACTCTCCAAGTCCAGAAACAAGTCCTCCACTCAATGTCCTCTCAACCACAAAATGTCTTGTATTCTTTAAAAAAAAATGCATGTCATACTCTAAATGGAGCGTAGTGAAAAGCTGAGGTTGATGCGACTGGAGCGCTGTACAGCTGGAGTTGCATCTCTCCGTCTTTTCAGTGCCTGGAATCTGGGTGTTCCATGCAGAAGACAGCGCGCAGCAAAGTAAGATTGTTCTACTTTGCAGCTGCACTCTGCACAGAACACACAGCTTTGTCATGAAAAACTTGCACACCTAGTGTGGTGTGTAAATAATCAATCTGCTGGAGTGTGGTTTTAACCCGCTTTTGTGGTTGATTTTAAAAGTTTAAAGAGAAATTATAATATTATTAATGCAAAGCACATCTTATAAGCTAGCTGAGGAGGCAAGTCAAAACCAGCACTCATCTATTGCTATTTCCACTGCTCCTAATTTTGTCAGTGAGCATTTGTGTCTGTTGGGGTTTCACAATTTAATTATTTTTGCTTACTTCAATTTACTTCTAAGGGCCTCTAAAACTAAAGCATGTTTACTTTGTATTAGGGGTGCAACATCCCCTAGAAATGTGCTCGGCATTGTAGCTAAAACAGATATGCATATGTTTGATCTCTAATATAATCAGTCCAGAGATACAGGGGCAAACGTGTTATGGTTTATATCCTGGATACCTCTAGTGAGTGCCTGGTTAGACCATAATACATGGATGTATGAATAGGTGATGCAAAAACCACATAAATCTCTTATGTGTTACTAAGAATCTAATTGATCTTAATGAAAAATGTTGGTTTTCTCATACTACAAATGCACAGTGTTAAAACATTGATAGCCCTAATGCTTTGAGTGACAGCATCCTGGCACAAGATGGGTTCCCTGCGGATTATGCATCCTAATGTTATAAGGTTTTACAATGTATTAGGCTGGCTGGTCTTACAGCTTCAAACAAATTATTAATTGATTAAACCAATATTACCTTTATTGTATCTATAGACAATATATATTATCTATATTATGTAGATATATTGTTAAAGAGTAACTCCACTTTTAAAATATAAAAACGAAAAAATCTTTTAAAAACTAATATAGCATATATAATTCTCACACAAGCCATTTTGTCATGTAATGTTATTAAAAATTACCTTTCCATTTAAAATTGTAGCTGATGTAATGTTCTAAATCTGCCACAAACATGCAATGCAAAATGGCGCCCTGGGTGTGTTTGTTATTATTAGCTCTTAAAGGCTGGTACCCTTCTTTATCATGTATCATCCATGGTCGGCATCTACTTTCTTTATTTAAATGTTGGCACATATCAATTTTTGGCTCTGTGTACACATCTTGCATAGATCTGCCCTCATATGCTGCATCTCACCTGGACTTGCTACAAAGCTACAGTGTAAAGCCATGTATACACTCTTCGAAATTGTAAAGCATGGGTGCCACTGTCTGCAGTTTTCCGACCAGCATCTCTCGATCAGCTGATCAAAGGAGCATGTCGGAAAATTTCTGGCCGGTGGCCGCTGTCAGATTACAGTGTGAACAGTGGGAGATTTCTCGATCAACGCTTGTAAGCGTTAATAGAGGAATCTGTTCTATTTTCTTTCTTCAGCCAGCAGGTTGAACGAAGAAAATAGAAATGTATATACCCAACTTTAGTCTCCGTAATTACTAGTGGAAAAGAGACTGAGGAAATGATTTGTCCTTCCTGCAGCTGACTTTGACCTGCTTTCCTGGAGCTCAGTGACTTCTTCAAGATGTCATTTGGATGGTGTTTAAAAAATAAAAAGGGTGGAGGAGCGATCTACACCTGTAGCTGCTTTATAACCATGTTAATGACTGACTCAATTACAATAACTTCAGCAATTTCTCATGTTTTTACTTTAAATGCAAATAAAGGGCCTTTGTTAATTTTCCGAAAGTATAACTCACATTTTGTATTAATTTTTTTAAATTGTTTTTAACAGAAAAAAAATTCTAAAGAATAGAGAAATTCAAAAAACCATTGTGCTCTCACAAATGACATCACCTCAAATAAGCTAAAACTTCAGTAATAAACAGAGGATCATGCTAATGAGAAGAACAGAGATTTATTTGGCATATCATTAAGATAACAATGAGGGCCCGTTCACACCAGATGCAGTGCATTCCGACCCAATTCTGGCCAGAACGCACTGCCTCGCATTGCGGCCGGCTCACTTTTTTGTAGGGCAGGAGGGGGCGTGGCGGGCCATTGAAGTGAATGGCACCGTAGCCACACCCTCTGCCGCAATGTGATCGACCGCACGGGATCGCAAGGCACATTATGCCTGTGGTCTGGTCCGGTGCGATCAAAATGCTGCAAGCACTTCTGCCCACAGTAAAATGAGCTGACCGCAATGCGAGGCAGTGCGTTCTGGCCAGAATCGGGACGGAACGCACTGCATCTGGTGTGAACGGGCCCTAAAGGCTGTGTCATCTGTTGTGAGAAAAACCTTTGGGCATATAGCATACAATATTTATTTGATGATCATAATATTATTCCTATAGCTGGGAGAGAAATAGGACAAGTTTGGGGAAGAAAATTTTGAAAGATGAATTAGGGGCAACCTTAATGAGAAAGAATGAGGTTGTTTAGATAGAGGGAGGGCACTACAGCCTATAGTATTGCACACAGGAAATTACACAAACGTGGCACTACCCAACCAACCCAGTTACATGTCTTTTGGCTGTTGAAGGGGGGCTGGGTGATGTCACCATCTTAAAAAAAGAAACAAAATTGCTATTAATGAAAGCAGCACAAATGTTAATTTTTATGGCACAAACGTGGCACTAACCAGCCAGCTCAGTTTTGTGTCTTTTGGCTGTTTTAGGGGGGCTGGGTGACAAGTTATTATTAAAAGAAAAAAAAGCATCATAAATGTAAATGTTTACAGCACAAACCAGCACAAACGTGGCACTAACCAACCAGCAAGTTTCATGCCTTTTGGCTATTGTAGGGGGTCTGGGTGACCTTTAATAAATAGTTAATAACGCAAAAACTAAAGGAGATTTAAACGGCACAAACAAGCACAAACGTGGCACTAACCATCCAGTCCGGTTACATGTCTTTTTGCTGTTGTAGGGGGGCTGGGTGATGTCATCTTAAAAAAAAAAATTCTATTATCTTAAAAATAAAAACAGCATAAATGTAAATTTTTGCGGCACAAAACAGCACAAACGTAGCACTAAAAAAAACACACTGGAGTTTTTATTTGTACTGATTGCAGGGGGGCCAGCTTCGCTGAGCTGTATTTTTTATACCTAAGAGGCAGGATGATAAAAAAAAAGGTAGCAGCTTAAGATTTTAATAGTTATTATTATTTAATAGTTACTTCTAACTTGAAGAACTAAGAATTCTTAATGTATCCACAGTAGCTACAATTCTGTTTATAATTTTTTAGCATACTATTGTTTTTTCACATAAAGTATGGAGAAAAGGAAGTATTGCCTTTGGTCACAAAACTGATAGTAAATGAACAGCTGGAATTTGATTTCCAGCTGTACCGGAAACAAATATAGGATATATTTATTAATATCCAGAAAGGTACATTTTAGTACATAATCATATTTTACATTGCAGCAAATCACTGAAAATGGTATATGGCTACACTATTAACACAGCTCTACAAAGTGAAATTATTTTGTCTGGTTTTTTTTATGGGTAGCTGAGTTCATTCTGTGTATCAAGTGAGCCTGGTGCCAGTTATCGTCTTGTCCTTTCACATGGATTTCATTTTTACAAATAAATTAAGCTACTGTCTGCAGACTGGGCACTATGGAAAGATGACCTTGCAGTTTTGTTTCTCAAATAGGGAATGCATGTGCTATTGAAGGGATGGCTGTAGTTTTTATAGATAAATCCTGTACGTGGAAGAATGATTTAAAATTTACACTGTTTCTGTTCATTTGTCAGACCGTACCACTAAAACCAGTGAAATTATTTAATGGGGCAGTACAAAGAAAATAATGGTGTAGATGGGGGATGTTGCAGCAGTAGTGTTTTTTTGTTTTTTTCATAAACCAAATACAATATGTAAACATCCCTGAGCTGTGGTTCACATCTAGGCGGCACTGTTTTTGCGCATTTGTACGCGTTAGCAGCATGCGGTTATTTGCGTGATGTGCACGTTTGTATGTGCGTTTTAATGCGTGTACATGAAGACGTGCGTTTTGATTGGCAGCTCATAAACCATTGTGGGCAATGGAAGAACACGTGTTTTTGGGCATTTCCAATGAAGTCTATGGGGAGGAAAAGCGTTTTAAACTGCTCAAAGAAGCTCCTGTATTTTTTCAGGCGTCTGATGTTTTCCTGTTTGCCGTTTTTCTGCTCAGGCCAGAAAATGATGGGATTTCTTGTGTTGGGCAGTTAAAAGCGCTTTTCGAACTGCTCAAAAACTCCTAGGTAAACCAGGGCTGAAAGTGTTTTAGTGATTCCCAACCCCTGTGTGTGACACTTTTGCTGGTTAACTAAAGCTGGCCATACACTGCTGGATTGTAATAAAAAAAAATCAAGATTCCTCCATCCATTCTAAACAGCATTGATGGACGAATCTCTTGTGGAGCTATTGTTTTCCGACAGCAGCAGGTGTGCCGCTGTCAGAATACCCAAACAGTGACTGCAGCTGATTGGGTGCAGTCACTGTTCGCCCGACAGTATTCTAAATGAAGGCTGTAGAGTGGAAGGCTGCTGACAGGGCCACCCACTGAGTGAATTTTGGCCAGTGCATCAAGAACCAGGCGAAATTTGCTCAGTGCATGGCCAAGTATAGTTCTGCATATAAACTTGGAGAAAAATATAAATTAAGGCATTATAAAATGTTTCAAAAATATATACTGTATATTGCATGTTTTAAGTGCATATGTTTATTAGAATACAAGATTTTTTTTTGATGGCGGTCCTTTTAACTTTGCAATGTGTAATCACATATTACCTCCTTTTATATTAAACTCCCACCATCCTGTCCCACTGCATATTTCTTGTGTCTTTTTGCTGAGCTAGTGTATTGTTATATTCTTGCTTTATGGAAGCACTCACACATGCCTTTGTCTTGTCATTACAGCCATATATAGAAGAAATTTGTGATAGCCTTCGAGGAAAGATATTTCAGAAGTTTATAGAAAGGTAGGAGTACGTTCATTCTGTACACAAGTTTGTGAATAACGTTTATGATTATCCCTTCTCAGAAAATAGTCTGTACAGATTTGGTTTTGTGGGTTAGGGTTGCAATTTGTGGATACTTTTAAGTGGAATATATTGGCGGGGATTTAAAAAATGGATTTCAAGCACATTGAAATTACAAATAATATATGTAATGGAAGCATCCAGTGAAGCATTATTTCTGCTACCCGATTCAAGGATCATTTTCTATCATTACCGTTGTACAGTATAATCATATGTACTTTTACAAAGATTCCTTAAATCTCCGTTTTGTCAGGGTAAGTAATGTTTAAATCCCAATTCCAGGCTTTTTTTTTTTTTTTTTT
>NW_017306286.1:3520680-3523289 GCF_000935625.1 Nanorana parkeri
TGGACCTAACCATCCAGCCCGGTTTTGTGTCTTTTGGCTGTTGTGGGGGACTGGGTGACCTTTGGTGACCTTTTAATAAATTGTTAATAACTCAAAATTGAAAGGAGATAGAATGGAGATTTAAAAACGGCACAACCCGGCACAAACGTGGCATTAAACATCCAGCAAGTTTAATGTCTTTTTGCTGTTGTAGGGGGGCTGGTGATATCATCTTGAAAAAAAACAATTGCTATTATCTTTACAATAAAAGCAGCATAAATGTTAATGTTTGCGGCACAAAACAGCACAAACGTAGCACTTAAAAAAACACACTGGAGTTTTTATTTGTACTGATTGCAGGGGGGCCAGCTTCGCTGAGCTGTATTTTTTATACCTAAGAGGCAGGATGATAAAAAAAAAGGTAGCAGCTTAAGATTTTAATAGTTATTATTATTTAATAGTTACTTCTAACTTGAAGAACTAAGAATTCTTAATGTATCCACAGTAGCTACAATTCTGTTTATAATTTTTTAGCATACTATTGTTTTTTCACATAAAGTATGGAGAAAAGGAAGTATTGCCTTTGGTCACAAAACTGATAGTAAATGAACAGCTGGAATTTGATTTCCAGCTGTACCGGAAACAAATATAGGATATATTTATTAATATCCAGAAAGGTACATTTTAGTACATAATCATATTTTACATTGCAGCAAATCACTGAAAATGGTATATGGCTACACTATTAACACAGCTCTACAAAGTGAAATTATTTTGTCTGGTTTTTTTTATGGGTAGCTGAGTTCATTCTGTGTATCAAGTGAGCCTGGTGCCAGTTATCGTCTTGTCCTTTCACATGGATTTCATTTTTACAAATAAATTAAGCTACTGTCTGCAGACTGGGCACTATGGAAAGATGACCTTGCAGTTTTGTTTCTCAAATAGGGAATGCATGTGCTATTGAAGGGATGGCTGTAGTTTTTATAGATAAATCCTGTACGTGGAAGAATGATTTAAAATTTACACTGTTTCTGTTCATTTGTCAGACCGTACCACTAAAACCAGTGAAATTATTTAATGGGGCAGTACAAAGAAAATAATGGTGTAGATGGGGGATGTTGCAGCAGTAGTGTTTTTTTGTTTTTTTCATAAACCAAATACAATATGTAAACATCCCTGAGCTGTGGTTCACATCTAGGCGGCACTGTTTTTGCGCATTTGTACGCGTTAGCAGCATGCGGTTATTTGCGTGATGTGCACGTTTGTATGTGCGTTTTAATGCGTGTACATGAAGACGTGCGTTTTGATTGGCAGCTCATAAACCATTGTGGGCAATGGAAGAACACGTGTTTTTGGGCATTTCCAATGAAGTCTATGGGGAGGAAAAGCGTTTTAAACTGCTCAAAGAAGCTCCTGTATTTTTTCAGGCGTCTGATGTTTTCCTGTTTGCCGTTTTTCTGCTCAGGCCAGAAAATGATGGGATTTCTTGTGTTGGGCAGTTAAAAGCGCTTTTCGAACTGCTCAAAAACTCCTAGGTAAACCAGGGCTGAAAGTGTTTTAGTGATTCCCAACCCCTGTGTGTGACACTTTTGCTGGTTAACTAAAGCTGGCCATACACTGCTGGATTGTAATAAAAAAAAATCAAGATTCCTCCATCCATTCTAAACAGCATTGATGGACGAATCTCTTGTGGAGCTATTGTTTTCCGACAGCAGCAGGTGTGCCGCTGTCAGAATACCCAAACAGTGACTGCAGCTGATTGGGTGCAGTCACTGTTCGGCCGACAGTATTCTAAATGAAGGCTGTAGAGTGGAAGGCTGCTGACAGGGCCACCCACTGAGTGAATTTTGGCCAGTGCATCAAGAACCAGGCGAAATTTGCTCAGTGCATGGCCAAGTATAGTTCTGCATATAAACTTGGAGAAAAATATAAATTAAGGCATTATAAAATGTTTCAAAAATATATACTGTATATTGCATGTTTTAAGTGCATATGTTTATTAGAATACAAGATTTTTTTTTGATGGCGGTCCTTTTAACTTTGCAATGTGTAATCACATATTACCTCCTTTTATATTAAACTCCCACCATCCTGTCCCACTGCATATTTCTTGTGTCTTTTTGCTGAGCTAGTGTATTGTTATATTCTTGCTTTATGGAAGCACTCACACATGCCTTTGTCTTGTCATTACAGCCATATATAGAAGAAATTTGTGATAGCCTTCGAGGAAAGATATTTCAGAAGTTTATAGAAAGGTAGGAGTACGTTCATTCTGTACACAAGTTTGTGAATAACGTTTATGATTATCCCTTCTCAGAAAATAGTCTGTACAGATTTGGTTTTGTGGGTTAGGGTTGCAATTTGTGGATACTTTTAAGTGGAATATATTGGCGGGGATTTAAAAAATGGATTTCAAGCACATTGAAATTACAAATAATATATGTAATGGAAGCATCCAGTGAAGCATTATTTCTGCTACCCGATTCAAGGATCATTTTCTATCATTACCGTTGTACAGTATAATCATATGTACTTTTACAAAGATTCCTTAAATCTCCGTTTTGTCAGGGTAAGTAATGTTTAAATCCCAATTCCAGGCTTTTTTTTTTTTTTTTTTTTTTTCCCCCCTT